>NC_140591.1:110476131-110882628 GCF_964204655.1 Triturus cristatus | reverse complement strand
CCAGTAGAAAGTACTCCAGTTGAGTAGAGGTATTGCACAAAACGGCGGTGGCATCTTCGTGGGTAAATATGCAGGGCAGGATTCATTCTGGCACGATGCTCCTGTCACAAAAATTAAACCTCAACAGGAAGCACTTACAGATATAAATAAAGCAGGTGCCCGAGTTGAAGCTCAAATTCAGTAACGCATTCATCAGCACAATACATTCGGGAGCTAGGTCGAGGCTGGGCAGGTGTGCTGTTCTCCCCATATCTACCGTCAACAATTAGCTGTGATCCTGGATAGAGCTGTGCATCCATGACTTGCTCGAGCGCAATCCCCGTGTGGTTCCTGACTCCAGGAGGTTCTGTCTCCTCATCTGCTGCTCTGATCGGTCTCTGGCCCTTTATAAACAAGAGGCATGTGAACTGCATGGAAGCCACGCCCGTTTGGCCCCGCCCCACACACCAGCGGTGGGCATCGTCTTCCCGCCCTTTCCCCCCACTATGATGGACAGCTGACTCGAGGAACCCCGGGGCCCGTCGGCGCCGGTAAACACACACATGGTCACTGTAGACATCTCTTCTGGCCCTTCACGCAGTTGTAGTGTAGGAAAAGCACTATACATTTACCCAACGAGGTAGCACTTACTGATTAGCCAGTAGAAAGTACTCCAGTTGAGTAGAGGTATTGCACAAAACGGCGGTGGCATCTTCGTGGGTAAATATGCAGGGCAGGATTCTTTCTGGCACGATGCTCCTGTCACAAAAATTAAACCTCAACAGGAAGCACTTACAGATATAAATAAAGCAGGTGCCCGAGTTGAAGCACAAATTCAGTAACGCATTCATCAGCACAATACATTCGGGAGCTAGGTCGAGGCTGGGCAGGTGTGCTGTTCTCCCCATATCTACCGTCAACAATTAGCTGTGATCCTGGATAGAGCTGTGCATCCATGACTTGCTCGAGCGCAATCCCCGTGTGGTTCCTGACTCCAGGAGGTTCTGTCTCCTCATCTGCTGCTCTGATCGGTCTCTGGCCCTTTATAAACAAGAGGCATGTGAACTGCATGGAAGCCACGCCCGTTTGGCCCCGCCCCACACACCAGCGGTGGGCATCGTCTTCCCGCCCTTTCCCCCCACTATGATGGACAGCTGACTCGAGGAACCCCGGGGCCCGTCGGCGCCGGTAAACACACACATGGTCACTGTAGACAACTCTCCGCCACTATGATGGACAGCTGACTCGAGGAACCCCGGGGCCCGTCGGCGCCCGTAAAGACACACATGGTCACTGTAGACAACTCTTCTGGCCCTTTACGCAGTTGTAGTGTAGGAAAAGCACTATATATTTACCCAACGAGGTAGCACTTACTGATTAGCCAGTAGAAAGTACTCCAGTTGAGTAGAGGTATTGCACAAAACGGCGGTGGCATCTTCGTGGGTAAATATGCTGGGCAGGATTCATTCTGGCACGATGCTCCTGTCACAAAAATTAAACCTCAACAGGAAGCACTTACAGATATAAATAAAGCAGGTGCCCGAGTTGAAGCTCAAATTCAGTAACGCATTCATCAGCACAATACATTCGGGAGCTAGGTCGAGGCTGGGCAGGTGTGCTGTTCTCCCCATATCTACCGTCAACAATTAGCTGTGATCCTGGATAGAGCTGTGCATCCATGACTTGCTCGAGCGCAATCCCCGTGTGGTTCCTGACTCCAGGAGGTTCTGTCTCCTCATCTGCTGCTCTGATCGGTCTCTGGCCCTTTATAAACAAGAGGCATGTGAACTGCATGGAAGCCACGCCCGTTTGGCCCCGCCCCACACACCAGCGGTGGGCATCGTCTTCCCGCCCTTTCCCCCCACTATGATGGACAGCTGACTCGAGGAACCCCGGGGCCCGTCGGCGCCGGTAAAGACACACATGGTCACTGTAGACAACTCTTCTGGCCCTTTACGCAGTTGTAGTGTAGGAAAAGCACTATACATTTACCCAACGAGGTAGCACTTACTGATTAGCCAGTAGAAAGTACTCCAGTTGAGTAGAGGTATTGCACAAAACGGCGGTGGCATCTTCGTGGGTAAATATGCTGGGCAGGATTCATTCTGGCACGATGCTCCTGTCACAAAAATTAAACCTCAACAGGAAGCACTTACAGATATAAATAAAGCAGGTGCCCGAGTTGAAGCTCAAATTCAGTAACGCATTCATCAGCACAATACATTCGGGAGCTAGGTCGAGGCTGGGCAGGTGTGCTGTTCTCCCCATATCTACCGTCAACAATTAGCTGTGATCCTGGATAGAGCTGTGCATCCATGACTTGCTCGAGCGCAATCCCCGTGTGGTTCCTGACTCCAGGAGGTTCTGTCTCCTCATCTGCTGCTCTGATCGGTCTCTGGCCCTTTATAAACAAGAGGCATGTGAACTGCATGGAAGCCACGCCCGTTTGGCCCCGCCCCACACACCAGCGGTGGGCATCGTCTTCCCGCCCTTTCCCCCCACTATGATGGACAGCTGACTCGAGGAACCCCGGGGCCCGTCGGCGCCGGTAAAGACACACATGGTCACTGTAGACATCTCTTCTGGCCCTTCACGCAGTTGTAGTGTAGGAAAAGCACTATACATTTACCCAACGAGGTAGCACTTACTGATTAGCCAGTAGAAAGTACTCCAGTTGAGTAGAGGTATTGCACAAAACGGCGGTGGCATCTTCGTGGGTAAATATGCAGGGCAGGATTCATTCTGGCACGATGCTCCTGTCACAAAAATTAAACCTCAACAGGAAGCACTTACAGATATAAATAAAGCAGGTGCCCGAGTTGAAGCTCAAATTCAGTAACGCATTCATCAGCACAATACATTCGGGAGCTAGGTCGAGGCTGGGCAGGTGTGCTGTTCTCCCCATATCTACCGTCAACAATTAGCTGTGATCCTGGATAGAGCTGTGCATCCATGACTTGCTCGAGCGCAATCCCCGTGTGGTTCCTGACTCCAGGAGGTTCTGTCTCCTCATCTGCTGCTCTGATCGGTCTCTGGCCCTTTATAAACAAGAGGCATGTGAACTGCATGGAAGCCACGCCCGTTTGGCCCCGCCCCACACACCAGCGGTGGGCATCGTCTTCCCGCCCTTTCCCCCCACTATGATGGACAGCTGACTCGAGGAACCCCGGGGGCCCGTCGGCGCCGGTAAACACACACATGGTCACTGTAGACATCTCTTCTGGCCCTTCACGCAGTTGTAGTGTAGGAAAAGCACTATACATTTACCCAACGAGGTAGCACTTACTGATTAGCCAGTAGAAAGTACTCCAGTTGAGTAGAGGTATTGCACAAAACGGCGGTGGCATCTTCGTGGGTAAATATGCAGGGCAGGATTCTTTCTGGCACGATGCTCCTGTCACAAAAATTAAACCTCAACAGGAAGCACTTACAGATATAAATAAAGCAGGTGCCCGAGTTGAAGCACAAATTCAGTAACGCATTCATCAGCACAATACATTCGGGAGCTAGGTCGAGGCTGGGCAGGTGTGCTGTTCTCCCCATATCTACCGTCAACAATTAGCTGTGATCCTGGATAGAGCTGTGCATCCATGACTTGCTCGAGCGCAATCCCCGTGTGGTTCCTGACTCCAGGAGGTTCTGTCTCCTCATCTGCTGCTCTGATCGGTCTCTGGCCCTTTATAAACAAGAGGCATGTGAACTGCATGGAAGCCACGCCCGTTTGGCCCCGCCCCACACACCAGCGGTGGGCATCGTCTTCCCGCCCTTTCCCCCCACTATGATGGACAGCTGACTCGAGGAACCCCGGGGCCCGTCGGCGCCGGTAAACACACACATGGTCACTGTAGACAACTCTCCGCCACTATGATGGACAGCTGACTCGAGGAACCCCGGGGCCCGTCGGCGCCCGTAAAGACACACATGGTCACTGTAGACAACTCTTCTGGCCCTTTACGCAGTTGTAGTGTAGGAAAAGCACTATATATTTACCCAACGAGGTAGCACTTACTGATTAGCCAGTAGAAAGTACTCCAGTTGAGTAGAGGTATTGCACAAAACGGCGGTGGCATCTTCGTGGGTAAATATGCTGGGCAGGATTCATTCTGGCACGATGCTCCTGTCACAAAAATTAAACCTCAACAGGAAGCACTTACAGATATAAATAAAGCAGGTGCCCGAGTTGAAGCTCAAATTCAGTAACGCATTCATCAGCACAATACATTCGGGAGCTAGGTCGAGGCTGGGCAGGTGTGCTGTTCTCCCCATATCTACCGTCAACAATTAGCTGTGATCCTGGATAGAGCTGTGCATCCATGACTTGCTCGAGCGCAATCCCCGTGTGGTTCCTGACTCCAGGAGGTTCTGTCTCCTCATCTGCTGCTCTGATCGGTCTCTGGCCCTTTATAAACAAGAGGCATGTGAACTGCATGGAAGCCACGCCCGTTTGGCCCCGCCCCACACACCAGCGGTGGGCATCGTCTTCCCGCCCTTTCCCCCCACTATGATGGACAGCTGACTCGAGGAACCCCGGGGCCCGTCGGCGCCGGTAAACACACACATGGTCACTGTAGACATCTCTTCTGGCCCTTCACGCAGTTGTAGTGTAGGAAAAGCACTATACATTTACCCAACGAGGTAGCACTTACTGATTAGCCAGTAGAAAGTACTCCAGTTGAGTAGAGGTATTGCACAAAACGGCGGTGGCATCTTCGTGGGTAAATATGCAGGGCAGGATTCATTCTGGCACGATGCTCCTGTCACAAAAATTAAACCTCAACAGGAAGCACTTACAGATATAAATAAAGCAGGTGCCCGAGTTGAAGCTCAAATTCAGTAACGCATTCATCAGCACAATACATTCGGGAGCTAGGTCGAGGCTGGGCAGGTGTGCTGTTCTCCCCATATCTACCGTCAACAATTAGCTGTGATCCTGGATAGAGCTGTGCATCCATGACTTGCTCGAGCGCAATCCCCGTGTGGTTCCTGACTCCAGGAGGTTCTGTCTCCTCATCTGCTGCTCTGATCGGTCTCTGGCCCTTTATAAACAAGAGGCATGTGAACTGCATGGAAGCCACGCCCGTTTGGCCCCGCCCCACACACCAGCGGTGGGCATCGTCTTCCCGCCCTTTCCCCCCACTATGATGGACAGCTGACTCGAGGAACCCCGGGGCCCGTCGGCGCCGGTAAACACACACATGGTCACTGTAGACATCTCTTCTGGCCCTTCACGCAGTTGTAGTGTAGGAAAAGCACTATACATTTACCCAACGAGGTAGCACTTACTGATTAGCCAGTAGAAAGTACTCCAGTTGAGTAGAGGTATTGCACAAAACGGCGGTGGCATCTTCGTGGGTAAATATGCAGGGCAGGATTCTTTCTGGCACGATGCTCCTGTCACAAAAATTAAACCTCAACAGGAAGCACTTACAGATATAAATAAAGCAGGTGCCCGAGTTGAAGCTCAAATTCAGTAACGCATTCATCAGCACAATACATTCGGGAGCTAGGTCGAGGCTGGGCAGGTGTGCTGTTCTCCCCATATCTACCGTCAACAATTAGCTGTGATCCTGGATAGAGCTGTGCATCCATGACTTGCTCGAGCGCAATCCCCGTGTGGTTCCTGACTCCAGGAGGTTCTGTCTCCTCATCTGCTGCTCTGATCGGTCTCTGGCCCTTTATAAACAAGAGGCATGTGAACTGCATGGAAGCCACGCCCGTTTGGCCCCGCCCCACACACCAGCGGTGGGCATCGTCTTCCCGCCCTTTCCCCCCACTATGATGGACAGCTGACTCGAGGAACCCCGGGGCCCGTCGGCGCCGGTAAAGACACACATGGTCACTGTAGACAACTCTTCTGGCCCTTTACGCAGTTGTAGTGTAGGAAAAGCACTATACATTTACCCAACGAGGTAGCACTTACTGATTAGCCAGTAGAAAGTACTCCAGTTGAGTAGAGGTATTGCACAAAACGGCGGTGGCATCTTCGTGGGTAAATATGCTGGGCAGGATTCATTCTGGCACGATGCTCCTGTCACAAAAATTAAACCTCAACAGGAAGCACTTACAGATATAAATAAAGCAGGTGCCCGAGTTGAAGCTCAAATTCAGTAACGCATTCATCAGCACAATACATTCGGGAGCTAGGTCGAGGCTGGGCAGGTGTGCTGTTCTCCCCATATCTACCGTCAACAATTAGCTGTGATCCTGGATAGAGCTGTGCATCCATGACTTGCTCGAGCGCAATCCCCGTGTGGTTCCTGACTCCAGGAGGTTCTGTCTCCTCATCTGCTGCTCTGATCGGTCTCTGGCCCTTTATAAACAAGAGGCATGTGAACTGCATGGAAGCCACGCCCGTTTGGCCCCGCCCCACACACCAGCGGTGGGCATCGTCTTCCCGCCCTTTCCCCCACTATGATGGACAGCTGACTCGAGGAACCCCGGGGCCCGTCGGCGCCGGTAAAGACACACATGGTCACTGTAGACATCTCTTCTGGCCCTTCACGCAGTTGTAGTGTAGGAAAAGCACTATACATTTACCCAACGAGGTAGCACTTACTGATTAGCCAGTAGAAAGTACTCCAGTTGAGTAGAGGTATTGCACAAAACGGCGGTGGCATCTTCGTGGGTAAATATGCAGGGCAGGATTCATTCTGGCACGATGCTCCTGTCACAAAAATTAAACCTCAACAGGAAGCACTTACAGATATAAATAAAGCAGGTGCCCGAGTTGAAGCTCAAATTCAGTAACGCATTCATCAGCACAATACATTCGGGAGCTAGGTCGAGGCTGGGCAGGTGTGCTGTTCTCCCCATATCTACCGTCAACAATTAGCTGTGATCCTGGATAGAGCTGTGCATCCATGACTTGCTCGAGCGCAATCCCCGTGTGGTTCCTGACTCCAGGAGGTTCTGTCTCCTCATCTGCTGCTCTGATCGGTCTCTGGCCCTTTATAAACAAGAGGCATGTGAACTGCATGGAAGCCACGCCCGTTTGGCCCCGCCCCACACACCAGCGGTGGGCATCGTCTTCCCGCCCTTTCCCCCCACTATGATGGACAGCTGACTCGAGGAACCCCGGGGCCCGTCGGCGCCGGTAAACACACACATGGTCACTGTAGACATCTCTTCTGGCCCTTCACGCAGTTGTAGTGTAGGAAAAGCACTATACATTTACCCAACGAGGTAGCACTTACTGATTAGCCAGTAGAAAGTACTCCAGTTGAGTAGAGGTATTGCACAAAACGGCGGTGGCATCTTCGTGGGTAAATATGCAGGGCAGGATTCTTTCTGGCACGATGCTCCTGTCACAAAAATTAAACCTCAACAGGAAGCACTTACAGATATAAATAAAGCAGGTGCCCGAGTTGAAGCTCAAATTCAGTAACGCATTCATCAGCACAATACATTCGGGAGCTAGGTCGAGGCTGGGCAGGTGTGCTGTTCTCCCCATATCTACCGTCAACAATTAGCTGTGATCCTGGATAGAGCTGTGCATCCATGACTTGCTCGAGCGCAATCCCCGTGTGGTTCCTGACTCCAGGAGGTTCTGTCTCCTCATCTGCTGCTCTGATCGGTCTCTGGCCCTTTATAAACAAGAGGCATGTGAACTGCATGGAAGCCACGCCCGTTTGGCCCCGCCCCACACACCAGCGGTGGGCATCGTCTTCCCGCCCTTTCCCCCCACTATGATGGACAGCTGACTCGAGGAACCCCGGGGCCCGTCGGCGCCGGTAAACACACACATGGTCACTGTAGACAACTCTCCGCCACTATGATGGACAGCTGACTCGAGGAACCCCGGGGCCCGTCGGCGCCCGTAAAGACACACATGGTCACTGTAGACAACTCTTCTGGCCCTTTACGCAGTTGTAGTGTAGGAAAAGCACTATATATTTACCCAACGAGGTAGCACTTACTGATTAGCCAGTAGAAAGTACTCCAGTTGAGTAGAGGTATTGCACAAAACGGCGGTGGCATCTTCGTGGGTAAATATGCTGGGCAGGATTCATTCTGGCACGATGCTCCTGTCACAAAAATTAAACCTCAACAGGAAGCACTTACAGATATAAATAAAGCAGGTGCCCGAGTTGAAGCTCAAATTCAGTAACGCATTCATCAGCACAATACATTCGGGAGCTAGGTCGAGGCTGGGCAGGTGTGCTGTTCTCCCCATATCTACCGTCAACAATTAGCTGTGATCCTGGATAGAGCTGTGCATCCATGACTTGCTCGAGCGCAATCCCCGTGTGGTTCCTGACTCCAGGAGGTTCTGTCTCCTCATCTGCTGCTCTGATCGGTCTCTGGCCCTTTATAAACAAGAGGCATGTGAACTGCATGGAAGCCACGCCCGTTTGGCCCCGCCCCACACACCAGCGGTGGGCATCGTCTTCCCGCCCTTTCCCCCCACTATGATGGACAGCTGACTCGAGGAACCCCGGGGCCCGTCGGCGCCGGTAAAGACACACATGGTCACTGTAGACATCTCTTCTGGCCCTTCACGCAGTTGTAGTGTAGGAAAAGCACTATACATTTACCCAACGAGGTAGCACTTACTGATTAGCCAGTAGAAAGTACTCCAGTTGAGTAGAGGTATTGCACAAAACGGCGGTGGCATCTTCGTGGGTAAATATGCAGGGCAGGATTCATTCTGGCACGATGCTCCTGTCACAAAAATTAAACCTCAACAGGAAGCACTTACAGATATAAATAAAGCAGGTGCCCGAGTTGAAGCTCAAATTCAGTAACGCATTCATCAGCACAATACATTCGGGAGCTAGGTCGAGGCTGGGCAGGTGTGCTGTTCTCCCCATATCTACCGTCAACAATTAGCTGTGATCCTGGATAGAGCTGTGCATCCATGACTTGCTCGAGCGCAATCCCCGTGTGGTTCCTGACTCCAGGAGGTTCTGTCTCCTCATCTGCTGCTCTGATCGGTCTCTGGCCCTTTATAAACAAGAGGCATGTGAACTGCATGGAAGCCACGCCCGTTTGGCCCCGCCCCACACACCAGCGGTGGGCATCGTCTTCCCGCCCTTTCCCCCCACTATGATGGACAGCTGACTCGAGGAACCCCGGGGCCCGTCGGCGCCGGTAAACACACACATGGTCACTGTAGACATCTCTTCTGGCCCTTCACGCAGTTGTAGTGTAGGAAAAGCACTATACATTTACCCAACGAGGTAGCACTTACTGATTAGCCAGTAGAAAGTACTCCAGTTGAGTAGAGGTATTGCACAAAACGGCGGTGGCATCTTCGTGGGTAAATATGCAGGGCAGGATTCTTTCTGGCACGATGCTCCTGTCACAAAAATTAAACCTCAACAGGAAGCACTTACAGATATAAATAAAGCAGGTGCCCGAGTTGAAGCTCAAATTCAGTAACGCATTCATCAGCACAATACATTCGGGAGCTAGGTCGAGGCTGGGCAGGTGTGCTGTTCTCCCCATATCTACCGTCAACAATTAGCTGTGATCCTGGATAGAGCTGTGCATCCATGACTTGCTCGAGCGCAATCCCCGTGTGGTTCCTGACTCCAGGAGGTTCTGTCTCCTCATCTGCTGCTCTGATCGGTCTCTGGCCCTTTATAAACAAGAGGCATGTGAACTGCATGGAAGCCACGCCCGTTTGGCCCCGCCCCACACACCAGCGGTGGGCATCGTCTTCCCGCCCTTTCCCCCCACTATGATGGACAGCTGACTCGAGGAACCCCGGGGCCCGTCGGCGCCGGTAAACACACACATGGTCACTGTAGACAACTCTCCGCCACTATGATGGACAGCTGACTCGAGGAACCCCGGGGCCCGTCGGCGCCGGTAAAGACACACATGGTCACTGTAGACAACTCTTCTGGCCCTTTACGCAGTTGTAGTGTAGGAAAAGCACTATACATTTACCCAACGAGGTAGCACTTACTGATTAGCCAGTAGAAAGTACTCCAGTTGAGTAGAGGTATTGCACAAAACGGCGGTGGCATCTTCGTGGGTAAATATGCTGGGCAGGATTCATTCTGGCACGATGCTCCTGTCACAAAAATTAAACCTCAACAGGAAGCACTTACAGATATAAATAAAGCAGGTGCCCGAGTTGAAGCTCAAATTCAGTAACGCATTCATCAGCACAATACATTCGGGAGCTAGGTCGAGGCTGGGCAGGTGTGCTGTTCTCCCCATATCTACCGTCAACAATTAGCTGTGATCCTGGATAGAGCTGTGCATCCATGACTTGCTCGAGCGCAATCCCCGTGTGGTTCCTGACTCCAGGAGGTTCTGTCTCCTCATCTGCTGCTCTGATCGGTCTCTGGCCCTTTATAAACAAGAGGCATGTGAACTGCATGGAAGCCACGCCCGTTTGGCCCCGCCCCACACACCAGCGGTGGGCATCGTCTTCCCGCCCTTTCCCCCACTATGATGGACAGCTGACTCGAGGAACCCCGGGGCCCGTCGGCGCCGGTAAACACACACATGGTCACTGTAGACAACTCTCCGCCACTATGATGGACAGCTGACTCGAGGAACCCCGGGGCCCGTCGGCGCCGGTAAAGACACACATGGTCACTGTAGACAACTCTTCTGGCCCTTTACGCAGTTGTAGTGTAGGAAAAGCACTATACATTTACCCAACGAGGTAGCACTTACTGATTAGCCAGTAGAAAGTACTCCAGTTGAGTAGAGGTATTGCACAAAACGGCGGTGGCATCTTCGTGGGTAAATATGCTGGGCAGGATTCATTCTGGCACGATGCTCCTGTCACAAAAATTAAACCTCAACAGGAAGCACTTACAGATATAAATAAAGCAGGTGCCCGAGTTGAAGCTCAAATTCAGTAACGCATTCATCAGCACAATACATTCGGGAGCTAGGTCGAGGCTGGGCAGGTGTGCTGTTCTCCCCATATCTACCGTCAACAATTAGCTGTGATCCTGGATAGAGCTGTGCATCCATGACTTGCTCGAGCGCAATCCCCGTGTGGTTCCTGACTCCAGGAGGTTCTGTCTCCTCATCTGCTGCTCTGATCGGTCTCTGGCCCTTTATAAACAAGAGGCATGTGAACTGCATGGAAGCCACGCCCGTTTGGCCCCGCCCCACACACCAGCGGTGGGCATCGTCTTCCCGCCCTTTCCCCCCACTATGATGGACAGCTGACTCGAGGAACCCCGGGGCCCGTCGGCGCCGGTAAAGACACACATGGTCACTGTAGACATCTCTTCTGGCCCTTCACGCAGTTGTAGTGTAGGAAAAGCACTATACATTTACCCAACGAGGTAGCACTTACTGATTAGCCAGTAGAAAGTACTCCAGTTGAGTAGAGGTATTGCACAAAACGGCGGTGGCATCTTCGTGGGTAAATATGCAGGGCAGGATTCATTCTGGCACGATGCTCCTGTCACAAAAATTAAACCTCAACAGGAAGCACTTACAGATATAAATAAAGCAGGTGCCCGAGTTGAAGCTCAAATTCAGTAACGCATTCATCAGCACAATACATTCGGGAGCTAGGTCGAGGCTGGGCAGGTGTGCTGTTCTCCCCATATCTACCGTCAACAATTAGCTGTGATCCTGGATAGAGCTGTGCATCCATGACTTGCTCGAGCGCAATCCCCGTGTGGTTCCTGACTCCAGGAGGTTCTGTCTCCTCATCTGCTGCTCTGATCGGTCTCTGGCCCTTTATAAACAAGAGGCATGTGAACTGCATGGAAGCCACGCCCGTTTGGCCCCGCCCCACACACCAGCGGTGGGCATCGTCTTCCCGCCCTTTCCCCCCACTATGATGGACAGCTGACTCGAGGAACCCCGGGGCCCGTCGGCGCCGGTAAACACACACATGGTCACTGTAGACATCTCTTCTGGCCCTTCACGCAGTTGTAGTGTAGGAAAAGCACTATACATTTACCCAACGAGGTAGCACTTACTGATTAGCCAGTAGAAAGTACTCCAGTTGAGTAGAGGTATTGCACAAAACGGCGGTGGCATCTTCGTGGGTAAATATGCAGGGCAGGATTCTTTCTGGCACGATGCTCCTGTCACAAAAATTAAACCTCAACAGGAAGCACTTACAGATATAAATAAAGCAGGTGCCCGAGTTGAAGCTCAAATTCAGTAACGCATTCATCAGCACAATACATTCGGGAGCTAGGTCGAGGCTGGGCAGGTGTGCTGTTCTCCCCATATCTACCGTCAACAATTAGCTGTGATCCTGGATAGAGCTGTGCATCCATGACTTGCTCGAGCGCAATCCCCGTGTGGTTCCTGACTCCAGGAGGTTCTGTCTCCTCATCTGCTGCTCTGATCGGTCTCTGGCCCTTTATAAACAAGAGGCATGTGAACTGCATGGAAGCCACGCCCGTTTGGCCCCGCCCCACACACCAGCGGTGGGCATCGTCTTCCCGCCCTTTCCCCCCACTATGATGGACAGCTGACTCGAGGAACCCCGGGGCCCGTCGGCGCCGGTAAAGACACACATGGTCACTGTAGACAACTCTTCTGGCCCTTTACGCAGTTGTAGTGTAGGAAAAGCACTATACATTTACCCAACGAGGTAGCACTTACTGATTAGCCAGTAGAAAGTACTCCAGTTGAGTAGAGGTATTGCACAAAACGGCGGTGGCATCTTCGTGGGTAAATATGCTGGGCAGGATTCATTCTGGCACGATGCTCCTGTCACAAAAATTAAACCTCAACAGGAAGCACTTACAGATATAAATAAAGCAGGTGCCCGAGTTGAAGCTCAAATTCAGTAACGCATTCATCAGCACAATACATTCGGGAGCTAGGTCGAGGCTGGGCAGGTGTGCTGTTCTCCCCATATCTACCGTCAACAATTAGCTGTGATCCTGGATAGAGCTGTGCATCCATGACTTGCTCGAGCGCAATCCCCGTGTGGTTCCTGACTCCAGGAGGTTCTGTCTCCTCATCTGCTGCTCTGATCGGTCTCTGGCCCTTTATAAACAAGAGGCATGTGAACTGCATGGAAGCCACGCCCGTTTGGCCCCGCCCCACACACCAGCGGTGGGCATCGTCTTCCCGCCCTTTCCCCCCACTATGATGGACAGCTGACTCGAGGAACCCCGGGGCCCGTCGGCGCCGGTAAAGACACACATGGTCACTGTAGACATCTCTTCTGGCCCTTCACGCAGTTGTAGTGTAGGAAAAGCACTATACATTTACCCAACGAGGTAGCACTTACTGATTAGCCAGTAGAAAGTACTCCAGTTGAGTAGAGGTATTGCACAAAACGGCGGTGGCATCTTCGTGGGTAAATATGCAGGGCAGGATTCATTCTGGCACGATGCTCCTGTCACAAAAATTAAACCTCAACAGGAAGCACTTACAGATATAAATAAAGCAGGTGCCCGAGTTGAAGCTCAAATTCAGTAACGCATTCATCAGCACAATACATTCGGGAGCTAGGTCGAGGCTGGGCAGGTGTGCTGTTCTCCCCATATCTACCGTCAACAATTAGCTGTGATCCTGGATAGAGCTGTGCATCCATGACTTGCTCGAGCGCAATCCCCGTGTGGTTCCTGACTCCAGGAGGTTCTGTCTCCTCATCTGCTGCTCTGATCGGTCTCTGGCCCTTTATAAACAAGAGGCATGTGAACTGCATGGAAGCCACGCCCGTTTGGCCCCGCCCCACACACCAGCGGTGGGCATCGTCTTCCCGCCCTTTCCCCCCACTATGATGGACAGCTGACTCGAGGAACCCCGGGGCCCGTCGGCGCCGGTAAACACACACATGGTCACTGTAGACATCTCTTCTGGCCCTTCACGCAGTTGTAGTGTAGGAAAAGCACTATACATTTACCCAACGAGGTAGCACTTACTGATTAGCCAGTAGAAAGTACTCCAGTTGAGTAGAGGTATTGCACAAAACGGCGGTGGCATCTTCGTGGGTAAATATGCAGGGCAGGATTCTTTCTGGCACGATGCTCCTGTCACAAAAATTAAACCTCAACAGGAAGCACTTACAGATATAAATAAAGCAGGTGCCCGAGTTGAAGCTCAAATTCAGTAACGCATTCATCAGCACAATACATTCGGGAGCTAGGTCGAGGCTGGGCAGGTGTGCTGTTCTCCCCATATCTACCGTCAACAATTAGCTGTGATCCTGGATAGAGCTGTGCATCCATGACTTGCTCGAGCGCAATCCCCGTGTGGTTCCTGACTCCAGGAGGTTCTGTCTCCTCATCTGCTGCTCTGATCGGTCTCTGGCCCTTTATAAACAAGAGGCATGTGAACTGCATGGAAGCCACGCCCGTTTGGCCCCGCCCCACACACCAGCGGTGGGCATCGTCTTCCCGCCCTTTCCCCCCACTATGATGGACAGCTGACTCGAGGAACCCCGGGGCCCGTCGGCGCCGGTAAACACACACATGGTCACTGTAGACAACTCTCCGCCACTATGATGGACAGCTGACTCGAGGAACCCCGGGGCCCGTCGGCGCCCGTAAAGACACACATGGTCACTGTAGACAACTCTTCTGGCCCTTTACGCAGTTGTAGTGTAGGAAAAGCACTATATATTTACCCAACGAGGTAGCACTTACTGATTAGCCAGTAGAAAGTACTCCAGTTGAGTAGAGGTATTGCACAAAACGGCGGTGGCATCTTCGTGGGTAAATATGCTGGGCAGGATTCATTCTGGCACGATGCTCCTGTCACAAAAATTAAACCTCAACAGGAAGCACTTACAGATATAAATAAAGCAGGTGCCCGAGTTGAAGCTCAAATTCAGTAACGCATTCATCAGCACAATACATTCGGGAGCTAGGTCGAGGCTGGGCAGGTGTGCTGTTCTCCCCATATCTACCGTCAACAATTAGCTGTGATCCTGGATAGAGCTGTGCATCCATGACTTGCTCGAGCGCAATCCCCGTGTGGTTCCTGACTCCAGGAGGTTCTGTCTCCTCATCTGCTGCTCTGATCGGTCTCTGGCCCTTTATAAACAAGAGGCATGTGAACTGCATGGAAGCCACGCCCGTTTGGCCCCGCCCCACACACCAGCGGTGGGCATCGTCTTCCCGCCCTTTCCCCCCACTATGATGGACAGCTGACTCGAGGAACCCCGGGGCCCGTCGGCGCCGGTAAAGACACACATGGTCACTGTAGACATCTCTTCTGGCCCTTCACGCAGTTGTAGTGTAGGAAAAGCACTATACATTTACCCAACGAGGTAGCACTTACTGATTAGCCAGTAGAAAGTACTCCAGTTGAGTAGAGGTATTGCACAAAACGGCGGTGGCATCTTCGTGGGTAAATATGCAGGGCAGGATTCATTCTGGCACGATGCTCCTGTCACAAAAATTAAACCTCAACAGGAAGCACTTACAGATATAAATAAAGCAGGTGCCCGAGTTGAAGCTCAAATTCAGTAACGCATTCATCAGCACAATACATTCGGGAGCTAGGTCGAGGCTGGGCAGGTGTGCTGTTCTCCCCATATCTACCGTCAACAATTAGCTGTGATCCTGGATAGAGCTGTGCATCCATGACTTGCTCGAGCGCAATCCCCGTGTGGTTCCTGACTCCAGGAGGTTCTGTCTCCTCATCTGCTGCTCTGATCGGTCTCTGGCCCTTTATAAACAAGAGGCATGTGAACTGCATGGAAGCCACGCCCGTTTGGCCCCGCCCCACACACCAGCGGTGGGCATCGTCTTCCCGCCCTTTCCCCCCACTATGATGGACAGCTGACTCGAGGAACCCCGGGGCCCGTCGGCGCCGGTAAACACACACATGGTCACTGTAGACATCTCTTCTGGCCCTTCACGCAGTTGTAGTGTAGGAAAAGCACTATACATTTACCCAACGAGGTAGCACTTACTGATTAGCCAGTAGAAAGTACTCCAGTTGAGTAGAGGTATTGCACAAAACGGCGGTGGCATCTTCGTGGGTAAATATGCAGGGCAGGATTCATTCTGGCACGATGCTCCTGTCACAAAAATTAAACCTCAACAGGAAGCACTTACAGATATAAATAAAGCAGGTGCCCGAGTTGAAGCTCAAATTCAGTAACGCATTCATCAGCACAATACATTCGGGAGCTAGGTCGAGGCTGGGCAGGTGTGCTGTTCTCCCCATATCTACCGTCAACAATTAGCTGTGATCCTGGATAGAGCTGTGCATCCATGACTTGCTCGAGCGCAATCCCCGTGTGGTTCCTGACTCCAGGAGGTTCTGTCTCCTCATCTGCTGCTCTGATCGGTCTCTGGCCCTTTATAAACAAGAGGCATGTGAACTGCATGGAAGCCACGCCCGTTTGGCCCCGCCCCACACACCAGCGGTGGGCATCGTCTTCCCGCCCTTTCCCCCCACTATGATGGACAGCTGACTCGAGGAACCCCGGGGCCCGTCGGCGCCGGTAAACACACACATGGTCACTGTAGACATCTCTTCTGGCCCTTCACGCAGTTGTAGTGTAGGAAAAGCACTATACATTTACCCAACGAGGTAGCACTTACTGATTAGCCAGTAGAAAGTACTCCAGTTGAGTAGAGGTATTGCACAAAACGGCGGTGGCATCTTCGTGGGTAAATATGCAGGGCAGGATTCTTTCTGGCACGATGCTCCTGTCACAAAAATTAAACCTCAACAGGAAGCACTTACAGATATAAATAAAGCAGGTGCCCGAGTTGAAGCTCAAATTCAGTAACGCATTCATCAGCACAATACATTCGGGAGCTAGGTCGAGGCTGGGCAGGTGTGCTGTTCTCCCCATATCTACCGTCAACAATTAGCTGTGATCCTGGATAGAGCTGTGCATCCATGACTTGCTCGAGCGCAATCCCCGTGTGGTTCCTGACTCCAGGAGGTTCTGTCTCCTCATCTGCTGCTCTGATCGGTCTCTGGCCCTTTATAAACAAGAGGCATGTGAACTGCATGGAAGCCACGCCCGTTTGGCCCCGCCCCACACACCAGCGGTGGGCATCGTCTTCCCGCCCTTTCCCCCCACTATGATGGACAGCTGACTCGAGGAACCCCGGGGCCCGTCGGCGCCGGTAAACACACACATGGTCACTGTAGACAACTCTCCGCCACTATGATGGACAGCTGACTCGAGGAACCCCGGGGCCCGTCGGCGCCCGTAAAGACACACATGGTCACTGTAGACAACTCTTCTGGCCCTTTACGCAGTTGTAGTGTAGGAAAAGCACTATATATTTACCCAACGAGGTAGCACTTACTGATTAGCCAGTAGAAAGTACTCCAGTTGAGTAGAGGTATTGCACAAAACGGCGGTGGCATCTTCGTGGGTAAATATGCTGGGCAGGATTCATTCTGGCACGATGCTCCTGTCACAAAAATTAAACCTCAACAGGAAGCACTTACAGATATAAATAAAGCAGGTGCCCGAGTTGAAGCTCAAATTCAGTAACGCATTCATCAGCACAATACATTCGGGAGCTAGGTCGAGGCTGGGCAGGTGTGCTGTTCTCCCCATATCTACCGTCAACAATTAGCTGTGATCCTGGATAGAGCTGTGCATCCATGACTTGCTCGAGCGCAATCCCCGTGTGGTTCCTGACTCCAGGAGGTTCTGTCTCCTCATCTGCTGCTCTGATCGGTCTCTGGCCCTTTATAAACAAGAGGCATGTGAACTGCATGGAAGCCACGCCCGTTTGGCCCCGCCCCACACACCAGCGGTGGGCATCGTCTTCCCGCCCTTTCCCCCCACTATGATGGACAGCTGACTCGAGGAACCCCGGGGCCCGTCGGCGCCGGTAAAGACACACATGGTCACTGTAGACATCTCTTCTGGCCCTTCACGCAGTTGTAGTGTAGGAAAAGCACTATACATTTACCCAACGAGGTAGCACTTACTGATTAGCCAGTAGAAAGTACTCCAGTTGAGTAGAGGTATTGCACAAAACGGCGGTGGCATCTTCGTGGGTAAATATGCAGGGCAGGATTCATTCTGGCACGATGCTCCTGTCACAAAAATTAAACCTCAACAGGAAGCACTTACAGATATAAATAAAGCAGGTGCCCGAGTTGAAGCTCAAATTCAGTAACGCATTCATCAGCACAATACATTCGGGAGCTAGGTCGAGGCTGGGCAGGTGTGCTGTTCTCCCCATATCTACCGTCAACAATTAGCTGTGATCCTGGATAGAGCTGTGCATCCATGACTTGCTCGAGCGCAATCCCCGTGTGGTTCCTGACTCCAGGAGGTTCTGTCTCCTCATCTGCTGCTCTGATCGGTCTCTGGCCCTTTATAAACAAGAGGCATGTGAACTGCATGGAAGCCACGCCCGTTTGGCCCCGCCCCACACACCAGCGGTGGGCATCGTCTTCCCGCCCTTTCCCCCCACTATGATGGACAGCTGACTCGAGGAACCCCGGGGCCCGTCGGCGCCGGTAAACACACACATGGTCACTGTAGACATCTCTTCTGGCCCTTCACGCAGTTGTAGTGTAGGAAAAGCACTATACATTTACCCAACGAGGTAGCACTTACTGATTAGCCAGTAGAAAGTACTCCAGTTGAGTAGAGGTATTGCACAAAACGGCGGTGGCATCTTCGTGGGTAAATATGCAGGGCAGGATTCTTTCTGGCACGATGCTCCTGTCACAAAAATTAAACCTCAACAGGAAGCACTTACAGATATAAATAAAGCAGGTGCCCGAGTTGAAGCTCAAATTCAGTAACGCATTCATCAGCACAATACATTCGGGAGCTAGGTCGAGGCTGGGCAGGTGTGCTGTTCTCCCCATATCTACCGTCAACAATTAGCTGTGATCCTGGATAGAGCTGTGCATCCATGACTTGCTCGAGCGCAATCCCCGTGTGGTTCCTGACTCCAGGAGGTTCTGTCTCCTCATCTGCTGCTCTGATCGGTCTCTGGCCCTTTATAAACAAGAGGCATGTGAACTGCATGGAAGCCACGCCCGTTTGGCCCCGCCCCACACACCAGCGGTGGGCATCGTCTTCCCGCCCTTTCCCCCCACTATGATGGACAGCTGACTCGAGGAACCCCGGGGCCCGTCGGCGCCGGTAAACACACACATGGTCACTGTAGACAACTCTCCGCCACTATGATGGACAGCTGACTCGAGGAACCCCGGGGCCCGTCGGCGCCGGTAAAGACACACATGGTCACTGTAGACAACTCTTCTGGCCCTTTACGCAGTTGTAGTGTAGGAAAAGCACTATACATTTACCCAACGAGGTAGCACTTACTGATTAGCCAGTAGAAAGTACTCCAGTTGAGTAGAGGTATTGCACAAAACGGCGGTGGCATCTTCGTGGGTAAATATGCTGGGCAGGATTCATTCTGGCACGATGCTCCTGTCACAAAAATTAAACCTCAACAGGAAGCACTTACAGATATAAATAAAGCAGGTGCCCGAGTTGAAGCTCAAATTCAGTAACGCATTCATCAGCACAATACATTCGGGAGCTAGGTCGAGGCTGGGCAGGTGTGCTGTTCTCCCCATATCTACCGTCAACAATTAGCTGTGATCCTGGATAGAGCTGTGCATCCATGACTTGCTCGAGCGCAATCCCCGTGTGGTTCCTGACTCCAGGAGGTTCTGTCTCCTCATCTGCTGCTCTGATCGGTCTCTGGCCCTTTATAAACAAGAGGCATGTGAACTGCATGGAAGCCACGCCCGTTTGGCCCCGCCCCACACACCAGCGGTGGGCATCGTCTTCCCGCCCTTTCCCCCCACTATGATGGACAGCTGACTCGAGGAACCCCGGGGCCCGTCGGCGCCGGTAAAGACACACATGGTCACTGTAGACATCTCTTCTGGCCCTTCACGCAGTTGTAGTGTAGGAAAAGCACTATACATTTACCCAACGAGGTAGCACTTACTGATTAGCCAGTAGAAAGTACTCCAGTTGAGTAGAGGTATTGCACAAAACGGCGGTGGCATCTTCGTGGGTAAATATGCAGGGCAGGATTCATTCTGGCACGATGCTCCTGTCACAAAAATTAAACCTCAACAGGAAGCACTTACAGATATAAATAAAGCAGGTGCCCGAGTTGAAGCTCAAATTCAGTAACGCATTCATCAGCACAATACATTCGGGAGCTAGGTCGAGGCTGGGCAGGTGTGCTGTTCTCCCCATATCTACCGTCAACAATTAGCTGTGATCCTGGATAGAGCTGTGCATCCATGACTTGCTCGAGCGCAATCCCCGTGTGGTTCCTGACTCCAGGAGGTTCTGTCTCCTCATCTGCTGCTCTGATCGGTCTCTGGCCCTTTATAAACAAGAGGCATGTGAACTGCATGGAAGCCACGCCCGTTTGGCCCCGCCCCACACACCAGCGGTGGGCATCGTCTTCCCGCCCTTTCCCCCCACTATGATGGACAGCTGACTCGAGGAACCCCGGGGCCCGTCGGCGCCGGTAAACACACACATGGTCACTGTAGACATCTCTTCTGGCCCTTCACGCAGTTGTAGTGTAGGAAAAGCACTATACAATTACCCAACGAGGTAGCACTTACTGATTAGCCAGTAGAAAGTACTCCAGTTGAGTAGAGGTATTGCACAAAACGGCGGTGGCATCTTCGTGGGTAAATATGCAGGGCAGGATTCATTCTGGCACGATGCTCCTGTCACAAAAATTAAACCTCAACAGGAAGCACTTACAGATATAAATAAAGCAGGTGCCCGAGTTGAAGCTCAAATTCAGTAACGCATTCATCAGCACAATACATTCGGGAGCTAGGTCGAGGCTGGGCAGGTGTGCTGTTCTCCCCATATCTACCGTCAACAATTAGCTGTGATCCTGGATAGAGCTGTGCATCCATGACTTGCTCGAGCGCAATCCCCGTGTGGTTCCTGACTCCAGGAGGTTCTGTCTCCTCATCTGCTGCTCTGATCGGTCTCTGGCCCTTTATAAACAAGAGGCATGTGAACTGCATGGAAGCCACGCCCGTTTGGCCCCGCCCCACACACCAGCGGTGGGCATCGTCTTCCCGCCCTTTCCCCCACTATGATGGACAGCTGACTCGAGGAACCCCGGGGCCCGTCGGCGCCGGTAAACACACACATGGTCACTGTAGACAACTCTCCGCCACTATGATGGACAGCTGACTCGAGGAACCCCGGGGCCCGTCGGCGCCGGTAAAGACACACATGGTCACTGTAGACAACTCTTCTGGCCCTTTACGCAGTTGTAGTGTAGGAAAAGCACTATACATTTACCCAACGAGGTAGCACTTACTGATTAGCCAGTAGAAAGTACTCCAGTTGAGTAGAGGTATTGCACAAAACGGCGGTGGCATCTTCGTGGGTAAATATGCTGGGCAGGATTCATTCTGGCACGATGCTCCTGTCACAAAAATTAAACCTCAACAGGAAGCACTTACAGATATAAATAAAGCAGGTGCCCGAGTTGAAGCTCAAATTCAGTAACGCATTCATCAGCACAATACATTCGGGAGCTAGGTCGAGGCTGGGCAGGTGTGCTGTTCTCCCCATATCTACCGTCAACAATTAGCTGTGATCCTGGATAGAGCTGTGCATCCATGACTTGCTCGAGCGCAATCCCCGTGTGGTTCCTGACTCCAGGAGGTTCTGTCTCCTCATCTGCTGCTCTGATCGGTCTCTGGCCCTTTATAAACAAGAGGCATGTGAACTGCATGGAAGCCACGCCCGTTTGGCCCCGCCCCACACACCAGCGGTGGGCATCGTCTTCCCGCCCTTTCCCCCACTATGATGGACAGCTGACTCGAGGAACCCCGGGGCCCGTCGGCGCGGGTAAAGACACACATGGTCACTGTAGACAACTCTTCTGGCCCTTTACGCAGTTGTAGTGTAGGAAAAGCACTATACATTTACCCAACGAGGTAGCACTTACTGATTAGCCTCTCGGACAACCACCCAGGCGCGGGTTCCTTTCTGCACCAAGATTGCCATTAGCGTTCGACGCAAGAAGTGGGCCCCCGCAGCCAAGTGGTCGGGGGGACCCACCCCGGTGGCTGTAACGAAGAGCTGCTGCTGCCACTGGACTCTCAAACTGGCGGTCGGCTTTTCAGATTCAGGCCTGGTCCACTAAAAGATGGCTCTGGGCTACCTTGGAACTCGGAAGCTTGCCTGCTCGGGCGTGGGCCACACCCTTGAAAACGCCCTCTCAGTTTTGCAGATTCTGCGGGAGTCATTGGCCTTCGACTCCTGCGGACTTCCGGTGGGGGCAACCTCCGCTATTGCTCGATCATTCCACATTAACTTGTCTTTTGCCCCGGGCGGCAGCCATCTTGCGTCCCTTTGGTGCCGTGAGAGAGACTGATTCAAGGCGTCGGCAGAGACACCCGCCTGCTGTCCCGCCCTAAGAACGAATCATGGCATTGCTGCGAGACTGTGGTGACGCCATGCTGACGCAAGCTTCTGTTTGAATTATCAGGAGACACTGTAGCCTAGCCGCTCGGATCAGTTCCGGGGGAACCTCAACATGACCCGGTAGGAACAAAAACTGTGCTTCCCCACCCCCGAATCACGATTCATGCTGTCTGTTCTTTCCGTTGGCGCTAACGAAGGTTCTCGAACTGCCGAAAGGAATTCTGGTCCGGCAGCTAGTTAGTGGAAGGACTTAGACTGTACACTGGACCCACCCGATCTCGCTACAAAATGGCGCCGATGTAGGAGGGGCCTACAACTCTTTATGGCGTTTCAGTTACTTGACATTTATGTTAAAAGGATATGAATGCGATGTTTTCACACATGATGGGCGGAGGGACGGGGAGGGTACTGATCGAGCATACGAACAACCTTATTAATGCTGGCCTTCCCATTTTTATTGTCATTTTTATTTTTTTCATGTTAAGGTAGTGTTGCTCATGATACTCGACGCCTCTCACACCGTGGCCGGCCTGTAACGGTTGTAGGCCCGTATTTGTATACTGACATTGTTTTAAATAAAGGGCTCTTTGAAGGAATTACGGAATCAGCGTCATAACAAATCATCTAGGTTGGTAGAGGTTTTTAATGACTGTTACTCCCAAGCAATAAAAGGCAGATAATGCAGACCCTTTTTCTTTTTGCCTGAATTTTGAATTAATGAAATTTGTACCCATCACGCCTGTCTTTTTCAGAGTTGTTAGAAAATGGTTGACTATAGCTTAAGGTATCTGCTGAATGCAAAGTACAGTACCTTGTCCCATAATATGGGACCGATTGAGAAACAAATGCACGACAAGGGAACCCGAATTTAGGAGACGAATAAAATGGAGCGTCTTGTATAGTCGAGAGGAAGGATATAGTAGGTCTGTGGTATTACCCGCCCCTGCAGCTAGCCTGGTACGCGGTAAGTAGAACTTTTTCGTGTCTACGTGCGCTGACGTACTTTGAATGCTACACCCCCCCCCCCCTTTTTCTTTTCTTCTCTATAGGTCACATCGGAGTTCCGACTGAAGAATGGAGTGGACATGGACCGCACCGTGCTCAATGTAGGGAAAAACATAGACAAACGTTGTGGGATGGTGCGCGAAGTGCAGACCACCACTGGGAACGTGAAAAACTGTATGGTATGACTGTGTGTATGTGCCCTGATTATACAGTATGAATGTGTATGCATTTCATATGCTTGGGTCGCTGGAAGAGAACGTCATCGTATGACTAAAGTGCTTGTCTATCGATCAAAGGGAGGGGAGTAAAAAGTCCGACACCCCCCCCCAAAATGAATTACGGAAATACTGAAAATACGCAGCGTGCATAGGAAAGAGGACAGGAAAGGAGAGGTCCCCATACTCAACGTAACTCTGTGTCTTCGTCTTAAGTTTCTGCGCTTGATGTATGTACTGTCACGCCCTATCCGGTATTTGTGTGTACGTGATCGCCGAATTTATGTTTTTCCCCCGCTTGTGTTTTCTTACGTAGAACTGACCCGTGCTACTCCATGTTGTGTGTGCACCAAGTAGCCTATTATTGTACACATGTCTCTCTCTCTCGTTTTGTGTCGTACATATACCAAATAGCCTACTTGATGCGCACGTCTCTCTGTCTCTCTCTCTCTCTCTCTCACACTCTCTCTCTCTCTCTCTCTTTCTCTCTCTCTCTCTCCCTCTCTCCCTCCCCCTCCCTCGCTGAAGGCTCTCTTGCCCTCTTTCTTTTTGAATAAATTAACGACACTATACATCCTCAGTATGTGTATAATTGGCCTAAAACACGACAGTGTTCGAACAAATTGACAGAAGCAAAACAACCGTATTTTACCACATTACTACCTCTCCTTTCTGTAAAATGTTGAACTTCACTGGCTGAGAAAGAAAGGACAGGTACAACGACTGATGTCTCCCAATCTGGCCCTCATCACGGGGACTATATGTCAGTGGTTTTCGTTTTAGAGCTCCTAACGACACCCCCTCCACCGCTCAGAATCGCCCAGCCCAATTGCTCAGAACTGGAACGTCTAAACACCCCGTCCTCCCAGAATAGCCCCAGTTCTGTACTAGCCATCCCAGGGTATTTTGAACAATACAGCTGATGACTTTATTTTCTGAAGACACATCGCCTAAACTAATGAGGGTTACCTATTGTCTTTAGCTTGTGTCCCTCCCCGAAATAGATATTTGTGAACCCATGACAGTAGCACCTAGCACTTTTTCATAAACTTAGCAGTCCTCGGAGAAAAATGTGAATTAACAGAGCTTGTGTTAGAAGAACGAATTTCTACCGGAGAAGCCGGTTCGAACTTTGATAGACCAGAAAGTTGACAGATGTCAGGCCTCCTGCAACGATTATAAGGTACAGGAATAGACACCTAGCAGGCCAGACGATGGAAATTTGCAGGAACACGCACAAAAACATGCACCACAGCAATGATTAATAAGTTAGTAACATACACCGATATAAGAGTTAATAGACATCCATCATAGAGCGACCGATAAAACATTTCCCCGACTACTCGGTGGTTGGGAGAGAGAATGAAGCGCGTAAATGTCTTCCCTGCCAGCTCTCTAAGATTTTGTTTCTTGTACTCATTCAAAGATAACATGCAGTCATCGGAAGAGAGGGGTCGGACGTGACGCACAGCCCGGCTGCGGATCATGGAACACCTATGGCATCGACCAAGGGGGAGCCACGAAGCAAAAGGGTGCGGGACAAGGCACCATTATCAGCATGAAAAGCGATAGAACGAAGGGCTATCCCGAAGCCCCCTGCTCGCTGATCAGCTTGTGCCTGAAGTCCCAACCCGTCGGGCCCGATTGATGGGCCCAGTGCTGAAAGATTCTGCTCTCCTTGGTCCGCTTTTTGATCCGATCCCACTCCACCCCCTCTTCCCTCGGCATCCCAAAGCACGCCCCTATTCCCCCCCCCCTCTCTTTTATATGGGATTTTGAATTTGACTTGACAAACGGAAGAACAAAATGCGGGTACCCCGTCTCAAGGTACCTATGATAAGGACTGTGATCCGAGAACAACGAATGGTCACACCCTGCTACGTGAAAACTTGGATTTGAGCTGGACTTTAGCTCCACCGCCGGTGCTCAACAGTGCCAACGAAAGAAGAAGAACAATGAGAGCTTACCAGTGATGGCTCGTTATAATAGGACACTGGAAAGAAGAACTCCCTTCCCTGACTGTAACTCATGTTAAGTTGAATTCCTCTCCCAAACGCTTTCGTATTGACTATCTTCCAATCGAGTTTTCATGATATTGCATCGGTCACTCCCTACTGTACACTGATAGTTAAGAAACTTTAACTCTGTATAATGACACTTGTATGACACCAGCCGTACACATGACTATGCTGACTATTTTGATCCACACGAAGTCTAGGCCTTAAGTAATGAACGTAATATTCCTTGTTTTGCCAGAACATTTTTTATTACTTTACGGTATCATGTTTGTGTTCAAGCGAGCTTCCCTCCTCCTATCTCCGGGTCTGACATATGACGCAGTTGATGTAATTTTGTATGCACTGCCTCCTCGCATATCCCATCAACTACATGTAATTATGTACAAATGTGTCAGATTATTCCTGTCCGCCCTAAAACTCTGAACTTTGAAGCAGAACATATGAAAGCTCTATACGAGGTAGGAGTTCGTGGTATTATGGGGATAGATCCGAACTAAACAAGCTGGCGAGATATGTTAAAAGGGAGGACTGTGGAAATTTAGTTCATAACTGAACATTATCTGCGCCATCTTGTCTCTCCCCAAGCGCCACACGCGGAAAACGCGCGACGGCCATTTTAGGCACCATGACCTCATTACCGATCGCCAGCGCGTCCCTCTGGCGCTGCGAACATCCCCCGCGCGCCTAACCACCCCCGCTCTCTCATACATAGGCCATGAACCCTCTCCTTCTGCGCAACCCTGCCATGAAACCACATCCCGCACCTGGCCAACACCTCCTTTCATCCCTTACATGGTCATACATCCTTTCGGTAACCCCTTCCTCCACGCCTGATCGTCCGAACTGATCCCAGGCCATCACCTAACCCTACGGACACAGTTTTATTCCCCGTACTGTAAAGGAAGCACCTCACATCTAAGGGTTTGCAGTAGATCAAGGCCCCCAACCCCTGTGACCCGACCAGTCGCGCTCACCCCCCGGGAATTGGCGGAATGCCCAGCTGTGTGATAGCCATCTCCTGCTGTGGGTGGGGTGGGGACTTCTACTGTAGATATGTGTGGGAACGAGCTTGAAGTGGGGATCCCGAGGATGTTCTTTCATGTATCAAAGCAATCTCAAGAATGTGCCATGTACAATAAACCGTGTAATAAAGCAATAAACTTGTGTATAAGAGGCCAGGCCTCAGAGATGTGGACAGGGCATCTCGAGAAGATTCCCTGTGGGTCTGATCTGATGTGTTCTCCTCCGGAGAGAATAAAACTTTGTTTCCTGCCTTCCAGTCTCCCGCGCCTGCCTCTTTTATTGGTAAATCATCAAATGGTATGAGAGGCGATTACCGCCGGGCAATAATTGAAAGGTTATCGACTGCAACTGCCACTACCATTTTAACACCTGTATGAATATGTATATAATGCACGAAAATACCACTTGGTTGAAAAATAAAATTTTTCACTTTGTTGAATTCAATTTCACTCAATATTTTCGACACTTTCAGGACCGTAATGTTACTGAAGATAGGGCTATTCCAGTGCCCGTATTAAACAGCACCTCTAAGTTTTGTGATCAAGGAGCGGGGTACATATCAGTAGGGAAAAGCCGGTGTAATTACACCTATCGGTTGCGTACTTTTAGCAGCCCTCCTTTGTTAACCCCTCCTAATGTATATTTTGTCTGTGGAGAAAGCGCCTATACTTGGTTGCCACAAGGTTGGAATGGACGTTGCTACCTGTCCTTCCTGTACCCTCCAGTCTATATTGCCCCTTCTGATTATCATAAGGATCACCGACTAGATAAACGTAGGGTGCTTATTAGGAGAAATATAAGAGTGATAGATACCACAGATATTGATCAGACCGATACTCCATTACAGTATTTCACTGACATTATGAAGGAAGTGCTACCCTTCTGGGGGCTTGTGATCACTAGCCAAGAAGTACGACGTTTGTCTAGAGTAGTCGAAGGGGTAATTAATACTACTGCAGGAATATTGACCAATATAACAGTAGAGCTACAGGTGACCAGACTCGTTTCACTTCAAAATCGTATGGTTTTAGACGTTATCTTGGCAGATCGAGGAGGAGCATGCCGTGTGATCGGCAGCTCTTGCTGTGTTTATATTCCTGACTCCGCCCCCTCCGTTCATTTGTGTTAGAATCCGGGGTCTCTGGTTGGCGCAGGTATGCACTTGCGACAAGCAGGGACCCTTTTCTCTAAGTCAGGGCAAAGGATTACTCGTGAAAAATAACCCCTGCTCACCCTCTAGGTAACGTGGCGCGAGCAGTCAGGCTAGATTCCAGAGGGCATGAGGTTAAGCATTTAAGGTATCCCAAAACAATCACCAACCCACCACACAGAGACACCAGACTGTAGTTGCAAAAATATAATGCTTTATATAAACTCTTCAGGTTGGCTTTCAAATACAGTCTTCTTAAGTTTTAAATAGGGTTCCAGTTACTTGGTATGCTCTTAGAGGCCACAGTTCTTTACAAGGCACACTTTGGGGGCAATATACACCTTCTTGGGGCCTGTGCGTGTTGAAGCGCCATCCGTACGGGTCGTACGGGTGTTGGTACACGTCGTACCACTCTTCGTACGGACCGTACACTCCTCGGGACGCTTCCCTGCGATAACTCACGCTTCCCGCGTGAATAGGTGTACGCGGACGGGGCCGTACGGACCGTACAGACGAACGTACGGGTCGTAAAGATGTCCGTACGCGCCGTACACTCAGGGCTGCTTCCTTTTCAATAGCTCACGCTTCCAGCGGGGATGAGCGTACGGGAAAGCCAGTCCGGACAGCACAGTCGAAGGTACGAGTCGTACCGGGGAGGTTGAGGCGCACAGTACCTTAGTTCTTGAGGGAAAGTTCGCGGCGGCCTCGGCAGTCACTGGGGGAGGCGTCCCACGTCGCGGTGCAGTCTTCACTTTGCAGAGGACCACGGTGCTTGGGGGTTGTAGTGTAGGAAAAGCACTATACATTTACCCAACGAGGTAGCACTTACTGATTAGCCAGTAGAAAGTACTCCAGTTGAGTAGAGGTGGGCATCGTCTTCCCGCCCTTTCCCCCACTATGATGGACAGCTGACTCGAGGAACCCCGGGGCCCGTCGGCACCGTTAAAGACACACATGGTCACTGTAGACAACTCTTCTGGCCCTTTACGCAGTTGTAGTGTAGGAAAAGCACTATACATTTACCCAATGAGGTAGCACTTACTGATTAGCCAGTAGAAAGTACTCCAGTTGAGTAGAGGTATTGCACAAAACGGTGGTGGCATCTTCGTGGGTAAATATGCAGGGCAGGATTCATTCTGGCACGATGCTCCTGTCACAAAAATTAAACCTCAACAGGAAGCACTTACAGATATAAATAAAGCACGTGCCCGAGTTGAAGCTCAAATTCAGTAACGCATTAATCAGCACAATACATTCGGGAGCTAGGTCGAGGCTGGGCAGGTGTGCTGTTCTCCCCATATCTACCGTCAACAATTAGCTGTGATCCTGGATAGAGCTCTGTGCATCCATGACTTTCTCAAGCGCAATCCCCGTGTAGTTCCTGACACCAGGAGGTTCTGTCTCCTCATCTGCTGCTCTGATCGGTCTCTGGCCCTCTATAAACAAGAGGTATGTGAACTGCATGGAAGCCACGCCGGTTTGGCCCCGCCCCACACACCAGCGGTGGGCATCGTCTTCCCGCCCTTTCCCCCACTATGATGGACAGCTGACTCGAAGAACCCCGGGGCCCGTCGGCGCCGTTGAAGACACACATGGTCACAGTAGACAACTCTTCTGGCCCTTTACGCAGTTGTAGTGTAGGAAAAGCACTATACATTTACCCAACGAGGTAGTACTTACTGATTAACCAGTAGAAAGTACTCCAGTTGAGTAGAGGTATTGCACAAAACGGTGGTGGCATCTTCGTGGGTAAATATGCAGGGCAGGATTCATTCTGGCACGATTCTCCTGTCACAAAAATTAAACCTCAACAGGAAGCACTTACAGATATAAATAAAGCACGTGCCCGAGTTGAAGCTCAAATTCAGTAACGCATTAATCAGCACAATACATTCGGGAGCTAGGTCGAGGCTGGGCAGGTGTGCTGTTCTCCCCATATCTACCGTCAAAAATTAGCTGTGATCCTGGATAGAGCTCTGTGCATCCATGACTTTCTCGAGCGCAATCCCCGTGTAGTTCCTGACACCAGGAGGTTCTGTCTCCTCATCTGCTGCATTGATCGGTCTCTGGCCCTTTATAAACAAGAGGCATGTGAACTGCATGGAAGCCCCGCCCGTTTGGCCCCGCCCCACACACCAGCGGTGGGCATCGTCTTCCTGCCCTTTCCCCCACTATGATGGACAGCTGACTCGAGGAACCCCGGGGCCCGTCGGCGCCGTTAAAGACACACATGGTCACTGTAGACAACTCTTCTGGCCCTGCATGGAAGCCACGCCCGTTTGGCTTCAACAGGAAGCACTTTATAAACATAATAATAAACAAATAATTACTTTGAGAATCCAAGAGGTAGGCAGTATTATAATGAGGAGTGTGCAATGGATGCTACCGAAGGGTATGCTTATGCATAGGATAGCCTTGGACAGAGTGAGGGCCAGGTGTCAGTACCCGTTGATCAGCAAGGGCCTTATGTAGAGGCCCAATTAATGGGGACATCTGAAAAGTTTTTAGTTGATACGGGTGCAATGAATAGTTCTATTTCTCGTTCTATGGTCCCAGGGGCTGCTCTGTCCGGGCACAATAATGTTTAGGTAGGATTTTCGGGAATTCCGGTGGTGAGCCCCATCTCCAAACCTCTTCCTTTTACAATTGGTCCTGTTACGATAGACTCCCCGTTTCTTTTGACCTCCCATTGTGGCGAAAATTTGTTGGGCTTGGATTTGTTGAAGAAATTACATGCTAAGATTCATTGCTCACCTGATGGTGTTTACTTGACTATTAATTCACTTGGGAAACATACTTTGTAGCACCATTGTGGGTAACCCTGGGCGTAGTGCGCGAAGTAGCACTTCGCGAAGCTACGCAAAGTGCAGTTCGCACTACGCGAGCTACGCGTAGCACTTCGCGAACTGCGTAGTGCCTTGTTCGCACTGTGCCAGATGTCGTTTTCAATGATTGCACAGTGCGGACAAGCAACCGGCACTGTGCAATCATTGAAAATGGCATCTTGCACAGCGCGAGCTGTAGTTTTCTGCTGCTCGAGTAGATTTTTACTCGAGCGGCAGCTTTCTCAACGCGAATTGGTAGTTTCTCATCGCGAGAGGTCGCGAGCATACGCGACCACTCGCAATGAGAAACCTGACCTCCTCGCGTTGGGAATCTCGCCGGGAGGTTTATTTTCCATGCTCGCGATCGCCAACTTGATGTTGCTGATCGCGAACAAGGAAAAAGTCTCGCCGGGATGTCATTTTGCTTGCCATCGCCAACTTGACGTTGAGGACCGCGAGCAAGCAAAAAATGACCGCAGCACTACGCAACACTACGCTACGCGTGTTCGCACTGTGCTACGTGCAGTTAGCGTAGTGCGATAGTAGCGCGAACTTCGCAAACTACGCGAGCGTAGCGTAGTGCTTTCCCAGGCTTAATTGTGGGCCACTGGTGATACAGACGTAGGATTATTAAAGATTCCGCCCGTTTCTATTACTTTGAAGCAAAATGCTCGGCTTCCTCGTATACCTCAGTACAAAATTTCTCCGGCTGGTGAGAAGGCTTTGCTTTCCATCATACAAGATTTGGTAAAAAGGGGTGTGATGGAAGAGACAGCTGCTAATGTGTGTAACAGCCCCATTTTTCCTATCTTAAAGAGAGCCCCTGTTGGCAGCGATCCTGATTATGCTGATACCTATAGTTTTGTGATTGATTTGCGTGAAATTAATAAAATAGTGGTGCCCCAATACCCCGTGGTTTCCGACATCATTACTATTCTCACTATGATTCCTTCTACTGCTAAATACTTTTCAGTGATTAATTTAAAGAATACTTTCTTTAGCATTCCGATTCATCCTGATAGCCGCCATATTTTTGGCTTCTCAATATCTGGTCGCAACTTCCGGTTCTGCCGTGCTCCCCATGGGTACACAGAGAGTCCTGGTATTTATAGTCAAGCTTTGAAAACTTTGTTGGATGATTTGGTCTTGCCCCCTGGTAATGTACTATTGCAAAACATGGATGATTTGTTAGTGGCCTCTGATACCAAGGAAGGTTGTAAAACAGCCATGGTACAATTATTGTCTCATTTGGCTGCTAATGGCAATAAAGTATCCCTTTCTAAATTTCAATATTGTCGACAGGAGGTGACCTATCTCGGTCATCTACTGTCGAAGGAGGGACGGAGACTAACCCCTGAGCGTGTGACTACCACTTTTAATATGTCTGTACCTCGTACTCAGCGTGATGTTCGTGCATTTCTCGGCATAACTTCTTGCTGTCGCCAATGGATCCCTAATTTTTCCCTTCTTACTAAACCTCTTCTGTACTTGACCACTTAAGATGTGCATAAACCTTTGCCCTGGACTGATGCTTGTCAAGATGCTTTTGACTCTTTGAAATCTGCGCTTTGTTCTGCACCTGTTCTTGGTACTCCTGACTACCGGAAACCTTTTGTGCTTTACATACACAAGGTGGACAGTTGCTCGCTTTCTGTGTTAACACAAGGCTTTGGTGGTAAGCAGAGACCTAGTGCTTATTTCTCGGCGGTGTTGGATAACGTCGCCAGAGCACTTCCTAGCTGTTTAAGAGCTACTGCTGCAGTTGCGTTGGCTATTCGACAGTCGGAAGGGCTCGTTTTGAATACTGACCTCACAGTGATGGTACCACACGCTGTGGATATATTATTGAACAAAACAAAGACCCAGCACCTCACAAGTGCGCGTCTTACCGGATACGAATTGACCTTGTTGCCCCACACATTACGATTAAACGATGTGCCACTCTAAACCCTGCTACGTTACTACCCCTCCTTTCGAATGAAAAGAACAATGATGTTCATGATTGTATATTTCGGACTGAGGAAGAAACGAAGGGACGGGTAGACCTGACTGGTACTCCTCTATCTGACCCTCAAGGGGAGTTGTACGTCGATGGCTCTTGTTTCAAGTTACCAGATGGCACGACAACTGCTGCATATGCGATAACTACTCTTCACACTATAGTTGAGGCTTCTCGAGTGCCCTATCAGTCAGCACAGGCGGCTGAATTGGTGGCATTGTTTCGGGCCTGTGAGTTAAGTGAAGGACTGAGAGTAAATATTTACACCGACAGCCAGTACGCCTTTGGCGTGGCCCATAGTTTCGGCCGACTTTGGGCAGAAAGAGGTTTTCTTACTTCTCATGGTCAGCGAATACAGCATGGTCCCTTGATTTTGTGATTACTGACAGCATTGACGTTACCAGAAATAGTGGCTGTAGTGAAATGTAGTGCACACAAGGCAGTAGTTGATGCAGTGGGGGAGGGTAATGCCTTTGCAGATCAAGTAGCGAAGGAAACTGCGAAATCCAAATTGACCTCAATGTGTGTGACAAGCTCTGCTAGGTGGGTGGCTGAAACAGAGAAGTTTGATAATACCATGGACAGTGTTCGAGAAATACAGAAAGAAGCTACCCCTTTTGAACTGGCTCACTGGAAAGAGCGAATTGGGAGATTAAATGCAGATGGTTGTTGGATTGATCTGACAGAAAGGCAGCAGTGGCTACTGCCTAATGCATTCGTGAATACGGTGGTGACATTGGCACATGGTTCAGCTCATATTGGGGTGAAAGGTATTTGTGCATTATTAGATCCTGTATGGTACAATCCCAATATTTCTAGGACCGCTGCTCATTTGGTACAATATTGCATGGTTTGTTTACGACATAATCCAGGGGGCAGGGAGCCTGTTCTGAGTGGAAACTTTGCACCACCATCTCTTTGCCTTTTTTTTTTTTTGAAATATTTTTATTGGGTTTATCAACAAAACATAAAACAAACACCACTCGTTTAGTGCAAGGCATGGCATACAAGGGTTACAAGGTACCGGAGCAATGACAATACAGGTGTCACAGAGAGAAATAAACAGCCCAATGACAACACACCATCGTTCCCTTCCCCGCCCATCTCCAGCAGTGGAGCCATTAATCCTGGTCACTGAGATCCGAGTCCGCTGCATCCGGTGGGGGCTCACAGATATTTCCTCTGTATACATTCCATCCACCCCAGACCTGGGACCATTTCTTGGGGCACCCTCTATGGACATACACAGTTTTTTCGGTCACCATTACAAGGTCCATATCTCGGATCCAATGCGTCAGGGTAGGCCCCTGCCCCGATCCCCATTTCTGGGCTATATTACGCTTTGCAAGCATGAGCCCCAAAGTCACCCAAAGCTGGGTCACCCTCTTGTGGTCCGTCTGTTCCCAGACATTGAGGAGACACAGCCGAGGTTCCGGCAGCGTGGGAATTTTTGTTACCTGGGAGAGAATACGCAACACCCCTTTCCAATAAGTCGCCACGACAGGGCACTCCCAGAGGGTATGCAAGAAGGTCCCCTCGTGGCCACAGTTCCTGAGACACAGCGGGGACTCCACCCGGTGGAGTCTGAATAGGAGGGTGCGGGTGTAGTATATGCGGCGCAAAATTTTGAGTTGGACCAGTCTGAGCTTGGAAGAGATGCCCACCTCCCTGGGGGATGAGAGCGCGGAATTCCAGTCCGTCTCATCAAATTCTCCAAGTTCTGCCTCCCACTTCCCCTTGAGGGCGGAAAAAGGGTCGGGGCGGTTATTTATTATCTTCCGGTACGTTAGGGACGTCGCCCTCTGGAGCAGATGCTCCATGAGGAGCCGGTCCTCCAAGGGCGATGACTCAGGGAGCCGAGTCCCACGTGGAATCGCCGCCTGAAGAGCGTGTTGAACTTGTAAATATCGGAAGTGTTCGGTGTCCGCCAGGTCGTAATCCGCTTGCAGTTGGGCAAAAGTGATCACCTCTCCCTTGCGCCAGAGGTCTCCCACCCTGGAGATACCAATAAGATCCCACTGGTGGAACCCCTTGGTAGTGCGAAGTACCCCGAGCTGCCTAGTGTCCCAAAGCGGCGTTGCCTGGGTAATCTTTCCAGCCCATCCCATCGCCCGTTGCGCCGCGTGCCATATCCGGAGGGTATGGGCTGTGGGCCCCGCCGGAACGTGACCCCTTTTTGGGTTGTAAAGGGCTCCCATCACCCCTCCGGGGCCGAGTAGTTGTCGATCCATACGGTATGCGGGGTCATCCCCCGGCACATGGAGCCACTGGTTAATAACCATGAGGTGCGACGCCCAGTAATAGGTCTTAATGTCTGGGAGGGCTATACCTCCATCATACCAGCCACTGGTAAGCTTATGGAGGGCAATGCGAGGCGACTTGTCCTCCCAGAGAAGACGAGTGATCTCAGCGTTGACCTCAGTGAAGTAAGAGGGTGCAATGGGGAAGGGGGTATTTTGCAGCGCATAGAGGAATCTCGGGAGGGCGAGCATCTTAAAGAGCGAAGCCCGTCCAAGCAATGTCAGTGGCAATGCGCGCCAGTGTTTAACGTCGGTGCGAAGCCGTTGGAGGGGCCTCATTAGATTTTCCGCAACAAATTTGTCTCGGTCGGCCGTGACGTACACGCCAAGATATTTGAACCCGTCGTGAGCTACTAGAATGTTACAGCCTGACGGAAGCCGCGGTGGGGAGCCTCGGAGCATATATAAGATGGATTTCTCCCAGTTTATTTCGTATCCGGACCTACTACCATATGATTCACATATGTTGAGGAGACAGGCGATAGAGCGCGCCGGCGAGGCGAGATAGAGGAGCACATCGTCCGCATAAAGGGATATGCGATCCTCCCAGTCCAACGTCCACTTAAGGCCACGGATCATCGGATCCTGTCGCACCCACGCCGCCAATGGCTCGAGAGCCATAGCAAATAGGAGCGGGGAGAGGGGGCAACCCTGCCTAGTCCCTCGACCCAGCGGAAAGGCGTCAGAGACGCGGCCATTGACCACTACCTGTGCAAGTGGCTTAGTGTAAAGCAGCTGGATCCACGCGCAAATCCTGGGGCCAAGCCCCATATGGCGGAGGACGGCGAAGAGGAAAGGCCACTCCACTCTGTCAAACGCCATCCGCGCATCTAACGACAGTATGGCCGCATCTTCCTCGATCGAGGAGTGGCAAGCAATGATGCCATGGAGACGCCGCAGATTCAAAGCGGTGTTCCGGTGGGGCATAAATCCCGACTGGTCCGGGTGTATTAGGGTCGAAAGGTAGGGCTGCAGCCGCGTTGCTATCACCTTGGCCAGGATCTTCGCCTTGGCATTAAGCAGCGAGATCGGGCGATAAGAGGATCACTCGTGGGACGGCTTGTTGGGTTTCGGGATCACCACTATTGTAGCCATCCTCTGATCACGGGGGAGAATCCCCGTCGATAGACCGTCCCCATACATGGCTAATAGGTGAGGGACCACAAGAGCGGAATTTTGCTTGTAGTATTCGATTGGGATTCCGTTGGGCCCCATTGCCTTACCACTGCGGAGGGCCAAAATCGCCAGCGTGATCTCCTCCGCCGTCAGATCCGCCTCCAAGGCCTCAGCCCCCGAAGCGGCCAGCCGAGGCATTGCGATGTCCCTGAGGAAGAGCTCATTGTCTGCCACGGTGGCAGAGGCCTCCGGGGTATAGATGCGTTGATAATGGGCCGCGAAGGCCCCGGCTATGCGCTGGGGCTCCGAGGTAAAGTCCCCTTCGCCCAGGCGAATCCGCGCCACCCACCGCGACGCACGGTCCCCCTTCTCCAACCACGCCAGGAGTTTGCCAGCCTTGTCACCGAGTTCATAGATGGTGTGCTGGGTGGCTACTTGTCGAGCTCGGGCCCCCTCCCAAAGATGGGACCTATATTCTTGCTGCGCCATATGAAGGGTATGCGCCGAATCTCCGTCCCCCTGCAGTGTATGGGATGCTTCCGCCTCCACTATCGCCCGCTCCAGCTCCAGTACAGCGAGCCGCTGGGTCTTAGTGTGGTCCGTAATGATGGAGATGGCCTGGCCATGGAGGACGGTTTTAAAGGCCTCCCAGAGGGTTGCCGCTCTCTCGACAGACTCAGCATTCTCGGTAAAATAGTTCTTGGTCGCCTTTTTGAGGGTCTTAGCAATTTTAGGGATTTTAAGATATCCGGGGCGGATCGGGAACAATGTGCGCCTACCTGGGTCACCGGACGCAAACGTGATGACCACCGGCGAGTGATCCGAGATGCCCCTAGGGAGGTGCGACACCTCAGTCACCCCTTTGTACCCGGCCGGTGAGGTGAAGATGTAGTCGATACGGGAGAGGGTGTGGTGTACCCCGGAGAGGAAGGTGTATTGTCTCTCATCAGGCCAGTATGCCCTCCACGTGTCTACTAAGCCAAGCGCGGTAGCAAAGTCTGCGAGCGTGGAGGCGTCGGCCCCGAGAGTCCTGTGTGCAGACCTGTCCAGTGCAGGGTCCATGGCTGCATTGAAGTCCCCGCCCATGATGAGCTCCCCAGGCGGGAGCGCCAAAAGGAATTCGCCCAGTGCCCTGAGGGAGGCTTGGTGTAGTGTCGGGGGGATGTAGACAGAAACCAGATTATAAACCCTCCCCTCCCATTGACAGGTGAGTGCCGCGAAGCGGCCATAGTCGTCTCTACGGGAATCAAGAAGAATCAGGGGGACACGCTTGTTCACCAGTATGCCCACCCCCCGGGACACTGTCGTAAACTCTGAATGTGTTGCCATCTTAAACCCCCACCTATCCAGGGCTTTGGTGGACGTACCCACTAGGTGTGTTTCTTGCAAGAGCGCCACCGCGGGCCCCCTGCGCTTGAGATATTGAAGCACTAGCCCCCTCTTAATCTTGTCTCCCAGGCCATTAACGTTCCAGGAGAGGACCGCAAAGGAAGGAGAACGCTGCTGAGCAGGGGCATCTGGCAGTGAGTCAGTGGTCGCCCGAGGCAAGCTATGTGGCGCCGTCTCCAGGGGAGGGTGTATGAGTCGCGTCCTGCCTTGTGCCACCCCTGTGCACCTGTACCTGCCTAATCTGCCGTATGTACCCCTGAGTGGTTGGTGAACCTAAAACAAAACAAAAATCAACATTTAAACGAACTCCCCATCCCCCCACCCCCCTCCCTGCCTCCCTGCCCAGCGGATTCACAACTACCCGCCACCCCAACACAGCAGAGTGCTTAGTTCCCATAAACTTGGTACGTGCGTACGGGGGAAAGCCGCTCAGCACACAGCCGCCACTCCCCATACCGCAAGTTTGTCCCCTCAAGCAGCAGACTGTCAGATGAGAGAAAAGGAAAAAGGGGGATCCGGGGTCGTCAGCCCCCTGTAGGTTCAAGGCCCCAAGGGCCGACAGCCACAGCAAGGCCCCAGGTCGCCAAGCGTCCAATAGTTCGGTCACATCACAGCACCATGCCTCAGGGCACTTCGTCACCCGCGCCTGAGTCCTCAACGTTCAGGGTTTGGTGAGAGTCGGGAAGGCCGCCCAGGGCGCGCTCTCCTCTGCCCCTCACTCTTGCTGGACGCCACCCCTCGAGCCATTCCGAGGCCTCCGCCGGCGATGTGAAGAACCATGTGCGCCCCTCCGCCTCCACTCGCAGCTTTGCTGGGTACAACATTGAATACTTTAGCTCTCGAGAGCGGAGGTCTGCCTTAACTGCCATGAAGTCCTTACGTTGCCGCACTACTGTAGCGGTGTAGTCCGGATAGAGGGTGACCTTAGCGTTGTCCACCCGCAGTGGTGGGGCGGCACGCGCTGCCTGGAGGATCGCATCACGGTCGCGGAAGTTGAAAATGCGGGCCAGGATCGGGCGCGGGGGGGCCCCAGGCTTAGGCCTCCCACCCGGCACCCGGTGCGCCCTCTCGACCGAGAAGAACTTGGAGAGCCCGCGGGGCTGCAGCTGTTCAGTGATCAGTTTTTCAACAAAGAGGTCTAAGGCAGGGCCGCGTTCACTCTCAGGCACACCCACGACCCGCACGTTGTTGCGCCGGGACCGGCCTTCCTGGTCGTCCAACTTGGCCAGCAGCTGCTTTTGCACCAGTTCAAGGGCTTGTATGCGTTTGTGGTGGTCTGCCGTGCCCCGCGTGAGAGTCTCCGTGGTGGCCTCGACCTCAGTGAGTCTGGAGTTAATTTTGGCGACATCCGCCCGGAGGAGCGCAACATCTGTGGAGATAGTGCCGATCGAGGCCTGCATCTGTGTCAGCGTGGCCATGACGTCCGCCAGCGTGTACTCCGCAGGCCCGTCCGGGGGGGACCGTTTCTGATCCTGACAGAACGCGTACTTTTCAAGCTTCGCCTGTGCCCCACTGCGGTGGCCTTTCCCTCCCATGGTGCCAGGCCGTCTCCGCGACCACTCCCGGCCGATGCAGGCACAGGGCTACCGCAGGAGCGTCCGACCCACGCGCAGGGCAGGCCCAAGGGCGGCGCCGCCCGACCACGAGAGCCGCAGTGGGCCGAGATATCTCCAGGTCGCCCCCACGGCGCGGCCGCCGATATCCGAGGCGCCCCAGCGCCGGCAAGCCACAGGCAAAGCGACGGTCACCACAGCAAAAGGTCAGAGTATAGGCCGCAGGCACTAGGGCGATGCACTGTATCCCAGGACTACACGTGCTGGCCGGCAGTCTCCGTGAGGGCTCCACCCGGGTCAGGCGCTCACAGTCCCCTCAGAAGGCCGCAGGGAGGCCGCAGTCCAAAGCGGCAGGGCGCCGCCAGCCCCGCATAGGTCAAATCAAAGTCCGATCTCCACTAACCTCCCTGTAGCCGGCGAGTCTACCTCTGCTCCTCCTCAATGCTGGTTGCCTCGAGGCGCGGGCCGCTGCCCAGGCCCCTCTAGGCACGGAGATGGACGGGCGGCGGGACCAGGGTTCTCACTCGAGGAGGCGCTGCAGGTGGCTCAGCTCACACGATCGTTCCGCGGGGCCAGATCAGCACCCCGCCTTCGCCCTGGCGCGAGTCCGCCGAGGGCCCTCGAGTCCTGCCACAGGTCGCTCCGGGGACCGGCCCGTCCCAACAGAGCCCGGCCGCACGCAAGGCGACGCAGCCACGCCCCCTGTCTACCAGGCCCCGGGGATGCGAGGCCCAGCAACGCGCCAGAGGCCTCGCCTCACAGCTCCGGAACGGGGGGGCCACCGAGAGTCGAAAGGCCAGATCTGGGACGCCGAGGCCCCCGGACCCAACAGCAGTCGTCCAAAGATGATTTATGCCTGAGGGGGTGTCGGATAAATACAGGATAGTAGGCCGGTGCGGAGGAGCTCCGGGCTCAGGCGGCCATGTTCGTCGCGAGCCAAGCTCCGCCCCCCATCTCTTTGCCTTTTGAGGTGCTTCAGATGGATTATATCCAGCTGGAGAGCAGTAACAATTCTAAGTATGTCCTGGTCGTGGTATGCGCTTTCAGTAAATGGGTGGAAGCCTACCCGACAAAAGAAAACACTGCTTTGGCAACGGCAAAAGCGTTGGTAAAGGAGTATTTCCCTCGCTACGGATTGCCTCGCGTGATCTGGTGTGACAACGGAAGACATTTTAATGCAGAACTCATCACACATATATGTAATGGATTACAGATTAGGCAAAAATTCCATGCGGCTCGACACCCCCAGTCCGCTGGGTTGGTCGAGAAGTATAACGGGATATTAAAGCTTAAATTAGCTAAAGTTCAAGAAAGTACTGTATTGAAGTGGCCAGATGCTCTGCCGCTGGCATTAATGTCAATACGAGTTACCCCACATTCTCGTTCTGGTTTGTCTCCGTATGAAGTCATTTTTGGGCACCCTGCTAATGTTTGGGGCGTCCCGAGACCCAGAACGTTTCATGATATAGAGTATCCTATGCTGACAGACTATTTGTATGCTTTGACTAAAGATCTTCGTTCCATTCATCAACAGGTCACAGCAGTTTTTCAGCCCCTGCCGGAGGGTCCGGGACATTGCTTTGAACCAGGACAGTGGGTTCTGATCCGTAACTATCAGCGAAAATCCAGTTTGGATCCTCGTTGGTCTGAACCGTTCCAAGTCTTGTTGGCCACACGGACGGCGGTGAAAGTGAATGGCAAGAGACACTGGATTCATGTGTCACATCTGAAAAAACGACCCCTCCCGCTTCCATATGATCAACGAATTCAGGACGGGGTTCTGACTCAGGAAGGTGAGCGAGTTTCTCGATTCATCCATTTTTCAGACACCCAGGTAATTGGAGAAGGGCAAGGAGAAGGTGCATAGGGATCAGAAGGGGCACTGTCATCAGTGCAATTGATCGCCCCGGATTCTGTTGTTCCTTCAGCTAACCCAGAGGCTCGCAGTACCCCTGTTTCACCGGATTCGCCGTCCTCTGTTTTGTTCCCTGATCAGGAAGTGCCTGGCCATACTCAATACAACCTGCGGCCCAGAAAACAACAAGGTACACCAGGTGAACATAGTAGGCGATAGGGAGAGACTTGAGAGATAGGGTAAAGACCTGTGCTATGGATGTCTTTTAGATACGTTTCTGGTGTACTGAGCGAGACACTGGACTGAATGCGTTGGGAGCCTTGAACATTTGTTTGCTCCGTTCAGAAAGAAAGACTGAATTTCATGTTAAAAGGGGCCCAGGTTGTGTTTTCTTCAAGGGTTGTGTGAGAACCTAACTCCAACGTGAGAAGTTTATTTTGGTATTTTTGTGATGAACGATTGGAGCCTGCCTGTAAGGCTCTAAACGGACACAGGAAAGAAGCACCCTCTGGCAGGTTGGACTGCATTGCCCTAGTTTATTGTTGGACTCTTAGTTACCATGTATCCCTTTGCTCGTTTTGTTCCCGAAGAGCAACGTCCTTTTGTACCACGCCATTTCCCTACATATATGCCTGTCTTTTCTAGTTGGACCAATCGTGTTAAGGTTGCATTTGCAGCTACTATAGCAATATTATTAATCATATTAATGGGAGTATTCATATATTTAGAATGTCGCCACCCTATGCATACTGTTTTAGGGACCACTACCCCACCTCCGGAACGTGTGTTTCATACTTTGGCCCCTCATAAGGAAAGGCATCGGCAGACCTATGTGAAAAATACTTTCATTGAAATGCTTCATCAAGTACACAGTACCACCAATACTACGAATTGTTGGGTTTGTGGTCTTTTACCATCTGTTATGCACAAGCACGATTTATTTATATCCCTGCCTTTGTCTTATCTGGGAAGCTGTGAGGCTTGGTTCAAATTGCTTTCTATGATGTATATGCATTACACTGTGGACGCTCAAAGGTTTTCAGAGAGAGAGTATGAAACGATTTTAGCATATATTGAGGTTCATCAAGGATTCAACCCCGATGGGATTAATGGAGAGGGAACATGAGATCCGAATGCCTGTATGAATATGTATATAATGCACGAAAATACCACTTGGTTGAAAAATGAAATTTTTCACTTTGTTGAATTCAATTTCACTCAATATTTTCAACACTTTCAGGACCGTAATGTTACTGAAGATAGGGCTATTCCAGTGCCCGTATTAAACAGCACCTCTACGTTTTGTGATCAAGGCGCGGGGTACATATCAGTAGGGAAAAGCCGGTGTAATTACACCTATCGGTTGCGTACTTTTAGCAGCCCTCCTTGTTAACCCCTCCTAATGTATATTTTGTCTGTAGAGAAAGCGCCTATACTTGGCTGCCACGAGGTTGGAATGGACGTTGCTACCAGTCCTCCCTGTACCCTCCAGTCTATATTGCCCCTTCTGATTATCATAAGGATCACCGAGTAGATAAACGTAGCGTGCTTATTAGGAGAAATAAAAGAGTGATAGATACCACAGATATAGATCAGACCGATACTCCATTACAGTATTTCACCGACATTATGAAGGAAGTGCTACCCTTCTGGGGGCTTGTGATCACTAGCCAAGAAATACGACGTTTGTCTAGAGTAGTCGAAGGGGTAATTAATACTACTGCAGGAATACTGACCAATATAACAGTAGAGCTACAGGTGACCAGACTCGTTTCACTTGAAAATCGTATGGTTTTAGACGTTATCTTGGCAGATCGAGGAGGAGCATGCCGTGTGATCGGCAGCTCTTGCTGTGTTTATATTCCTGACTCCGCCCCCTCCGTTCATTTGTGTTAGAATCCGGGGTCTCTGGTTGGCGCAGGTATGCCCTTGCGACAAGCAGGGACCCTTTCCTCTAAGTCAGGGCAAAGGATTACTCGTGAAAAAAAAACCCTGCTCACCCTCTAGGTAACGTGGCGCGAGCAGTTAGGCTAGATTCCAGAGGGCATGAGGTTAAGCATTTAAGGTATCCCACAACAATCACCAACCCACCACACAGAGACACCAGACTGTATTTGCAAAAATATAATGCTTTATATAAACTCTTCAGGTTGGCTTTCAAATACAGTCTTCTTAAGTTTTAAATAGGATTCCAGTTACTTGGTATGCTCTTAGAGGCCACAGTTCTTTACAAGGCACACTTCGGGGGCAATATACACCTTCATGGGGCCTGTGCGCGTTGAAGCGCCATCCGTACGGGTCGTACGGGGGTTGGTACGCGTCGTACCACTCTTTGTACGGACCGTACACTCCTCGGGACGCTTCCCTGCGATAACTCACGCTTCCCGCGTGAATAGGCGTACGCGGACGGGGCCGTACGGACAGTACAGACGAAGGTACGGGTCGTACAGATGTCCGTACGCGCCGTACACTCAGGGCTGCTTCCTTTTCAATAGCTCACGCTTCCAGCGGGGATGAGCGTACGGGAAAGCCAGTCCGGACCGCACAGTCGAAGGTACGAGTCGTACCGGGGAGGTTGAGGCGCACAGTACCTTAGTTCTGGGAAAGTTCGCGGCGGCCTCGGCAGTCACTGGGGGAGGCGTCCCACGTCGCGGTGCAGTCTTTACTTTGCAGGGGACCACGGTGCTTGGGGGGGGCGCCTCGGAACTTCCACAGCTCGCCTTGAGGGGGGAGGAAGGAGGGGCGGCTCAGGGGTGAATTCAGCGTGCAGCGCTGCAACGTCGTCCAGTGATGGCGAACCGGTGGGCGTCAGTCCTTGCGATGGGCTCTATGGCTCGGGGGCCACAGAGCCTCGGTGCTCAGAGGAGACAAGCCTGTCTTACGGTGCGAGCTCCGGCTCGAGGGGGCAGCAGTTTACTTTGATCAGGCCAGTCAGGGCAGGCCGTCACGGTGCTCACAGCAGCACAGTTGGGCAGAGGTCGTGGTGCTCGGCAGGATGGGGCGCACAGGTTCTCTGGAGTCAGGAGGGCAATTCACCAGCAGCAGCTTCCTTTTCCTCTTGGGAGGGGTAGCGCCCACTGTTCCTGGGGTGCAGTTCAGAGGGCAAGTTCACCAGCAAGCCCTTGGAGATTGTTCACACAGCACAAGTTGATTCAAAAGTCTTTCTCAGTCTTTTCCTCTCCTTCTTGCAGCAAGGCACCCACCACAGGCCAGTCTCTCAGGCTTAGAGACAGTAGTCCTCCATGTAGCTTTCCCAGGTCCTCCTCTTCAGGCAGAGTTTCTTCTTGGCGTAAACAGGATCTGATTTCTTGGGAGCCGGGCTCCTTTTATACACAGTTTCTTTTGTTCTTTGTCGCCAGGGGGCCTGTGCCTGGCTCAGTCCGGTTTTGGAGCACTTTGTTGTGGTGACTCTGCTCTTTCCTTTCAATGCACAGGGCAGAGACATCAGCCGCTCCACAGGGGGCGGAGCCAGCATTGTGGTGGCAGAGCACCGGTCTATTCAGAGTCAAGGTGTACTCCTCCCACCCATCCTGGTGTAATCTCTCTGCCCACCACCTGGCAGCCAGCCTGTCTCCTGGAATTCCCCAGCCCTGCCCCTCACTGAAACTAGGCAGCACACACACACACAAAGCAGAGGCGGACTGAAATGGCTAAGCAAGTAAATACTAACTTTCTAAAAGTAGTATTTACAAACACAGGATATTAAAATAAACTCTACTAAAAGAAGTATTGTATTATTCTGAGTTCAGGCATACTAAACTTGACTTTCTACCATGCTCTCTGTGTCCACTGGGATTATAGAGTGTAATAATTCCAGCAGCCCATTCTGGCCTATGGAGAGCAGGTAGCCTTCAATAGTGAAAAACGAAAATGGCTGTAATTCACTATTAGGACATGCCACACACATCAGGGCATGTCCTACCTTATGCCTACAATGCACCCTGCTGTAAAAGAGCAGTTTTCTATGGGTAACCTTTCCGAACACTGCTTGGCGTTAGTCGCCTCTAAACCATTCGATGATTATCAAATAAAGAGGCAGGCGCTGGAAACTGGAAAGCAGGAAACAGGTTTTAATTTGCTCCGGAGCAAAACACGTCAGATCGGACAAACAGGGTATCGTCTCGAGGTGCTCACTCCCGCATCTCTGTGGCCTGGCCTCTTATACACAGGTTTATTGCTTTATTGCACACAACACATTCTTGACAATACTTTGAAGTATGGAAAGACATCCCTGGAATCCCTGCTTCAGGTCCATTTCCACATGTATCCACAGTAGAAGTCCCCACCCCAATCTCAGCAGGTGATGGCTATCGCGCAGCTGGACATTCCACTGGGAACAGGAATGTGTGCGATCGGTCGGATCTCGTGGTGTGAAGACATTAATTAATCTCAGCTCCTTTGAAGAGGGGCGAGTTTCTACTGTAGGGGGCAATAAACTGCACTCGCAGGGCTAGGTGATGGCCTGGGATCAGCTCGGACAATCGGGCAGGGAGGTTCGGTACGGGATGTGGCTCCAAGGCGGGGTCGCGCTGAAGATGTGTTTATGGCTCATGCAGGAGAGTTCGGGGGCTGCCGAACACAGACACAGACACGCCATCGAACTCTGGAACCTCCTAGACGCCACAGCCCCTGACGTTGCCTTCCTCACGGAGACCTGGATGAACGCCTCTTCAGCTCCCGACATCGCCATCGCTATCCCAGAGGGCTACAAGATCGTCCGGAGGGACCGAAACGCCAACCAGATGGGAGGAGGCATCGCCATCATCCACAGGAACACCATCCGTCTCACGACCAGCACCGACAACACCCTGACCACCGCCGAACACCTGCATTTCCAGATCCACACCGACCCGAAGACCACCCTCAGAGGCACCCTGATCTACCGACCCCCTGGACCACGCACGCAATTCAGCGAGGACATCGCCGACTTCGTCAGCCCGCATGCCCTCCCCTCCGCTGACTACATCCTCCTGGGAGACCTCAACTTCCATCTGGAGAACAACAACGACCACAACACCAGCGCCCTGCTCGACAACCTCGCCAACCTGGGACTCAAGCAACTGGTGTCCACCCCCACCCACCTCGCCGGACACACACTCGACGCCGTCTTCTCATCCAGCACAGACATCGACTTCAGCCACGCCACAGAGCTTCATTGGACGGACCACAGCTGCGTCCACTTCACCTTCAAGAGAACGACGACCCACCAACACCAGCAACACACCGCCCGCAGAAGCTGGAACAAGATCACAGCAGACCAGCTCGCAACCTCCCTGAGCCAACACCCTCCGGCCAGCTCAGCGAACCCCAGCCAGGCCGCCGATAACATCACGAAGTGGATCAGCAACTGCGCGGACGAGCTCGCCCCGCTGAGGACCCCGCCCAACAGACCCGGCAGCAAGAAGGCCCCATGGTTCACCGACGAACTCAAGAGCTCCAAGAAGAACTGCCGAGCCCTCGAGAAAGTCTGGAAAAGGGACCCGACACCGGACAACAGGACCTCCTACAAACTGGCCACCCGGAAACACCACCAGCTGATCCGCGCCGCCAAAAGAACAGCATTCAAGGACCGGCTGGACAACAACGCACACAACAGCAAGGAACTCTTCAACATCGTGAAAGAGCTCTCCAACCCCAACGCAGGAAACAACGACATCACCCCATCACAAGACCTCTGCAACTCCCTCGCCTCATACTTCCACAACAAGATCACGGACATACACAGCAGTTTCAACAACCAACCAACGCACACCATGGCCGACCAGCCACCCCCCCCCACCACCACCCTCCACGCCTGGACCCCGATCAGCACAGAAGACACCATCCGCACGATGAACTCCATCCACTCCGGATCACCAACCGACCCCTGCCCTCACCACGTCTTCAACAAGGCCGACGCTGTCATCGCACCCCACCTGAGAGACATCATCAACACATCCTTCGACACCGCCATCTTCCCTGAAAGCTGGAAACACGCCGAACTCAGCGCTCTACTCAAGAAACCAACAGCGGACCCCACCGACCTCAAGAACTACCGCCCCATCTCGCTTCTCCCGTTTCCAGCCAAAGTCATCGAGAAGACCGTCAACAAGCAGATGGCCGCCTTCCTCGAGACGAACGGATCCCTCGACCCCTCACAGTCCGGCTTCCGAGCCAAACACAGCACCGAGACCGCCCTCATCGCCGCCACAGATGACATCCGAGCCCTGATGGACAACGGAGAAACAGCGGCCCTCATCCTCCTAGACCTCTCCGCGGCATTCGACACGGTCTGCCACCGCACCCTAATACGGCGCCTCAGCAACATCGGAATCCAGGACAAGGCGCTGGAATGGATCATCTCCTTCCTCAACGGAAGAACACAGCGAGTCCGCCTACCACCGTACAAGTCAGAGGCCTCCGAAGTCATCTGCGGCGTCCCCCAAGGATCATCCCTGAGCCCCACCCTCTTCAACGTCTACATGAGCCCCCTCGCGGCCATCGTACGCAAACACCACCTCAGCATCATCTCCTACGCCGACGACACACAGCTGATCCTCTCCCTGACCAACGACCCCGCCGCCGCCAGAGCCAACCTGCACGAAGGGATGAAAGAGGTAGCCGAGTGGATGACGACCAGCCGCCTGAAACTGAACTCGGACAAGACGGAAGTCCTCATCCTGGGCCCTTCACCCTCCGCCTGGGACGACTCCTGGTGGCCCCCCGCCCTGGGCACCGCACCCAAACCAACTGACCATGCACGAAACCTGGGCTTCATCCTGGACTCCTCCCTCTCCATGACCAGACAAGTCAACAGCGTCTCCTCGGCGTGCTTCAACATCCTACGCATGCTACGGAAGATCTTCTGGTGGATCCCCACAGAGACCAGGAAGACCGTCACCCAGGCCCTCGTCACCAGCCGACTGGACTACGGCAACGCCCTCTACGCCGGGACCACCGCCAAGCTCCAGAAGAGACTCCAGCGGATCCAAAACGCCTCAGCCAGACTCATCCTCGACATCCCACGATCCAGCCACATCTCCGGACATCTGAGAGGCCTTCACTGGCTCCCCGTCAACAAGAGAATCACATTCCGCCTCCTCACCCACGCACACAAAGCCCTACACGACCAAGGCCCGAGCTACCTCAACAGCCGAGTCAACTTCTACGCTCCCAAACGCCACCTCCGATCAGCTAACCACGCCCTCGCCGCTGTCCCCCGCATCCGAAGAGCGACTACAGGAGGAAGATCCTTCTCCTACCTGGCCGCCAAGACCTGGAACTCCCTCCCGTCCGACCTGCGCCTGACCCAAGACCACCTCTCCTTCAGGAAGAAGCTGAAGACCTGGCTGTTCGAGCAGTAGCGGCACCACCCCTCCCCAGCGCCTTGAGACCCTACGGGTATGTAGCGCGCTCTATAAGTGTCACTGATTGATTGATTGATTGATTGGGCGCGGGGGATGTTAGCGAGGTCAGAGAGACGTGCAGGAGGCTGGAAATGCGAGGAGAGGCCATGGTGTCTATAATGGCTGCCGCTTACGCGCTCATACAGGCCTAGGAAGGGACAAAATGGCGCTGGTAATGTTCACGTCGCAAACTGAACTTTAACAGTCCGCCCTATGAACATTATTTAGCCATTTTCTCACTCTATATCTATCCCCATCATGTTACGTATCTCTGATTCATACAAAGCTCTCATATGTTCAGTTTTATAGTCCGAAGTCTTAGGGCAAATACAGTTTGCGAAAAGAGAGCATAAAGGAGGTAGGCATTGTATACCCAGGCAGCAACCACATATGATCAGAATCGGTACTAGTACAATCATTGGCAACTTCCAACCCCAGTCCTTTAAAGTACTCCAGAACCAGCCCCCAAGCGACCATCCTTCTTGTTCTGGATGCACCTCTGAGGAAAGTCTGTGGAGGTGTTCGATCGCCTTGTAGACTGAGGGCGAGTTGTCAGGAATAAACGTGCAACAGCTAGATCCGAAGATGCGGCATGCTCCTCCACGGTCCGCCAGAACCACGTCCAGAACAAGGCCGTTTTGAAGAGCCACCAAGCGGACCGCCTGAAGCTCAGCTGTGTTGTTCGTGAGGATGCCGGCTGTGATGTTCATAGTTGTCTCGACTGCCTGGGCCAGATGTCGGATGGCACGGCTGTTTGCCATTGGGCCCTGTGAGAAGTTGGCCTGGTATATGATGTTCACTACTTAAAGTGACCACCTTGTACCATGCCAAGCCAAGCAACCCTTATGGTGTGGTTGTAAGTCAACCTTTTCGGACCAGCTGCCTAAACTCGTTTAGGCATGTTAAGCAAGCTGTTTTACCATATGTAACCCCCCTTTATACCAATGAAAGGACACCACACAGATATATATTCAAAATATATATGTATTTATTACTCAAAGTATCCCCTAGACTCTTTATGAGCACAGGAGCACAAATCGTTAAACAAGAAAGTATCACAATATACGAAAGTTGCACTTTATATGGATAGGCCCTGGTGGCCGCTCAAACCATATAATAAAATAGTGGTATAAGTACCACGAACAGGAAAGGGAGAAGGCCTAGGGCCTCTAGAATCGCTGGGCCTACAAGGAGCTAACTTTAGTTAGTGACCAGGAGGTCCACGGGTCGCGTGTGTAGTGAGGAAAGTTACACGCGAGCGCCCATAGGTTTTCAATGGGTGCATAAATGTTCAAAAGTTACTGCTAGAAGGGTCTTCTGGTTGGACTACGAATTCAAGACTTCAAACCTAGACATTAGAGATGTTACTCTACACTTGTGCACCGGAGTGCCAGCTTTACCTCACCCACAGGAAGCGGGTGCATAGGGCTCGAAGTGCGTCGGGTTTCGTCTATCTGTTCAATGGAGCCTGATGACAAAGATGCTGCAGGCGGTCGGTCCAGAAGAGATGCGGTGGATCCAAGGATGGATCGGAAGTGTAGAAGACCTGTAAGCAGAGGGGACAGTGTTCACAGTCACTAGCCAGTGACCGGCGTGGCACCAGGTAGGTACCAGGCGATGTTGGGTGCAAACAGGTGAAGAGGTGTGGCTTGTCTCTGCAGCCACGTGGTCCCTGAAGGTCGACGACGCCCAGGAGTCGGTTCACGAGCTGTTCCATGCAGGCTCTCGCTGTCGGCGGTGTCGGCGACTCACAAGAAGTAAACAAGCCTTGGCAAAAGCAGGAGTTGCAGGAAGTGAAGAAAGCTTTTAGCTCTGAACAGCAAGGTGGGAGGGGCTGCTCCTTTGGAGAGAAGCAGGGGCCAGTCTGGAGCAACCAGACCAGTGTTGTAGTTTTTCAAGATGGTCGCCAAGATGGCCACTAGTCAACGGACCAGTAACCGGTTAGGCGCGTCGAGTCACGAAGTGCAGAGGGGCCCCACGCAGATTGTGGAGATGCTGGAGGGCTCACCTTTCTTGCAGATGCTGCTCGGGTGTTGGGCTTCTCAGGACTCAAAGCACAACTTGGAGGGAGCCTCTGTTGTTGCGCTTTCAGCTTAGTCGAGTGTCTTCCAAGGTGGCTGGCTCCACGGGTCTCGGTGCATCCACGGGTTCCTTCTTTGCAGGAACTGTGGATCGGCCAGTGAGAGGTCTGGAGGTCCAGTCCTTGTTGGTCACTGGGCTCGGGCTCCGGCAGGAGGCGGCGGCAAAGCAGACGTCGATTCGCTGGATGGTGCTTGCGTTAGCAAGATGGTCACTCCCTGACCATAGGGGAGATTTCCTTCAGTCTTCTGTGCAGCAGAACGTCGAAGTTCCCGTCTTCTTCTTAGTTTCAAGTTGATTCCAGGATGTCTAAAGTCTTGGGACACAGCTCCTACCTTTAAGCGGATTCTAGGGGCTGGACTACCTGCTAGGTCCCTCCCTAAGGGTGGGACCAGGAAGGGGGGTGGTTACACCCCCAATCCTTTGTCCAGCTCGCCCCAGGTCTGGGGCTGGTGTGCCCCAGGACCGGTTTGAACTGGCATATGCACCGAGGCTCCTTGTGAGCCTCAGGCATGTCTGTTTCTTTTCAAGCCCTACCTGACCAATACACAAAATCCTGTCCAGGGTGGTGCTCACACCTCCCCTGGCAGGAAACCCTTTGTCCACGTCTCCCAAGCTGGAAGGACTCCCAGCAGCAGGAGGGCAGACTTGTGTCTGTGGTGGCAGCGTCCATTTTGTGGAGCTGAGGCTATGTCTGATTTTACCCGGGTTTCAGGTTCTGTACATGTCGTGTCCCTCTAGGAGGGTGGAATGCTAACCCCGTCGCCAGAATTGGCGAGGGGTTAGTATTCCAATTCGTATGACACCTTACTCGACATGTTTTGATAAAGCCAAACCAAAGATAGCATTTAACCGCGAGGTTCATAATGAACGTTAAGAGTACATGGTATGGCGATATCTGGAAACGGTAGAAGGAAGTTGTTCCGACTACTGCAGACAGGCTCAGTTCATGCCAGAGCACCATTTCACATGAAACCAAGCACTCTGCTTTCAGGATTGGTAAGGCCTGCCATAGGAGTGACTTATAGGTTAACATGTGTCCCATTTAAGGTTAGGTATAGGTATACTACACCTAAGTAAGAGGTGGATACACCAACTTACCCCAGCTGAGTGATAAGCCAGTTGTGTCAAATTGGAAGGCCAGACCAGGGGTGGCATAATACATGCTGCAGCCCCTGGGAGGCCTCGGGTACACCTATGCCCTGGGTACCTAGGGTACACTGTAAAGGGTCCAATAAGGTGATCCTTACCAATTGTGTATGTACCTAGAGTACATGGAGTCCATTTTAAAGAGAGAGCAGACAGGCTGAGATCCTGAATGGCAGGATCTCAGGCCAACTAAGTCGAAAAACCAGCTAGACACTAGGCAAAAAGTTGGGGGTAACCATAGTCAGATATCCATCTTCCTACACAACCCCCCCCCCCCAACGAAGGGAGATAAGGCTGTCCTTGACCAGGTAAGCCTATATTGCCCAAGTGGCCATATAAGGAAGGACCAGCACTGGCATGGTTACCCCCTGTCTCATGGTCCACTAAGCAATCCCTCACCCTAAAGGTATCATAGGGTCTCCACCATAGGGAATCTCTACCTTTGGTGTGTCTTTGCAAAGTAAAAGGCTGGTGTTGAGATGGAGTACTGAAGTGAGTGTCCTCAAAGTGAGGCCTCGGCTTCCTCCAATCATCCTCCACCATGGATGCCTTTCTTTCCTTAACTGAGTTGCACTGTGCTCTCAGGGTCAGCCTCTGGCTACCTAAAGCTGAAGGCTGGGTCCCTTTTGTGGGCTTACTGGAGGGACAGGTCAGGTTTGGGGCCCTAAGGTCCCATGTTTGCCTGTGCCCAACAGAATCCCTCTGGGGGAGGTCCCTAACTACCTGTAAAGGGGATCCCTCAGGAATGTGTTTACCCATCACCTGGCTAGGGCTACTAGCCAGGCAATCCTCATTCTTTTGATGGGGGGGTTCTTGTGGACAGGGGCCCTCTTGGGGGCCACTGGCCTCCCTGACCTCTGCAGCCCTGGGCTGACTGAGGCAGGGTAGAGAGAGGCAAGCTACCTGCACCAGACTGGGTCCCACCTTGGAAAGGTCCACTGACATCAGAGGCTCTGCCAGGCTAGGCCTGGCTACCTCTGGGGCAGTTCTTTCACAAGGGGTGAGGTCAGATCCCTGAGGAGGCTGACCTTTTCCTAATGTCTGGGGAGAGGGAGACTTTTCTTCCTCCCCACTACTCTCTGTTTGTGTGGAGTGATCCATAGTTTCAGGCTTCACTACACCTATGTCAGTCTGAGTATGGACTGAGACCATTACAGTCCTGCCAAACTTTTCAGGGGGGCACTGAGTTTGGGTTTGAGCTGTGACTGTCACAGCTCTGCCAGTCTCTACAGGGAAGTCTGTCTTTGCCTGGGCTGTGGCTACCACTGCCCTTCCAACCTTTTCAGGGAGGAAATCTACTTGGACAGGGGTTGTGGCTGGCACAACCCCACTACCCTTTTGTGAAAGGCCTACCATTTTAGAATGGGTGTCTTTTTCAACTCCAGCCCAAGCTGAGAGTTCTAAGTCATTCCCCAGTAAGCAGTCTACAGACAAGGTTGGGGACACTGCCACCCTTTTAGGGCCAGTGACACCTCCCCAGCTGAGACATACCTCTGCCATGGGATGACTGTTCTGTTTGCTATCAATATTAGTTACCTGGTAGGAGAAACCAGGCAAAAGCTGCTCAGAGGGAACTAGCCTACCATAGTGATGCTAGCTCCAGTGTCTCTGTAGGCCTCAGCTTTTCTACCATTGATGTAGGGCTCCTGTCTGTACCTACCCAAAGTGTTGGGACAGGCAGTGAAGTTGGCAAACCCCATGCCACCATCACAGACAAGAGTAGTTGCTGTAGGGGAATTGGCTAAGCCAGGGTCCCCCTGTGTTCCCCAAGCAAACCCACCCACATTTTTGGGGGCACTCCCACCACCTGGGGAATTACTGCTGACAGTAATAGGTGGTGTGACAGGAGTAATTGGAGGAACAGTTTTGTTTTTAGCCTTTGGGCAACTGCTGTCAGTTTTCCACTGCCCAGGAATTTTACATTCATGGCAGTAAGGCTTTTTAACTGTGGTAGAGGAGGGAGCTTGGGACCCACCACCCTGTGTGAAGTTTTGGGGCCCTGAGGAAGATTTCTCTTTTGTTTTATCCCCACCCTTCTCTTGAGGCTTGGTGGTATCTTTCTTTTGGTCACCACCCTGATTTTTAGGCCTAATCCTGGTCCTGACCCATTTATCTGCCCTCTTTCCCAATTCTTGGGGAGAGGTCAAATCTGAGTCTACCGGGTGTTGATGGAGAAGCTGGTTCTGACAATTGCTAAGGATCTGCTCCCTCATCATCAAGTTGTACAATCCTGTATAATCTGAAACCTTACTTCCCAGCAATCAACCCTCCAAAGCCTTAGTGGCACATTCCACATATTCAGACCAGTCCTGAGTCTGTGCCTTCTGGGTATCTCTGAACATTAACCTGTACTGCTCAGTGGTTAAGCCTAACCCATCAACCAGGACACTCTTCAGGGCTATGCAGTTTCTGACATCCTCCTCTCTAACAGTGAGGAGTCTATCTCTGCCTCTACCTTCAAAGGAGAGCCATAAGATTGCTGCCCACTGGTCCTCAGGAACCTGCTGTACTTTGCAGGCTCTCTCAAGAGCAGTCATCCACTTGTGGATATCATCCCCACTTTTGTAGGGGGGCACAACCTTGGACAGGTTCCTATTATCAAAGACCCTATCTTTGTCCCTCGGGACAATGCTGCCACCAGTGGGTATAGACCCACTCTCTCTAGGTTGCCTAGCCTTGTTCAGTTTCTCTTCCATCAGGGCTACTTCTAGCTCCTGCTTCCTGATCCTCAGCTGGGCTTCCTTCATTATGGCCTCATGCTCCCTCCTCTGAGGGCTGGTCATCCTTCTTCTGGACTGACCCCGAAAGCCTCTAGAGGCATGAGAGGCATTAGAGTCACCTGAGTGATTCCTCTGTCTCCCAAACCCCTGGTTAAGTCCACTGGGGAAATGTGATGGGGGGAACCCATTGTCATTCCCAAATAGTCTTAAGTTAGCTGTGCCAAGTATAACACTTGGCACTGGGCTATTTCTCCCATCAGAATTACTACTACTATCAGACTCATCCCCCTTGTCATTCTCATCCCTATGCTGATCCTCATGATCTGTAGTCTGATTCTCATTTAAGGGGTGACTATTAGAAAGGGGTGCTTCAGTAGCATCTTCAGAAGGAGGGCCTCCTGTTCCAGTCCCTAAGGGGCCTAACTGGGAGGCTTTCTTGAGAGCTCTCTGATCTTCATCAGTTTGCAAGAGTTCTCTGAGTTCAGCAGAGGTAGGGTTCCTGGGCTGTTTAAGGCCCCTGGAATTAGCCAACTGCCTGAGCTTGTTCTGGTTTAGGGTAGCAAAGATGGATGGTGCCCTCTGGGGGTCACTCTCGACAGAGATGGGTACCTTGGACCCCTCTGCCCCAGCCATTGCTCTTAAGTGTGGGTGGAAGTGTTGCAACTACCTACACTTGGATTTTCCTACTAAACCTATCTAGTACTTGTAGTCAGGGTGTGCTACTCCCTTTGCTCTACAACAACTAAGTTCAGTAGAACTTAAGTATATAACTAACTTGTTTTATATGTACCTAAAGGTACCTGTATGATCTTTCAATTGGTAACAAAGAGATTACAGAGGTAAAACAACAGCAAGCTCAAATCCCAACCGCTGCTCACCAATGTGAGAAGTTGGCCTGGTATATGATGTTCACTACTTAAAGTGACCACCTTGTACCATGCCAAGCAACCCTTATGGTGTGGTTGTAAGTCAACCTTTTCGGACCAGCTGCCCTAGTGGTAGCGTGGGCTAAGCAGTCTTTTAGGCTAAACTCGTTTAGGCATGTTAAGCAAGCTGTTTTACCATATGTAACCCCCCTTTACACCAATGAAAGGACACCACACAGATATATATTCAAAATATATATGTATTTATTACTCAAAGTATCCCCTAGACTCTTTATGAGCACAGGAGCACAAATCGTTAAACAAGAAAGTATCACAATATACGAAAGTTGCACTTTATATGGATAGGCCCTGGTGGCCGCTCAAACCATATAATAAAATAGTGGTATAAGTACCACGAACAGGAAAGGGAGAAGGCCTAGGGCCTCTAGAATCGCTGGGCCTACAAGCAGCTAACTTTAGTTAGTGACCAGGAGGTCCACGGGTCGCGTGTGCAGTGAGGAAAGTTACACGCGGGCGCCCATAGGTTTTCAATGGGTGCGTAAATGTTCAAAAGTTACTGCTAGAAGGGTCTTCTGGTTGGACTACGAATTCAAGACTTCAAACCTAGACATTAGAGATGTTACTCTACACTTGTGCACCGGAGTGCCAGCTTTACCTCACCCACAGGAAGCGGGTGCATAGGGCTCGAAGTGCGTCGGGTTTCGTCTATCTGTTCAATGGAGCCTGATGACAAAGATGCTGCAGGCGGTCGGTCCAGAAGAGATGCGGTGGATCCAAGGATGGATCGGAAGTGTAGAAGACCTGTAAGCAGAGGGGACAGTGTTCACAGTCACTAGCCCTCTTTCCCAATTCTTGGGGAGAGGTCAAATCTGAGTCTACCGGGTGTTGATGGAGAAGCTGGTTCTGACAATTGCTAAGGATCTGCTCCCTCATCATCAAGTTGTACAATCCTGTATAATCTGAAACCTTACTTCCCAGCAATCAACCCTCCAAAGCCTTAGTGGCACATTCCACATATTCAGACCAGTCCTGAGTCTGTGCCTTCTGGGTATCTCTGAACATTAACCTGTACTGCTCAGTGGTTAAGCCTAACCCATCAACCAGGACACTCTTCAGGGCTATGCAGTTTCTGACATCCTCCTCTCTAACAGTGAGGAGTCTATCTCTGCCTCTACCTTCAAAGGAGAGCCATAAGATTGCTGCCCACTGGTCCTCAGGAACCTGCTGTACTTTGCAGGCTCTCTCAAGAGCAGTCATCCACTTGTGGATATCATCCCCACTTTTGTAGGGGGGCACAACCTTGGACAGGTTCCTATTATCAAAGACCCTATCTTTGTCCCTCGGGACAATGCTGCCACCAGTGGGTATAGACCCACTCTCTCTAGGTTGCCTAGCCTTGTTCAGTTTCTCTTCCATCAGGGCTACTTCTAGCTCCTGTTTCCTGATTCTCAGCTGAGCTTCCTGCATTCTGGCCTCATGCTCCCTCCTCTGAGGGCTGGTCATCCTTCTTCTGGACTGACCCCGAAAGCCTCTAGAGGCATGAGAGGCATTAGAGTCACCTGAGTGATTCCTCTGTCTCCCAAACCCCTGGTTAAGTCCACTGGGGAAATGTGATGGGGGGAACCCATTGTCATTCCCAAATAGTCTTAAGTTAGCTGTGCCAAGTATAACACTTGGCACTGGGCTATTTCTCCCATCAGAATTACTACTACTATCAGACTCATCCCCCTTGTCATTCTCATCCCTATGCTGATCCTCATGATCTGTAGTCTGATTCTCATTTAAGGGGTGACTATTAGAAAGGGGTGCTTCAGTAGCATCTTCAGAAGGAGGGCCTCCTGTTCCAGTCCCTAAGGGGCCTAACTGGGAGGCTTTCTTGAGAGCTCTCTGATCTTCATCAGTTTGCAAGAGTTCTCTGAGTTCAGCAGAGGTAGGGTTCCTGGGCTGTTTAAGGCCCCTGGAATTAGCCAACTGCCTGAGCTTGTTCTGGTTTAGGGTAGCAAAGATGGATGGTGCCCTCTGGGGGTCACTCTCGACAGAGATGGGTACCTTGGACCCCTCTGCCCCAGCCATTGCTCTTAAGTGTGGGTGGAAGTGTTGCAACTACCTACACTTGGATTTTCCTACTAAACCTATCTAGTACTTGTAGTCAGGGTGTGCTACTCCCTTTGCTCTACAACAACTAAGTTCAGTAGAACTTAAGTATATAACTAACTTGTTTTATATGTACCTAAAGGTACCTGTATGATCTTTCAATTGGTAACAAAGAGATTACAGAGGTAAAACAACAGCAAGCTCAAATCCCAACCGCTGCTCACCAATGTGAGAAGTTGGCCTGGTATATGATGTTCACTACTTAAAGTGACCACCTTGTACCATGCCAAGCAACCCTTATGGTGTGGTTGTAAGTCAACCTTTTCGGACCAGCTGCCCTAGTGGTAGCGTGGGCTAAGCAGTCTTTTAGGCTAAACTCGTTTAGGCATGTTAAGCAAGCTGTTTTACCATATGTAACCCCCCTTTACACCAATGAAAGGACACCACACAGATATATATTCAAAATATATATGTATTTATTACTCAAAGTATCCCCTAGACTCTTTATGAGCACAGGAGCACAAATCGTTAAACAAGAAAGTATCACAATATACGAAAGTTGCACTTTATATGGATAGGCCCTGGTGGCCGCTCAAACCATATAATAAAATAGTGGTATAAGTACCACGAACAGGAAAGGGAGAAGGCCTAGGGCCTCTAGAATCGCTGGGCCTACAAGCAGCTAACTTTAGTTAGTGACCAGGAGGTCCACGGGTCGCGTGTGCAGTGAGGAAAGTTACACGCGGGGCGCCCATAGGTTTTCAATGGGTGCGTAAATGTTCAAAAGTTACTGCTAGAAGGGTCTTCTGGTTGGACTACGAATTCAAGACTTCAAACCTAGACATTAGAGATGTTACTCTACACTTGTGCACCGGAGTGCCAGCTTTACCTCACCCACAGGAAGCGGGTGCATAGGGCTCGAAGTGCGTCGGGTTTCGTCTATCTGTTCAATGGAGCCTGATGACAAAGATGCTGCAGGCGGTCGGTCCAGAAGAGATGCGGTGGATCCAAGGATGGATCGGAAGTGTAGAAGACCTGTAAGCAGAGGGGACAGTGTTCACAGTCACTAGCCCAGAGCTTTCCAAAGTATGTGTCGCGACACGTTACTGTGTCGCCTGACCTTCGTGGGTGTGTCGCGCAACAGGAGCCTTGGCCCTCGCAGTGAGGGCTTGAAGGCAGGGGCGCAACGGAATTGAGCTCAAAGAGCTGTCTGTGTGTGCGCGCGCCCAGGCTGAGACAGCTTCCCACACACACAGACAGCTTTGAGATTATCGCAGCCGCACCCGGGTACTTCACAGGTCTTTACAAGACCATTAACGAGGCTTTGGTTTTTTTTTTCACCCCTCCATCTCCACATGGCGAAAGGGACAAATCCTTTGTTTGTCACCGGTAACCTTTGCCGACTGTCCTGCTGCGTGGATATTTCCTTTTCTATGCAGTGCAGGAGAAAAGAAGTTTGTTTATTCCTGTCACCTTTCCCGACCCCTGCAGCAGTTTATCACACCAGGCTGTGACACAGTTTGACTAATAAAGTAGGTAGGAGAATTTGTCACTATTTGTTTTTCGATTTAAAATGTGCACAGGACCAGCAGGACACATACTTTGTGCGTGCTTCATTTAAACAATTTTTTTATCATTATCATGACCGATGCAGGATAAAATAAGACAACACAACATGCCCAGATAACGCTGGTGATTAATGATCCTGCTGGAGGGCAATCGTTTGTCTGTCCGTAGTTTTTAAATGCAGATCAACTGTATTTTATGTGGAAGCTCAGTGGGTTACTGCCTTTGTCACAGAGATCCTTGTGCTACTTGCAGTTCAGAAGTTACAATCCTAACATAGGACAGTGACCAATGAACTGTCACCAAAGAGCTGCATACAAACATGAATGGTGTAGTTAGAACTTCGCTTATTTTTGTTTTGTGATATAGTTAGAACTTCCTCAGTCTTTCATTATTCTAATTTTGCTGAAATGAGTATGTTTGGGCAGATATACATTTTTATCAGTAAAGCTGACCCCCATGTAATACTCTTTAAATCCTAAAGTTGTTTCCCCACACCAAACCCTCTTAAAATATATTGCCCACCAGTATGTATGACGTGATTCATACACCTTGTAATCCTCATTGGCTTATGTGACATTCCCTGTAGACTGATTTACATACTTGTATGACTCATTGTCTCTGTATAATGTGTGCGTGGTGTAAAGTACTGACACACACTACACTGACATGAGTAGCGCTGTACAACAAATGAAATGCATATGAGAGAGGGGCTACGTAAAGATGAGGGGCACTGTTGGAGGGTGGCAGCGATGGAATCTGAGGAGGAGGTGGTGGTGGGAGGGGCTATGGAGCAATGAGGGGCACTGTTGGAGGGCGGCAGTGAGGGAATCCGAGGAAGAGGTCATGGGGTGGAGGGGGGGAGCTAGGGAGAGACGAGGAGCACTGGTGGAGGGTGGTAGAGAGGGAGTCTGAGGAGGAGGTCATGAGGGGGAGGGGCTACAGAGAGATGAGGGGCACTGGTGGAGGGTGACAGTGAGGGAATCCGAGGAGGAGGTCACGAGGGGGAGGGGCTATGGGGAGATCAGGGGCACTTGTGGAGTGTGGCAGTGAGGGAATCCGAGGAAGAGGTCAATAGGGGGGCAACTATCAATTATTTAACAAATCCTCTCAATTATCTCACAGCTTTAATGACTGCCGCTGAAAACAAAAACTAAAAATCAATATTAGTCACTGCCAGTAGCACAAGAAACCAAACATGAAAGTTATATGTTTGTTTAGCAGGTCTATCGTAAGTACATTTGAGCTCATTACAATATTTAACAAATTAGATTTTGCTTCGGGGTTGTGCAAAAAAATTATGCAACCCCGATGCAAAATCAGGGCCTTAACATGTATTTATTTTTTTAAATCCTGCCACAAAGAAACTGGCAACAAGGAGAAATGCGGCAGTAAATCTGTTCTACTCAACTGGTTGCAAAGTCTGTATTTTAAAATATCATGGGGTTAAGGCACCTGTGGCAGAGATCTTTGTGTGCTCAGTAAAGCTCAGGGAATAATAATAATGGTAAAATAACTATTTGCTGGAGAGGTTTGTGTTTTGTCTAGTCCCAGTTTTGGATCAAAGTAGCATTGAGGGTTAATAGGTCTCCTGGAAAGCACACTATGTAACGCGCAGATGACAGATTTTTATTGTATGTAAATGGGCAAGTGAGTTAGCGCTTTGAACACAGAGATCCTTTTGTTACTTGCAGTTCATACATTGTAATTCTTCTAATATAGCACAGTGAGCCAAGAAGGACATGTGGCTCCTACACCTTGTAACTCTCCCCATCTTATGTAACATTCCCTTGATTTACACACATCATTTATTGTCAATGTATAATGTGTATGTATAAAGCACTCTGACACTACAATGGGATTAGTAGCACTATAGCGCTGTAAAAGAAACAAAACAAAATAGTGGCATTTAAATTGTTTGTGTAAATACTGGGACAGACTAACAAATCTGACATTCCTACACACATGCATATCTCTTATATAAAAGGACTGAACAAAGTCAAAAGCATGCCTGCCTCTTGTGTGATGTGATGTGATAAGCTATGTGCCTTTGTTTCTCCTCCATTTCATTTAGATGTGAGGCTCCTGATAGCTCCCAGCCTGGATACTCCAAGAAAAGGAGACCTGATGGCCCCTTAACTTCGACCTTTGTTATAGGCCCAGCTGGAATCTGATAAGCCCCTTCCCCGTCTGTACATTGCTGCTTGGAACAAAAGCAAACAATGTGCAGGCACTGTTGAATGTGTCCCGGTGTCTAAAAATTGCACCAAGACAAGTTTACCATATTTCTGTGGGGCCCAATCTCATAGCAGGGTAGACTGCGATCACCCTGTGAAAAGAGTGGATAGACTCAGTCTACCCTCAACTTGTGCCCGGTCTACTACATAGTGCCAAGAGATGCATGTGCATCTCTTGACGCTATGTAGCAGCTATTGCTCATTTTAGTAATGATGAAGTTCACCTGTGTGCCCTAATACTGAAAAGCGAGGGCAAGAGATCTTTGCAGTGTAAGTTAGTGGATAGGTACATAGTACATTTCCTTTACAACGAACCATGAAGCGGTGTTTAGGAAATTATTAATATGCTAGTTAAAACAGGTGCATTTAGAAAACTGAGGCCCAAGCTCCTAACTAGCAGGAAGGCCATTTATTTTCTTGATCTGTGCGTAAGTGGATGAGCTCAAAGGGGTAAGTACACATCACTTATCATTTTGCTGGCTCGGTGAGTGAGGTGAATAATAAAGCCGATCTACAAAGAAAACGAATCAACAGGGTTGGGGCGGGCGGGAGGAGATGGAGTGAGTGAAAACACCAGCACTCGTGTGGAGTGCTCAAAGACAAAGAAAATAGTAGCTCCTATAACGGGAGTAGTGGAAGGACGCAAGCACTTGGTCCATGTTCAGGGGGAGGGTCAAACACAGGAAGAAGCATGACGCTTTTATGCTATGGACTAACGGGAACGACGGATATGAGAGCACGATGGAGCAAACAAGTGGTAAGGCAATGGGCGGGCTGAAGCCCACAGATTGAAAACATGCTGTTCGAGACAGCATATGCGCAGCCTAGACGGGACCTAAAAAAAAAAAGGACAGAATATGACAAACAAGGCCAACATGCTTAAAGTTGATTATTATATAATAGCTCACCAGCAACTTAATATTTGGCCCAATACAGGAAATAGGTTTTCTTTTGATAACGTGGCGAAACAAAAACTCCACAACCCAACCGACAGTTGATCTAATGTACTGCCTTGTTTTTTTTAACTGGGAATTATTCTAATTTGATTCACATGTTTCTTTTTAGTATTTAAGAAGGAAGAAACGTTTGCCAAAACCAACACTCCATATGCTGTGGGGTGCCCTTTTTGTGCTGTAAATCACTGGGGCATGTGTTGATGTGTGCATGATTATATTCTTGTTTCAGGCACAAACCTAACCTTACTCCCTGTTTTGCCAGTCACTGTCTTTGTTAAAAACAGATTCACAATTGCTTTATTAAACCTTCTTGCTTTCTCCAATTTGATTGAAAATGCACCATTTGCCCACTATTTTTAAACCCCCCCGAACACCTCTGTGGTGATTCCGGCTCACTCGCTACGCTCGCTCGCATTACCGTGTCACTAAAGCAGGAATGTCAAAACAGTGTGTCACCAGCATGAAAAGTTTGGAAACCTGTGCACTAGCCAGTGACCGGCGTGGCACCAGGTAGGTACCAGGCGATATCGGGTGCAAACAGGTGAAGAGGTGTAGCTTGTCTCTGCAGCCACGTGGTCCCTGAAGGTCGACGATGCCCAGGAGTCGGTTCACGAGCTCTCCCACGCAGGCTCTCGCTGTCGGCGGTGTCGGCGACTCAGAAGAAGTAAACAAGCCTTGGCAAAAGCAGGACGCACAGGAAGTGAAGAAAGCTTTTAGCTCTGACCAGCAAGGTTGGAGGGGCTGCTCCTTTGGAGGGAAGCAGGGGCCAGTCTGGAGCAACAGCATCGTAGTTTTTCAAGATGGTCACCAAGATGGCCACTAGTCAACAGACCAGTAACCGGTTAGGTGCGTCGAGTCGCAAAGTGCAGAGGGGCCCCACGCAGATCGTGGAGATGCTGGAGGGCTCACATTTGGTGCAGATGCTGCTCGGTGTTGGGCTTCTCAGGACCCAAAGCACAACTTGGAGGGAGCCTCTGTTGTCGCGCTTTCAGCTTAGTCGAGTGTCTTCCAAGGTGGCTGGCTCCACAGGTCTCGGTGCCTCCACGGGTTCCTTCTTTGCAGGAACTGTGGATCGGCCGGTGAGAGGTCTGGAGGTCCAGTCCTTGTCGGTCTCTGGGCTCGGGCTCCGGCAGGAGGCGGCGGCAAAGCAGACGTCGATTCGCTGGATGGTGCTTGCGTTAGCAAGATAGTCACTCCCTGACCATAGGGGAGATTTCCTTCAGTCTTCTGTGCAGCAGAACGTCGAAGTTCCTGTCTTCTTCTTAGTTTCAAGTTGATTCCAGGATGTCTAAAGTCTTGGGACACAGCTCCTACCTTTAAGCGGATTCTAGGGGCCGGACTACCTGCTAGGTCCCTCCCTAAGGGTGGGACCAGGAAGGGGGTGGTTACACCCCCAATCCTTTGTCCAGCTCGCCCCAGGTCTGGGGCTGGTGTGCCCCAGGACCGGTTTGAACTGGCATATTCACCGAGGCTCCTTGTGAGCCTCAGGCATGTCTGTTTCTTTTCAAGCCCTACCTGACCAATACACAAAATCCTGTCTAGGGTGGTGCTCGCACCTCCCCTGGCAGGAAACCCTTTGTCCACGTCTCCCAAGCTGGAAGGACTCCCAGCAGCAGGAGGGCAGACTTGTGTCTGTGGTGGCAGCGTCCATTTTGTGGAGCTGAGGCTATGTCTGATTTCACCCGGGTTTCAGGTTCTGTACATGTCGTGTCCCTCTAGGAGGGTGGAATGCTAACCCCGTCACCAGAATTGGCGAGGGTTTAATATTCCAATTCGTATGACACCTTACTCGACATGTTTTGATAAAGCCAAACCAAAGATAGCATTTAACCGCGAGGTTCATAATGCACTTAAGAGTATATGGTATGGCGATATCTGGAAACGGTAGAAGGAAGTTGTTCCGACTACTGCAGACAGGCTCAGCTCATGCCAGAGCACCATCTCACATGAAACCAAGCACTCTGCCTTCAGGATTGTTAAGGCCTGCCATAGGAGTGACTTATAGGTTAACATGTGTCCCATTTAAGGTTCGGTATAGGTATACTACACCTAAGTAAGAGGTGGATACACCAACTTACCCCAGCTGAGTGATCAGCCAGTTGTGTCAAATTGGAAGGCCAGACCAGGGGTGGCATAATACATGCTGCAGCCCCTGGGAGGCCTAGGGTACACCTATGCCCTGGGTACCTAGGGTACACTGTACAGGGTCCAATAAGGTGATCCTTACCAATTGTGTATGTACCTAGGGTACATGGAGTCCATTTTAAAGAGAGAGCAGACAGGCTGAGATCCTGAATGGCAGGATCTCAGGCCAACTAAGTCGAAAAACCAGCTAGACACTAGGCAAAAAGTTGGGGGTAACCATAGTCAGATATCCACCTTCCTACAGGCCCCAAAGTGGAACGAGTCCCTTCGCTGCATCAAGGAACTGTGACGCAGTGGAGTCTGCTCGCTCAATATCGTTTGCTCGCCTTTGCCGGTGATGGTTTGCTGGTGCCACATATGTAGGAGGAAGGATAAAAGAGATATAGCAGGTGCCTTCCCAGCCCTTTGGGAGCCAGGTGTAGGCTTTGGTTCCGCAGATGAAGTACATATTCGAGGCGGCAACAAAGGAGGGTGGATCAGCCGTGTCCAAAGTCCTTGTGATAAGGCAGGAGCTGTGACTGTTAGAATCCGGGGTCTCTGGTTGGCGCAGGTATGCACTTGCGACAAGCAGGGACCCTTTCCTCTAAGTCAGGGCAAAGGATCACCTCTTTAAAAATAACCCCTGCTCACCCTCTAGGTAACGTGGCGCGAGCAGTCAGGCTAAATTTCCAAAGGGCATAAGGTTAAGCGTTCAGGTTGTCCCACACAATAATCACATCCCCACCACACAAAGACACAAGGCTGTATTACTGTAAAAATATAGTTTTTTATATAAAAGGTTTTCTTTCAGGCAGGTTGCATAAATACAGTTCTCTTGGTAAAGCTACGGTCCAGTTACTTTTATAGGCTTAAGGGCAGTCCACAGGTCTTAAAATGCCACAATTCTGATTAAAAGGAAGTCTTTTGAGTATTTCTACGCTTAGTAGCGCTTTCAGCCGCTTCTTACCGCTATTTCCAGCCGCCGTGCCGTTTCCCACGCTTCTCGCGTGAGGTACGCGACTACCGGCCTTGAACCATACGGGCCGTACTGAGCAAGGACGTGTCGAACGTACGCAGGCCAAGTCCCACGCTTCTCGCGTGAGCGCTGCTGCTGGCTTCAACGAAGGTACGGTCCGTGCAGGGGGATTGACGCTCCGTACACGGGTGTTTCTTAAGGCAGGTATGGTTCGCCCAGGACACCAGCAGGCAGTTGTGCAGCGAACGGCCTCACTTGGCAGGTCAGTGCGGTCCGAACCACGCGCCAGGCACCAGTCCGTCGGGGCGAAGCTCAAGGTGAGAACCGGCGCGCTTTAAGGTATTTCGCAGGCAGTACGGTGCGCACCAAGCACTCGTAGGGGCAAAGCAGTTACGGTCCGTACGATGGTTAGTACGGACCGTCTATCAGCGCGTAGGGCACAAAATACCTTGTTCTCTTGGGGGCAAAGGCTCGCGGCAGTCTCTGGATGTCTCCCACGAGTGTCCCACGTCGCGTCTCGGTCCCGGCTCCTCCATGGCCAGCGATGCTTCGTGGGGCACTCCTTGACTCCTCAGCACACCAGCGAGGCAGCAGCAGAAGGGGGGGCAGCCTGGGGGCAAGATCTCAGCGCAGCGCGCTGTCGGCTTCATCCGGTTGGGGCGAACAGTGCCCACGTCTTCACGGGGATCTCTGCGGCCCGGGGGGTGGCAGAGGTCGATGCTCAGACAGGAGATCTCCTCCTCACTTTGCGAGATTAGGCTCACGGGGGTAGTTGCTCACTTTGTTTAGGCCGGGGGGCACGCACTGTGTTTGCAGTCAGACCAGCGGCAGGTGGTCGCGTTGTTTAGGGAGATCAGGGCTTAAGGTTCTCCAGAGTTAGCGGTGTAGGCTCATCCATGGCAGTCTCTTCTCCTGCAAAGGGGGGGTAGCGCCCAATGTTCCTGGGGCGCAGTTCAGGAGGCAAGTTCTCTAGCAAGCCCTTGGAGATTAGTTCAGCACAAGTTACAAAGTCCTTTCTTTAAGTTCTTTCCTCTCCTTCCAGCAGGCAGGCACCCACTGCAGGCCAGTCTCTCAGGCCGAGAGACAGTACTCCTCCTTCAGCTTCTCCAGGTCCTTCTCCTTCAGGCAGAGGTTCGTAGTAGTGCAAACGGGATCTGATTTCTTAGGAGCCAGGCTCCTACTTTTATACAGTGATTCTTTTGTTCTTTAGCGCCAGGGGGCCTGGGCCTGGCTCAGTCCAGTTCTGGAGCACTTTTTTGTGGTGACTCTGCTCTTTCCTTTCAGCAGCAGGGCAGAGACATCAGCCGCTCCGCAGGGGGCGGAGACGGCTTTGTGCTGGCAGGGCACAGGTCTATTCAAGAGTCAAGGTGTACTCCTCCCACCCATCCTGGTGTAATCTCTCTACCCACCACCTGGCAGCCAGCCTGTCTCTTGGAATTCCCCAGCCCTGCTCCTTACTGTTGCTAGGTAGAACACACACACACAGCGCAGAGGCGGACTGAATGGCCAGATCAGTAAATACTAACTTTCTAAAAGTAGTATTTACAAACGCAGGATATTAAAATAAACTTTACTAAAAGAAGTATTTTATTATTCTGAATTCAGGCATACTAAACATAACTTTCTACCATGCTCTATGAGTCCACTGGGATTACAGGGTGTAGTAATTCCAGTAGCCCATTCTGGCCTATGGAGAGCAGGTAGCCTTCAATAGTGAAAAACGAAAATGGCTGTAATTCACTATTAAGACATGCCACACACATCAGGGCATGTCCTACCTTATGCCTACAATGCACCCTGCCCTTGGGCCTACCAGAGGGGTGACTAATATGTAGTTAAGGGAAGGTTTAGGGACTGGCAAGTGGGTGCACTTGCGCAGTCATCGCGACAGTACCAGACTGCGCGATGGTTCTGCAGTGGCAGACCTTAGACACATTTTACTAGGCCGCTTCTGTGGGTGGCACAACCAGTGCTGCAAGCCCACTAGCGGCATTTGTATTTACAAGCCCTGACACTCCTGGTGCACTTTACTAGGGGCTGACAGTAAACCAAATAAGCCAATCATGGACACCAATCAATGTATACACTTTACAAAGGGAGCACTTGCACTGTGGCACTGATTAGCAGTGGCACAGTGCCCTGAGCAGCTAACACCAACAAAACACAATGAGGCACATCAGCAAAAAGTGGAAGGGAAACTCACGCCAAGGTGCCAGGTCTAACACGTGTCCCCTCCAGCTGAAATGTGGGGGGAACTACCCTACCCCAGGGAGTTCCTCTTCACTAAGGCGGAAAAACCTGGACAGACCGTCAGCATTGGCGTGATCTGTGCCAGGGCGATTCTCCACCGTAAAGTCCACACCATGTAGGGAGATGGACCACCTCAACAGTTTTGGGTTTTCACCCCTCATTTGCATCAACCATCTGAGGGGCCTGTGGTCGGTCTGAACCCGGAAGTGAGACCCAAACAAGTAGGGTCTTAGGTTCTTCAGCGCCCAGACCACAGCAAATGCTTCCCGCTCTATCGCACTCCACCTTTGTTCCCGTGGAAGTAACCTTCTACTAATAAAGGCTACAGGTTGGTCCCAGCCCTCATCAGTCATCTGTGAGAGAACAGCCCCTACACCATGCTCTGATGCGTCTGTCTGCACTAGGAATTCTTTGGAGAAGTCAGGAGCCAAGAGCACGGGCGCCGTGCACATGGCAGTTTTCAGGGTGTCAAAGGCCTTCTGACAGGTGTCAGTCCATATCACTTTTCTGGGCTGCTTCTTCAAAGTCAGCTCCGTCAAGGGGGCAACGATGCTGCCATACCCCTTGACAAACCTCCTGTAGTACCCAGTGAGTCCTAAAAAGGCCCTCACCTCCGTCTGGGTCTTTGGGGGCTCCCAAGCCAGGATGGTTTCTATCTTGGGTTGTAGGGGCGCCACCTGGCCGCTCCCCACCTGGTGTCCCAAGTACACCACGGACCCCTGCCCGATCTGACACTTGCTTGCCTTGATCGTGAGGCCTGCCTTGCGCAGTGCCATCAACACTTCCCAGAGATGTTGCAGGTGTTCTTCCCATGTGCCGCTGAACACTGCGATGTCATCTAGGTATGCTGCGCTGAACTCGGTCAGTCCAGCCAACACCTGGTTAACCAACCTCTGGAAGGTGGCAGGGGCATTCTTCATCCCAAATGGCATGACACGGAACTGGAAATGCCCATCTGGTGTGGAGAATGCAGACCTCTCTTTGGCCCCATCAGTTAAGGCGATCTGCCAGTACCCAGAGGTTAGATCAAACGTGCTGAGGTACCGGGCAGCCCCTAACCGATCGATGAGCTCATCAGCTCTGGGGATGGGGTGCGCGTCAGTCTTCGTGACTGAATTGAGTCCTCTGTAGTCCACACAGAACCGGAGTTCGGGTGTGGCACCCGGCGCTGCAGCCTTTGGGACCAAGACCACTGGGCTGGCCCAAGGACTGCTGGAGGACTCAACCACCCCAAGAGCAAGCATCTTTGAGACCTCCTCTTTGATGCAGGCTCTGACCCTGTCAGTTACCCTGTAAGCCTTGTGCTTCACAGGTAAGCTGTCTCCTGTATCCACATCATGGACGCACCAATCTGTGATACCAGGAACCAGGGAGAACAGGTCAGGAAACTGCCCCAGCAGCTGGCGGCAGTCATCCTGTTGCTCAGGGGTCAGGGTGGGTGAGAGGTTAACTCCATCCACTGACCCGTCCTGCTCTGAGGCTACCAAGAGGTCAGGAAGAGGTTCTGACTCCTCCTCCGTCCCATCATCGGTGGCCAAGAGCATGCCCACTTCGGACCTCTCCAAGTGGGGCTTAAGGCGATTGACATGTAGGACCCTTAAGGGGTTCCTAGGAGACTGCAAGTTCACCAAGTAGGTGACAGAACTCTTGCGCTCCACAATCTCAAAGGGTCCTGTCCACTTGTCCTGGAGTGCACAAGGCTCCACAGGGGCAAGGACCCATACTTTTTGACCAGGTTGAAGCTCAACCAGAGTGGCGTTCTGGTTGTACCACCGCTTCATTTCCTCCTGGCTGGCTTCCAGGTTTGCCTCAGCAAGTTGCCTGAAACGCCGAGTCTGGTTCCGGAAGGCCAGCATGTAACTGTATACATTCTGGGGAGGTTTCCTGGGAGATTGCTCCCAGCCTTCCTTGACCAGACTCAGAGGTCAACGTACAGGGTGGCCATACAGAAGCTCAAAGGGACTGAACCCCAGAGACTTCTGTGGCACCTCACGGTACGCAAAGAGAAGGCATGGTAAGAGGACGTCCCACTTACGCCTCATTGGTCCTTCAAGGCCCATGATCATGCCCTTTAGGGTTCGGTTGAATCGCTCAACCAACCCATTTCCTTGTGGATGGTAAGGGGTGGTGAACTTGTATGTCACACCACACTCTTGCCAAAGGGATTTCATATATTTCGATATGAAATTGGTCCCCCTATCGGACACCACCTCTAGAGGGAATCCTACTCGTGAGAAAATTCCCATCAGTGCTCGTCCCACCACGGGGGCCGTCACTGTCCTCAGAGGGATGGCTTCAGGATACCGGGTGGCATGGTCCACCAAGACCAGGATAAACCTGTTGCCCTTGGCTGTCTTGGGGTCCAGTGGCCCCACAATGTCAATCCCCACTCGCTGGAATGGGGTACTGACCACAGGGAAAGGTTGGAGTGGAGCTTTCAGCTTCCTTCCACTCTTGCCACTTGCCTGGCAAGTCTGGCATGTCCTGCAGTGAGTATCAGAACTCCTGCGCATTTGGGGCCAATAGAAGTGGGTGACAAGCCTTTCAAAGGTCTTGTCCTGCCCCAAATGCCCTGCTAATGGCACGTCGTGAGCCAGCCCCAGTAGGAAGGTTCTGAACTTCTGGGGTACCACCAGCGCACGGGCTGACCCAGGTTCAGCAACCTAAGGCTCTGAGTACAGGAGGTCGTTCTCCCAGTAGATCAAGTGAGTTCCGGACTGATCACCATTGGCCTGGGCTGCAGCCGGCTGCCGCATACCCTCTAGAGAGGGGCACTCTTTCTGCTCCCTGCAGAATTCCTCCCTGGAGGGGCCTCCTTCTTGCTGCCAATGGGTCAGCTCAGGCAGGTCCCCCAGTTCGGCTATCTGTTCCCCGGTAGGCTCCAGGGCATCCCCCTCAAAGTTTGCTTCCTCCTGGGCCGTGGGAACTTCAGGAGCCGGTTTCCCGTGCCTCCCTTGCCCTCTCTCTAAGGCCGGTTCCTGGGCCTCTCCCTCAGGCTCCAGGGTCCCTTCAACACCCCTACTGGCTGCCATTGACCAGGTGGTCACGCACGCCCAATCAGGTAAGCCCACCATCCGCAGGTGAGCTGTCTTCTCCACCTTTTCCCAAGGGGAGCTCTCCAAGTCATTACCTAAGAGACAGTCTACAGGCATGGCAGTTCTCACAGCGACTTGCAGAGTACCAGAGACCCCCCCCACTCAAAGGGAACTTGAGCCATTGGACAATGACTCTCCGTGTTGTCAGCATTGACAACCCGACAATAGGCATGGGGTACGACCTGCTCTTGAGATACCAGGTGCTGCCGCACTGCAGTCACGCTGGCTCCTGTGTCTCTAAGAGCCTCTACCTTCATCCCATTGACGGTCACCACTTGCCCATATTTCTTAGTGTTAGAGGGCAAGTTGGCTTGAGGGACCATCTCACTGTCTCCTAGTGAGACTAAGGTCATCTGGACGGGGTCCCACCCACCTTGGACTTCTACCTCCTCCCCAAAGGCTACTGTAGCCACTTGCCTGGGTGGAGCACCAGTGGGTGCTGGCTTCACATACTGGCGACACTTAGAATCACTGGCAAAGTGACCTAGCTCGCCACATTTATAACATTGAGGGGGCCCCTTGGGAACAGGTTTACCTGTCGGGGCCCCTGTCGGCTTCGGGGTTGAGGGAGGCTGAGAACCTTTCTGCTGGTTCCCTTGGGTATTACTTTGGGGGCCTTGTTGGAACCCTTTCTGTTTTCCCCTGTCCCCCCCACTCTTCTGCTGGGGACCCTGCCCACCCTTGGCGGAGTCTCCCACGTGACCCTTGTGGACCCTGGTGCTGAGCCAGCGGTCCACCTCCTCAGCAAGCTTCCTAGGGTTAGTCAGCTTGCTATCTATCAGGTGTTGGCGTAGCTCAGGAAAACAATTAAGCGACAAGTGCTCCCATGCAATTAAATCAAAGAGACCTTGGTAATCATTAACTTTGCTACCCTTCACCCAGCCATCCAGTGCTCTGCAGAAAAAAGGTTACATACTCCACATACGTACCCCCCGCAATCTTGGTACACCCCCTGAACCTCTGTCTATACATTTCAGGAGTTAGCCCATATCTGGTCATTAAAGCTTCTTTCATGTGGGGGTAAGAATTCTGCATGTCAAAGGGCAAAACTAAAAGTGTGTCCCGCCCCTCACTGAGGAACCGTCCCCACAACCCCGCTCCCCAGTCTTTCTCAGGGACCCGGTGGGAGGACATGGCTACCTCATAGGCCCGGAACCATTGCCCTATGTCATCATTCCTGAAGAACTCTTTGACTACATCTTTTGGGATGTACACCCTTGACTCTACCTGCACCAGCGTTGCGCTGCCACCAGAGGGAGTGTTCTCCACTTCTTTCTCTTTTATCGCCAGTTCCCTCATTCTGGCGTCGTGCTCCATCAGAGCCTTTCTCTCTTCCAGAGCTATTTTCTTTTCTTCCAGAGCCATTTTCAATTTCGCCAAAGTGACTTCTTGTTCTCTTGCGGCCTGTCTGTCTGCCAGCTCTCCTGGCGACAGGTCTCTGCCAAAGCTGTGGATGCTCTCTGCTGGCTCCACTGGCACAATCTCAGGTACACCATCACCAGCTGCACCCCTTGATTCTATCCAGGCTCTCAGCTCCCTGTGGAGGTCTGGTTTGTTTTTGCATCCTGCATGTGGAACCTTGAACTTCATGCAGAAGTACTTGAGTTGCTTTTTTGTGTAGTCGTCCAGTTTTGATGCATCCCATTCCAATTCCATCCCAGAGGCTTCAGATGCTGTGCTGGTTGAGCCCGGCATGGCTTCAACGCAAGGGATCTTTTCTTGGCAGGCGAAATTAAACGGCAAAGTTCTGTGGCTTAAGCTACCGGACCGTCTACTGTGCAATGGTTAGCAATCACTGCGCAGACACCAAGAACGCAAATCCGTAAATCCGCACCGCTGCCACCAATGTTAGAATCCGGGGTCTCTGGTTGGCGCAGGTATGCACTTGCGACAAGCAGGGACCCTTTCCTCTAAGTCAGGGCAAAGGATCACCTCTTTAAAAATAACCCCTGCTCACCCTCTAGGTAACGTGGCGTGAGCAGTCAGGCTAAATTTCCAGAGGGCATAAGGTTAAGCGTTCAGGTTGTCCCACACAATAATCACCTCCCCACCACACAAAGACACAAGGCTGTATTACTGTAAAAATATAGTTTTTTATATAAAAGGTTTTCTTTCAGGCAGGTTGCATAAATACAGTTCTCTTGGTAAAGCTACGGTCCAGTTACTTTTATAGGCTTAAGGGCAGTCCACAGGTCTTAAAATGCCACAATTCTGATTAAAAGGAAGTCTTTTGAGTATTTCTACGCTTCGTAGCGCTTTCAGCCGCTTCTTACCGCTATTTCCAGCCGCCGTGCCGTTTCCCACACTTCTCGCGTGAGGTACGCGACTACCGGCCTTGAATCATACGGGCCGTGCTGAGCAAGGACGCGTCGAACGTGCGCAGGCCAAGTCCCACGCTTCTCGCGTGAGCGCTGCTGCTGGCTTCAACTAAGGTACGGTCCGTGCAGGGGGATTGACGCTCCGTACACGGGTGTTTCTTAAGGCAGGTACGGTTCGCCCAGGACACCAGCAGGCAGTTGTGCAGCGAACGGCCTCACTTGGCAGGTCAGTGCGGTCCGAACCACGCACCAGGCACCAGTCTGTCGGGCGAAGCTCAAGGTGAGAACCGGCGCGCTTTAAGGTATTTCGCAGGCAGTACGGTGCGCACCAAGCACTCGCAGGGGCAAAGCAGTTACGGTCCGTACGATGGTTAGTACGGACCGTCTATCAGCGCGTAGGGCACAAAATACCTTGTTCTCTTGGGGGCAAAGGCTCGTGGAAGTCTCTGGATGTCTCCCACGAGTGTCCCACGTCGAGTCTCGGTCCCGGCTCCTCCGTGGCCAGCGATGCTTCGTGGGGCACTCCTTGACTCCTCAGCACACCAGCGAGGCAGCAGCAGAAGGGGGGGCAGCCTGGGGGCAAGATCTCAGCGCAGCGCGCTGTCGGCTTCGTCCGGTTGGGGCGAACAGTGCCCACGTCTTCACGGGGATCTCTGCGGCCCGGGGGGTGGCAGAGGTTGATGCTCGGACAGTGGATCTCCTCCTCACTTTGCGAGCGACGGCTCACGGGGGTAGTTGCTCATTTTGTTTAGGCCGGGGGGCCCGCACTGTGTTTGCAGTCACGTCCAGCGGCAGGTGGTCGCGTTGTTTAGGGAGATCAGGGCTTAAGGTTCTCCAGAGTTAGTGGTGTAGGCTCACCCACGGCAGTCTCTTCTCCTGCAAAGGGGGGGGTAGCGCCCAATGTTCCTGGGGCGCAGTTCAAGAGGCAAGTTCTCTAGCAAGCCCTTGGAGATTAGTTCAGCACAAGTTACAAAGTCCTTTCTTTAAGTTCTTTCCTCTCCTTCCAGCAGGCAGGCACCCACTGCAGGCCAGTCTCTCAGGCCGAGAGACAGTACTCCTCCTTCAGCTTCTCCAGGTCCTTCTCCTTCAGGCAGAGGTTCGTCGTAGTGCAAACAGGATCTGATTTCTTAGGAGCCAGGCTCCTACTTTTATACAGTGATTCTTTTGTTCTTTAGCGCCAGGGGGCCTGGGCCTGGCTCAGTCCAGTTCTGGAGCACTTTGTTGTGGTGACTCTGCTCTTTCCTTTCAGCAGCAGGGCAGAGACATCAGCTGCTCCGCAGGGGGCGGAGCCGGCTTTGTGCTGGCAGGGCACAGGTCTATTCAAGAGTCAAGGTGTACTCCTCCCACCCATCCTGGTGTAATCTCTCTACCCACCACCTGGCAGCCAGCCTGTCTCTTGGAATTCCCCAGCCCTGCTCCTTACTGTTGCTAGGTAGAACACACACACACAGCGCAGAGGCGGACTGAATGGCCAGATCAGTAAATACTAACTTTCTAAAAGTAGTATTTACAAACGCAGGATATTAAAATAAACTTTACTAAAAGAAGTATTTTATTATTCTGAGTTCAGGCATACTAAACATAACCTTCTACCATGCTCTATGAGTCCACTGGGATTACAGGGTGTAGTAATTCCAGTAGCCCATTCTGGCCTATGGAGAGCAGGTAGCCTTCAATAGTGAAAAACGAAAATGGCTGTAATTCACTATTAAGACATGCCACACACATCAGGGCATGTCCTACCTTATGCCTACAATGCACCCTGCCCTTGGGCCTACCAGAGGGGTGACTAATATGTAGTTAAGGGAAGGTTTAGGGACTGGCAAGTGGGTGCACGTGCGCAGTCAGCGCGACAGTACCAGACTGCGCGCAGGTTCTGCAGTGGCAGACCTTAGACACATTTTACTAGGCCGCTTCTGTGGGTGGCACAACCAGTGCTGCAAGCCCACTAGCGGCATTTGTATTTACAAGCCCTGGCACTCCTGGTGCACTTTACTAGGGGCTGACAGTAAACCAAATAAGCCAATCATGGACACCAATCAATGTATACACTTTACAAAGGGAGCACTTGCACTGTGGCACTGATTAGCAGTGGCACATTGCCCTGAGCAGCTAACACCAACAAAACACAATGAGGCACATCAGCAAAAAGTGGAAGGGAAACTCACGCCAAGGTGCCAGGTCTAACAGTGACCCACTGACTTTTTTCCACGGCCTTCAATGCAGACAAGGCCTGAGACATTCACCACAGAGAGGGCCACAGTCAGAGTGGCGGCAGTTCGTTTCCGGAGGTAGGAGAAGGTGGGTCTGGCTGGATTGTTAAACACCTGCATTTCAATTCGTTCTTGTGTAGGAATGTCCATTCGAAAGGTGGTGTTGGATGTCAAGGGGCAAAAGGGAGCGGAAGTTTTTTCGGTTTTGCTCAGCCAGAACCCATCGTAGAAGCGTGAAATGGTTTCGCCAGAAGTGGCATTGTCCTTGTAACTCTCTTGCAAGAGTATCAGCCAGGCAAGGCAGGACCCATGAATGGAGAAAGGCGAAGGGATGAAGGGGATAGAATGTTCAGTTGCATGTGGTAGCAGCCCACAGATCCAGCAGTTTGTGGCATTGGCAGCAAGGTTGTGCTGGTGCAGCAACTGCACAAATGAGTTGTTCCAGAACTCCTTGCGTCTTTCTCGGAGCTGGGGTGAAAGTGAAATGAGATAGTGTTCTCTCTTGGTGGTGGGCTGCACGGTGGGTATCAAAGTCTTATGGGCAGGTAAACTTTCCTCCACGACCCAGAAGGTGGCCATGAGAAGGAGGCAGAAGAGAAAAGCAATGAAGAGGGCAATTGTCTCTGTGCTATGCAGTGTCTCAGTCTTGGGGTCTTTACGGTGGATCTTCGTGTGTCCGGTTGCTTCCATCACCTTCATGTCGGGAGCTTCCATCACCTTCAAGAGGCTCGATGGCTGGCTGGGCCACACGCCTTGTCTAGCTTCTCTTCTGGTAACCTTTGTAGTGTTGGTAACCGCTCTGAGGTTTGTCGATTTAGCTAGTGGCCTGCTATGTCGAGACGCTCCCCTTTCGTCGCAAGTTGTACCCTTTTCTGGATGGCACAGTGGGATCTGGAAATTCAGCCAATTCGAGTGTCTCTGTGTCAGGGTAGCAACTCAGGATTGGTCTGTCTTTGTTCAGGAGCTCTTCTTGGGTGGCCACGTCTTCATTCGTCGTCAAAGTCGGTGAAACTTTTTTACAGTGATGTGCATGCAGCCAATTTCGTTTACCTTCCACTCGGAGTGCAGTTCGGGTGGTGATCAAGACTTGCCAGGGGCCCATCCATCTGGGTTCCAGACTCTTTGTTCTTTGAAAATTTCGAATCAGGACGAATTCTCCGGGCTGGATGTCGTGCGCGGGGCCCCTGGATGCGTCTGGTATGGCTTGCTGCACCTGTTGGTGGATAGCAGTTAGTGTTTTTGTTAAGTTATGAAGGTAATCAGACATTAAGATGTCCGGGACATCATGGATGGACGCTGGTTTTGGCGCGGCCCAGATATTCATGGGTCAGCCAAAAACGACTTCATAAGGGGTTAGGTGGTGCTTGGTAGGAGTGGAGCGCATTGATAGCAATGCCAGTGGGAGGGCGTCTGGCCACTTCAGTCCTGTGGTGGCAACTATCTTTGCTAGTTTGAGTTTCAGTGTGGCGGTATGTCGTTCTACTAGGCCTGCAGATTGGGGGTGGAAGACTGCGTGAAATTTTTGTTTTACACCCAACCCTTTCAATATGAGTTGGATAACTTCGGCTACAAAGTGGGGGCCGTTGTCGCTCCACAAAATTCGACAAAGGCCGTAGCGCGGGAAGAATTCCTTCAACAACACCTTAGCAGTAGTGATGGCGGTGTTGTCTCAAGTGGGGTAGGCTTCCACCCATTTTCTGAACGCACACACAATGACGAGCACGTATTTCAGACCATGGCATCTTTTTAGCTGAATGTAGTCCATTTGAAGGACTTCGAAGGGATGGTCAGGGACCCCAAACCCTCCCCGGGGTACTACAGTCCCTTTCCCTGGGTTGTGTTGCAAGCATATCAGGCATTGTTGGACCAGGCGTTTCGCTGCGTCTGCTATTTTGTCATTGTGCCAAACTTTAGAAACGAGCTCAGTCATGGGGACAGATCCTATGTGCGCAGGGGAGTGTGCCATGGTCAGTATGGGGATCAGATAGGAATTGGGTAGCAGCCATTTGTTTGCGTCTTTCGTCCGCCAGCAGCCTTCATCGTCTTTTAGTCCCACCCGTGCCCACTCAGTCAGTTCCTGTGGTGTGCTAGTCATTTGAAAGTCCCTTATAGTCTCCCTAGCGTCTTTCCATTTTTCTGCTTGTGACCTGGTCACGTACATGCGGGTCGTTGTCCTATTCTCATCTGTGGTTCGTGCAGTGATGTCAGCTAGTGCATTTCCTTGTCCTACAATGTCTGTGACTTTCTTGTGTGCCTTTATCAAAAAAGGAGGGGTTTGGCCCAAAGGATTAGAGGGTAGGTAGGGCCAGTTATACTACATAAGAAAAAAATTACCTATACCTCTAGTGACTTCAACACTTATTCATATGAAGTAAGATAAACGAAAATTAATACGTTTACCTAAGCAGTAATTTCTGCCTTTTTTTTTTTTTTTAAATTAATATCTTTGATCACAAAAAGAACACATAATGAACTACACGAAATACCACATTAGTACTTACACAATGAAAATGAACAACGTGAAAAATGTGTTTTGACATACAATTACAAATAAACTCATAATAATCAAACATTGAAGCAACCAAATGAAATGTCACAAAGAGCAATCATTATATACACAATCCGAAATACAAAGTTGTCATACAAATTGATGAATTAGACAACTAACACCCTTATATTTGGAATAAATCAAATCCTCTGAAATATCAGGGACACAAGGGGGTATATTTGCAGTATTTAACCAAGGAGTTGAGTTCTTTGTCTGCCGACGCGTTTCTTGTGTGCCTGGCACTTGATTACAGCTAGCTGTTTGGGGAGGAGAACTGCTTCGGTCAGGGCAGAGACTAGGTCTCCATGCAGGATCGGTGTGCCATGTGAGGTCAGGAATCCCCTCTCCTTCCAAAGGAGCCCAAAGTGATGAACCACCCCGAAGGCATACTGGCTGTCCGTGTATATGTTAGCAGTTGTCCCTGCTGCTAGGATGCACGCTCGTGTGAGGGCAATCAGTTCTCCTGCTTGCGCGGATCGCTGTGTGATATGAGCTGTCTCGACTGTGAGAAGATGGCCTGATATATGATGTCACTAATTCTAGTGTACACCTTGTATCAGTCCAAACAACCCTTATGGTGATTGGTTGTAAAGTCAACCTTATAGACCAGCTATCCTAGTGGTAGCATGGACAAGAGCAGTCTTAGGCTAAACTCTGAATGGCATGTGAAGCCAGCTGTTATACCATATGTAATCCCTTGAATACCAAATGAAAGGGCACCACAACAGATATATATATAAAATAAAGTGTATTTATTCTAGTCAAACCCTCAGCACTCTTTATGAGATTCGAGGTAAGTACAACACAGTCTTATTTAAGCATACATTAAGTCACACAGGTAAGTAATACAGTTAGGCCCTAGGGGCCACGCAAACCATATACTAAGTAATTGGTATAAGGACCACTGTCACGGAAATAGGATAGGCCTAGGGAATCGCTGGAGCTACACTATACTACCCAAGGTTAGGAAGTGGGAGGCCCACGGGATTCAGGCGCAGAGTGGAAACACTCACGCGTAATGCGTATAATCGATAGAAATAGTATAGTTTAGAATTAATAAGATTTAGGACACTTCTGGAGTAGCTAGGAAGTCGAGACTTGAGAACTAGACACTAGGATAGTCAATACCCTGATGAGCACCGGAGTACCTAAGTTACCTAGCCCACGGGCTGCGGGTGCATAGGTGTGAACTTGCGTCGGGTTTCGTCGTCGACTCCTATGGATGCCTGAAGGAAAGATGCTGACAGGCAGTCAGTGAAGAGTGTCCGGTGGATCCCAAGGCCGAGATCAAGAAGGAAGGATACCTGCAAGCAGCAGGGACAGAGTCTGGGTCACTAGCCAGTGACCACGTGGAACCAGGAAGGAACCAGGCGATGTCGGGAGATTTCAGGTGAAGAGGTGAAGCTTGTCGCAGCAGCCACGGGTACCAGGAGATGTCAAGGACAACCAGGACCAGGAGGCAAGCTGTCCCACAAAGGCTCTTGCTGTCGGCGGCGTCGAAGTCGAACTAGGACTCACCAAGCCTTGGCAAGCGGAACCCACGAAGAATGGAGGACTTGCTTCTGGTGCAGACCAGGAAGGTCTGGGGTGCTTCTCGTTTACAGAGGAGCAGGAGCCAGTCTGGAGGAGCCAAACCAGCAGTGGAAAATTGAAGGTGTGTCGTCGCAAAGGTTGCTAGCCAACGGGCAAGCAAACGAACAGATGCGGCAAGCAGGAAAATGCAGAAGGGCCCCACGCAGGACTCGTGGAGTGTGGGGGGCTGATCTTCAGTGCAGATGGTGCTTGGGGTTGGGGCTTCTCAATCCCCAGTGCACAACCTCGAGGGTGCCTCAGAAGCTGCGCTGGAAGATACTCGCCACTTTTCCCAGGTAGCCGGTCCCACTGTCTCTCGTCGCCTCCACGGATCTCAGCTCGGCTGTGGATGTGGATCAGGGTCGGAGAAGTCTGGAAGTCAAGGCTCTGGTCAGGCTCTGCAGTTGGTCCCTCGTAGAACTTCAGCAAAGCAAAGGGTAAGTCTCTTGATGGTGCCTGTACGCACAGGGTGGCCACTCCTTGGCCACAAGGGAGATTCTTCAGTCTTCTTCTTTCGTCAAATGTCGAAGGTCCAGAGTTTCTGTTCAAGTTGCAGGTTCAGGATAATCTAATCTCCTGGGGCCCAGCTACCACACTTATACTAATCTAGGGGGCTGGGTTGGCTGCTAGGTCACGCCTTATGGGTGGGACCTGGGAGGGGGGTGGTTACACCCCCTTCCCTTTGTCCAGTTTCGCACCAGGACTGGGGCTGGAGTGCCCCAGCACCGGTTTGAACTGGACTATGCATGGGACACCTTGTGTGCCCCAGGCAGTGTCTCGTTTCTTTCATCCCTCCCTGCCCCAATACACTAAGGCCTGTCTGGGGTGGTGCTCGCACCTCCCAAGGCAGGAAACCTATTGTCCAAGCCTCCCGTGCCGGGATCACTCCCAGCAGCAGGAGGTCAAACTTGTGTCGTGGCAGCAGCATCCATTTTGTGATGCTGGGGCTCTGGTTAACTTTAACCGGGTAAGTAGGTTTCAACATGTTTTCTCCCTCTAGAAGGGAGGGATAATATCCTCATCACCAGAAATGGGATGGGGGTATTATTCCAAAGTGTTAGACACCTTACACGACATGTTTTGATAAAGCCAAACCATAGTTACCATAACCGTTTAAGATTATAAGGCACTTTAAGAGTATATGGTAGGCTATATCATAGAACAGCTATAAGGACATGGTTCCGAAAGCTGCAGACAGGCTCAGCTCATGCTAGAGCACTATCTCACATGTTACCAAGCACTCTGCCTCCAGGATTGTTAAGGCCTGCCATAGGAGTGGCTGATAGGTACACATGTGTCTATATATAAGGTAGGTATAGGAATACTACACCTAAGCAAGGGGTGATTACACGACCTTGCCCCAGCTGAGTGATCAGCCAGTTGTGTCATAATGGAAGGCCAGGCCAGGGGTGGCATAATACATGCTGCAGCCCCTGGTAGGCCTAGGGTACACCTATGCCCTGGGTACCTAAGGTACACTGTACAGGGGCCAATAAGGTGATCCTATCCAATTGGGTTATGCACCTAAAGTACATAGTGTTAATTTAGAGAGAGAACAGCAGGGCTGTGGGTCTGATTAGCAGGCCCACAGCCACATCTAAGTCGAAAACCAATAAAGCAAAAGCAAAAAGTGGGGGTGAACATAGAAAGCAGACCCTACTCTCCTACACAACCCCCCCCCCCCCAAACTTAGGAACATTAAACTAACCTTGACCAGTTGAGTCTTCATGTTCTAAGTGGAAATATCTGGAGAGTCCATCTGCATTGGCATGGTCAGTCCCAGGTCTATGTTCCACTGTGAAGTCCATCCCCTGTAGGGAAATGGACCACCTAAGAAGTTTGGGATTTTCACCCTTCATCTGATTTAGCCACAAGAGGGGCTTATGGTCTGTCTGAATTTTGAAGTGAGTGCCAAACAAGTACGGCCTCAGCTTCTTCAGGGCCCAAACCACAGCAAAGGCCTCCCTCTCAATAGCTGACCAACGTTTCTCTCTAGGGGTCAGCCTTCTACTTATAAAAGCAATGGGCTGGTCTTGACCATCTATATTAAGTTGTGAAAGAACAGCTCCCACACCCAACTCAGAAGCATCTGTCTGGACAATAAACTCTTTGGAGTAGTCTGGACTTTTCAGAATAGGTGCACTGCACATGGCCTGCTTCAGGTCATCAAATGCTTTTTGACAGCTTACTGTCCACTGAACTTTCTTTGGCATGTTCTTGGAGGTCAAGTCATTAAGTGGTGTCACAATGGACCCATAGTTCTTAACAAACTTTCTGTAGTACCCAGTCAGGCCCAAGAAAGCTCTGACCTGAGTCTGGGTAGTTGGAGGAGTCCAGTCCTTTATGGTCTGGATCTTGCTCTCCAGTGGTTGAACCTGACCCCCACCAACTAGGTGGCCCAGGTACACAACCTTGCTCTGCCCTATCTGGCACTTAGTGGCCTTGATAGTGAGGCCTGCCTTTTGCAGGGCCTCTAAAACATTCCTCAGGTGGACCAGGTGATCCTCCCAGGTGGAGCTAAAGACAGCAATATCATCAAGATAAGCTGCACAGTAGTCATCCAACCCAGTAAGGACTTGATTCACCAGCCTTTGGAAAGTGACAGGTGCATTCTTCAAACCAAAGAGCATTACCACAAATTGATAATGTCCTCCTGGGGTTGAGAAAGCAGTTTTGGCCTTTGCATTCTCAGCTAGTCTGATCTGCCAGTAGCCTGCTGTCAGGTCAAATGTGCTAAAAAACTTAGCAGCTGCCAGTCTGTCAATGAGCTCATCTGCCCTAGGTATTGGGTGGGCATCTGTCCTAGTGACAGCATTGAGACCTCTGTAGTCCACGCAAAACCTCATCTCTCTCTTACCATTATGGGTGTGAGGTTTTGGCACAAGAACTACAGGACTAGCCCAAGGGCTCTCTGAAGGTTCAATGACTCCCAGCTCCAACATCTTTTGTACCTCAACTTTTATGCAGTCCCTGACATGGTCAGGTCCCTGTAGATTTTACTCTTCACAGGCAGACTGTCACCAGTGCCCACCTCATGGGTGCACCAGTTTGTCTGACTTGGGGTCAGAGAGAACATATGTCTGTAGGATTGCAGAACTTGTCTGCAGTCCTGTTGCTGATGGACAGTGAGGCTGTCAGAAAAGACTACACCATCAACTGAGCCATCATCGGGGTTCTGAGTCAACATGTCTGGGAGAGGGTCACGCTCTTCCTCCTGCCCCTCATCTGCAGCCATGAGTAAGCCCATGTCTGCCCTGTCAACATATGCCTTCAATCTGTTGACATGAAGCACCCTGTGGGGGCTTCTGGGAGTCCCAAGGTCCACCAGGTAGGTCACTTCTCCATTTTGTTCAACAATAGTGTGGGGTCCAGACCATTTGTCTTGGAGTGCTGCTGGGGCCACTGGCTCCAACACCCACACTTTCTGCCCTGGCTGGTAAACAGTCAGCACAGCCTTTTGGTCATGCGAACCTTTTTGGAGTTCTTGGCTTGCCTCAAGGTTTTTAGAAGCCTTCTTCATATACTCTGCCATCCTGGAGCGGAGACCAAGTACATAATCCACTATATCAAGTTTGGGTTGTCTGAGAGGTCTCTCCCATCCTTCCCTTACTAAACATAAGGGTCCTCTTACAGGATGACCAAACAAAAGCTCAAAAGGGCTATAGCCAACCCCCTTTTGTGGGACCTCTCTGTAAGCAAACAGAAGGCAGGGTAAAAGGATGTCCCATCTTCGCCTAAGCTTGTCTGGTAAACCTTTTATCATTCCCTTTAGGGTCTTGTTGAATCTCTCCACAAGCCCATTGCACTGTGGGTGATAGGGTGTAGTGAACTTGTAGTTCACACCACACTCCTTCCACATTGCAGTCAAATATCCTGACATGAAGTTGGCACCTCTGTCAGAAATGACCTCCTTTGGAAAGCCCACTCTGGAGAATACTCCAAGTAGGGCCCTTGCCACAACAGGAGCTGTTGTCGTCCTTAGGGAAATAGCTTCTGGATACCTGGTGGCATGGTCCACTATCACCAGTATGAATCTGTGCCCAGATGCTGTTTGTGGGTCCATTGGTCCTACAATATCTATGCCCACTCTCTCAAAGGGGACGCCCACCACAGGTAGTGGTATGAGGGGGGCCTTTGTGGTGCCACCTGATTTGCCACTGGCTTGGCAGGTGACACAGGAGCGACAAAACTCCTTGGTATCTTCTGACATATGAGGCCAGTGAAAGTGAGGGACAAGCCTCTCCCAAGTCTTGTTCTGGCCTAAGTGTCCTGCAAGGGGAATATCGAGGGCCAAGGTAAGAAGGAAGCCTCTGAACTTCAGTGGTATGACCAACCTCCTGGATGCACCAGGCTTGGGGTCTCTAGCCTCTGAATACAGCAGCCCTTCATCCCAATACACTCTATGGGTACCTTGAGCATTCCCTGCAGCCTCAGCAGCTGCCTGCTGTCTGAGGGGTTCAAGAGAGGGGCAGTCTAATTGTGCCTGCCTCAGATCTGCCCTTGAAGGTCCCCCTGTCCCAAGAAACTCAACCTGATCAGGTTCAAGTTCTTCTAGGACAGTTCCTTCAGGGCTCTCAGAATCATCCTCCTGTGAGGGCTGATCCAGTACCTGAGGCAGGGGGGAAGGCCCAGCCTTTACCCTACTGCTCTTTCTCTTGGGTTGTGACTGGTCCATGGTCCCAGGATCCAGCACTTGTTCAGTGTTGCACTTTTTGGCCTGTGACCTGGTCACAGCAAGGACATGTGCATCTATCCCCAGCATTTCTGCATGGGTCCTATACTCCACTTCAGACCAAACTAAAGTTTCAAGATCATTGCCCAGTAAACACTCCACAGGAAGGTCTGAACTAACAACAACTTTCTTGAGGCCAGTTACCTCTCACTGGTGCACTCACCAAACCAATGTGAGTTTGACTTACAATAGTTTCTTTTGGCCATCTTTCTTCTTATCCTTTTTGGGACCACTCTCCCGCTGAGCCTTTTGGGGGCCTGGTGAAGACTTCTGGTCTTTTTGTTTCTGATCATTACCCTTCTGGTCTGCCTTTTTCTGATCACCGCCCTGGTTCTGGTTTTTCTGCTTAACTCTAGTCCTGACCCATCTATCTGCCTTCTTTCCCAATTCTTGGGGAGAAGTCAGATCAGAATCAATCAGGTGTTGATGCAGTAGCTGGTTTTCACAGTTGTTAAGGATTTGTTCTCTCATGATCAAATTATACAATCCTGCATAGTCCTTAACCTTACTTCCCAATAGCCAGCCTTCCAAAGCCTTAGTGGCACAATCTACAAAGTCAGTCCAGTCCTGAGTCTGTGTCTTCTGGGTATCCCTGAACAACAACCTGTATTGTTCAGTGGTTAGGCCAAACCCATCAATTAGAGCACTCTTCAGGACAGTGTAATTGTCTGCATCCTCATCACTAACTGTGAGGAGCTTGTCTCTACCTTTCTCAGAGAAGGAGAGCCACAAGATAGCTGCCCACTGACTTTGGGGTACCTGCTGTACTTTACAAGCTCTCTCCAAAGCAGTTATCCATTTGTGGATGTCATACCCACACCTGTAGGGAGGGACAATCTTGCTCAGGTTTCTATTATCATAGGTCCTGTCTCTATCCTTAGGGATATTGCTGACACCAGTGGGTTCTAACCCACTTAACTTCTGCTCTCTAGCCAGAGCAAGCTTCTCCTTGGCAAGGGCAAGTTCTTCCCTCTCAATCCTCAGATTAGCTTCCCTCATTCTGGCTTCATGCTCTTTTCTCTGGGGGGAAGTCATTCCCCTGTGAGAAGAGGCATTAGAGATGCTAGAGACATGGGAGTGGATGGATTCCCTTGAAGGGGATCTGTCTCTCCTGTTTCTCTGGTTAAGTCCACTTGGGGGGTCTGAATGGGGGGACCCCATGCAGACTCCCATGTAAGCTTAAGTTAGCCTGGCTAAGTCTTCTAACTTTGACCTGGCTGTCTACCTCCTCATCTGAAGTCCCATCTGACTCATCTGTAGTGGGTAGACCCTCACCTGTACCTAGGGTACCAACCTGGGAGGCCCTAAGAGCATCATACTCCTCAAGGATCTCTACTAGCTGAATGAGGGTAGGGTTTGCACCCTGTTTTAACTTTCTGGAGGTACACAGTTGTCTCATCTCCTGAAAAGTTAGGGTATCATATATAGAGGGGATCTTTCTAATACCTACCCCTCCTGAGAGAGAATCTGCTTGATCTCCTCCCAGAGACATGATCTAGTGAGGGTGTGGTGTGTGCACCTACCTACACTTGTTGTATCTACTAAACCTCTCTAGTAGTTGTAGTCAGGGTGTGCTAGGCCCTTCAACCTACAACAACTAAGTCCAGTAGGACTTAAGTATTTATAATCTATGTTATATGCACCTAAACAATATCTGTGTGATCTTTCAATTTAGTATCTCGAGATTACAATGGTATTACAACAGCAAGCTCAGATCCCAACCGCTGCTCACCAATGTGAGAAGTTGGCCTGATATGATGTCACTAATTCTAGTGTACACCTTGTATCAGTCCAAACAACCCTTATGGTGATTTGTTGTAAAGTCAACCGTATAGACCAGCTATCCTAGTGGTAGCATGGACAAGAGCAGTCTTAGGCTAAACTCTGAATGGCATGTGAAGCCAGCTGTTATACCATATGTAATCCCTTGAATACCAAATGAAAGGACACCACAACAGATATATATATATAAAATAAAGTGTATTTATTCTAGTCAAACCCTCAGCACTCTTTATGAAATTCGAGGTAAGTACAACACAGTCTTATTTAAGCATACATTAAGTCACACAGGTAAGTAAAACAGTTAGGCCCTAGTGGCCACGCAAACCATATACTAAATAAGTGGTATAAGGACCACTGTCACGGAAATAGGATAGGCCTAGGGAATCGCTGGGGCTACACTATACTACCCAAGGTTAGGAAGTGGGAGGCCCACGGGATTCAGGCGCAGAGTGGAAACACTCACGCGTAATGCGTATAATCGATAGAAATAGTACAGTTTAGAATTAATAAGATTTAGGACACTTCTGGAGTAGCTAGGAAGTCGAGACTTGAGAACTAGACACTAGGATAGTCAATACCCTGATGAGCACCGGAGTACCCAAGTTACCTAGCCCACGGGCTGCGGGTGCATAGGTGTGAACTTGCGTCGGGTTTCGTCGTCGACTCCTATGGATGCCTGAAGGAAAGATGCTGACAGGCAGTCAGTGAAGAGTGTCCGGTGGATCCCAAGGCCGGGATCAAGAAGGAAGGATACCTGCAAGCAGAAGGGACAGAGTCTGGGTTACTAGCCAGTGACCACGTGGAACCAGGAAGGAACCAGGCGATGTCTGGAGATTGCAGGTGAAGAGGTGAAGCTTGTCGCAGCAGCCACGGGTACCAGGAGACGTCGAGGACGACCAGGACCAGGAGGTGAGCTGTCCCGCAAAGGCTCTTGCTGTCGGCGGCGTCAAAGTCGAACTAGGACTCACCAAGCCTTGGCAAGCGGAACCCATGAAGAATGGAGGACTTGCTTCTGGTGCAGACCAGGAAGGTCTGGGGTGCTTCTTGTTTACAGAGGAGCAGGAGCCAGTCTGGAGGAGCCAAACCAGCAGTGGAAAATTGAAGGTGTGTCGTCGCAAAGGTTGCTAGCCAACGGGCAAGCAACCGGACAGATGCGGCAAGCAGGAAAATGCAGAAGGGCCCCACGCAGGACTCGTGGAGTGTGGGGGGCTGATCTTCGGTGCAGATGGTGCTTGGGGTTGGGGCTTCTTAATCCCCGGTGCACAACCTCGAGGGTGCCTCAGAAGCTGCGCTGGAAGATACTCGTCACTTTTCCCAGGTAGCCGGTCCCACGTCTCTCGTCGCCTCCACGGATCTCAGCTCGGCTGTGGATGTGGATCAGGGTCGGAGAAGTCTGGAAGTCAAGGCTCTGGTCAGGCTCTGCAGTCGGTCCCTCGTAGAACTTCAGCAAAGCAAAGGGTAAGTCTCTTGATGGTGCCTGTTCGCACAGGGTGGCCACTCCTTGGCCACAAGGGAGATTCTTCAGTCGTCTTCTTTCGTCAAATGTCGAAGGTCCAGAGTTTCTGTTCAAGTTGCAGGTTCAGGATAATCTAATCTCCTGGGGCCCAGCTACCACACTTATACTAATCTAGGGGGCTGGGTTGGCTGCTAGGTCACGCCTTATGGGTGGGACCTGGGAGGGGGGTGGTTACACCCCCTTCCCTTTGTCCAGTTTCGCGCCAGGACTGGGGCTGGAGTGCCCCAGCACCGGTTTGAACTGGACTATGCATGGGACACCTTGTGTGCCCCAGGCAGTGTCTCGTTTCTTTCATCCCTCCCTGCCCCAATACACTAAGGCCTGTCTGGGGTGGTGCTCGCACCTCCCAAGGCAGGAAACCTATTGTCCAAGCCTCCCGTGCCGGGATCACTCCCAGCAGCAGGAGGTCAGACTTGTGTCGTGGCAGCAGCATCCATTTTGTGATGCTGGGGCACTGGTTAACTTTAACCGGGTAAGTAGGTTTCAACATGTCTTCTCCATCTAGAAGGGAGGGATAATATCCTCATCACCAGAAATGGGATGGGGGTATTATTCCAAAGTGTTAGACACCTTACACGACATGTTTTGATAAAGCCAAACCATAGTTACCATAACCGTTTAAGATTATAAGGCACTTTAAGAGTATATGGTAGGCTATATCATAGAACAGCTATAAGGACATGGTTCCGAAAGCTGCAGACAGGCTCAGCTCATGCTAGAGCACTATCTCACATGTTACCAAGCACTCTGCCTCCAGGATTGTTAAGGCCTGCCATAGGAGTGGCTGATAGGTACACATGTGTCTATATATAAGGTAGGTATAGGAATACTACACCTAAGCAAGGGGTGATTACACGACCTTGCCCCAGCTAAGTGATCAGCCAGTTGTGTCATAATGGAAGGCCAGGCCAGGGGTGGCATAATACATGCTGCAGCCCCTGGTAGGCCTAGGGTACACCTCTGCCCTGGGTACCTAAGGTACACTGTACAGGGGCCAATAAGGTGATCCTATCCAATTGGGTTATGCACCTAAAGTACATAGTATTAATTTAGAGAGAGAACAGCAGGGCTGTGGGTCTGATTAGCAGGCCCACAGCCACATCTAAGTCGAAAACCAGTAAAGCAAAAGCAAAAAGTGGGGGTGAACATAGAAAGCAGACCCTACTCTCCTACATCGACGACAGTTCGGGCTGTGGTAACGGCATATGCGGCGGAGGTGGTGCCGTCGGGGAGTTTAATGCATGAACCATCTACCCAAAGTTCTCCGTCAGGTTCTGAGAAGGCAGTATCTCGGAGGTCTACTCTGCTCCTAGTCTGTTCATCAGTGAGGGTCACACAGTCATGTAGGGGAACAATATTGGGGTCATTCTCGGGTAAGGGTAGCAGGGTTGCTGGATTCAGAGTGGTGCATCTTTTCAAAGTTATGTGGGGTGCCAGTAAAGTCAGTTCGTACCCAGTCAGTCGTGCGCTAGTCAGGTGTTGGGTTTTGGTTTGGTTCAAAAGGTTATCAACGGAATGTGGTACTAGCACCGTGAGGGAATTAGAAAGTACAATTCCTTCACTCTGTCGTATGGAGACAGCAGCAGCAGCTACGGCTCGAAGGCAGGCAGGCAAAGCTCTGGCTACAGGGTCAAGAGTGGCAGAGAAGTAGGCACAAGGGCGTTGTTTGAAGCCAATGGATTGTGTTAGGATGGATAAAGCACATCCCTCCCTCTCGTGAGTGTAAAGGGAAAAAGGTTTGGAATAGTCTGGGGTTCCTAGAACGGGAGCTGAACAAAGGGCATCTCGTAATTCTTTGAAGGAGGATTGGCATTCGGGGGTCCAAGGGAGTGGGAAGGGGACATCTTTGGCCAGAAGGGAAAGTAAGGGTTTAACAATGAGGCTGAAGTTACGCAACCACTGTCGACAGAATGAGGTGAGGCCTACCAGAGAGCGGACTTGCTTCTGGGTTTTAGGGACGGGAGTTTCCAGAATGGTCTGAATTCTATTGGGCGTAAGTTTCCTCCCTTCTTTGGATAAGAGGTGGCCTAGGTATGTTACCTGGGGTTGGCAGAACTGTAATTTCTTCTTGGAGACCTTGTGACCATTCTCTGCAAGGAAATGTAGGAGCTGGATGGTAGCTGTGACTGCAAGTGGGGTGGTGTCAGCTGCTAGGAGGATGTCATCTACATATTGGATCAACACCACTCCATCCGGCAACTGAACTGCGTCTAGCTGTCTCTTGAGGGCCTGGCTATAGATGCTGGGACTTTCAGTGTAGCCTTGGGGTGCTCGACAAAATCTGTACGAGCGGGATTTTAAGGTAAATCCAAAAAGGTAGCGGCTGTCTGGGTGGATAGGGATAGAGAAGAAGGTGTTTTTGAGATCAATGACAGTGAAAGTGGTGGCAGTGGACGGGATCAGAGTCAGAATGGTGGTGATGTCGGAGACCACGGGGTATTGCAGGACAACTACTTTATTAACCTCCCGCAGGTCGATGATGAAGCGGTACGCTTTCTAATCTCCCTCTCCTTGCTTCTTGATAATCGGTAAGATAGGGCTGTTACAAACGTTGCTGACCACCTCCTCTACCACTCCTGCATCCACTAAGGATTGAATAATCTCTACCAATGCCTTCTCGCCTTCGGGTGATATCCTATATTGTGGGAGTTTTGGGAGTGTTGCGTCCTGTCGTACAGTTATATGCACAGGATCAATCATCATCCGTCCTACGTCCGAGTCGTTCTTTGCCCATAAGTACAGGGGTAAGGTGTCAAGTAGTGATATGTCGGCGTCAGTCACAGAGAACATGTGTCGTGTGGGACAAGGTCTGAGCAGATTGGGGTTGTCATATAAAATGACTCGGACTCCGTCCGGTGAACATCTAATGGTGGCTCGGAAATGTTTCAACAAGTCAAGACCCATAATGGCATCGGGGGTGTTGGAGGAGAGCAGAAATGTTGTGTCAATGGTGTTGTTTTCCAAGTCGAAGGGGATCGGAGTAGACAAGGGATTGGTGGAGGGCGTTCCATCAAAACCTATCGATGTTATTTGTGAGCCAGACAAGGGTGCCCTTGGAATCAGTCGTTTAGATAAAGCACTACGTGTTGCTCCTGTGTCTACCAAAAATGGAGACTTCGTGCCCAGGACCTTAGCAGTGACAGAAGGGCCTTGCTGGTCAACATAGGGCTCGACTGGATCCCTCCCTTGCCTTCGGCAGTCCTATGCAAAGTTGTATGTGTTGTTGTAGTCAGTCTGTTGGCACTGGTTCTGTCGGGGACGGTCAAATGTGTTCGTTTTACTGGGCCTTTCATCACTAGTGCCGTTGGTGTACCCTCGTCCACGTCCTCTATTTCTCGGTCCGTTCACTGAGTCCCTTGTCTCCTTATTTTTAATAATTTCTAGCAGGATCGGGCACTGGAATTTCCAATGTCCGAGTCCTTTACAGAATGCACATTGATTCTCACCCAAATCTCTACGTCCAGCGTAGGATGTGGGTGCATTATCTCTAGGAGGCGGGTTTCTAGGGGCATTCGGTTGGTAATTTCCTTCATAGGGTTCCTTTCCCATAGTCATTCCCTGCAATTGTGTAATCATAACCCTTTCTTTGAGGTCCTTCTTCTTTTTCTCCGATGCCCTATCATTTTCGTTCTTTTGATGCTCATAGTACTGGGCCATCTGAAGGATAGCTGCGGGTTTGGAGGCTGCCCAACTACTCTCGCTGGTCTGCAGTTTCTGCGAGACTTCCTGCAACAGACCTTTAACATAATTTTGGACAAACAGGTGATGTCCGGTTGCAGTGGTCATGTCCTGACCACTATAGTCAGAAAACACCGCCTTGAATCGAGAAAAGTATTCGGAGACATCTTCTTGGGGTTTCTGACGGCAAGCCGTTACAATCGACCAGTCTACCTTTTTCTCAGGGATTAGCGTCTTCAATTTCTGAACAATTTTGTCTGGAAGTTCTAAAATAGCTTTTAAGGGTTTCTGTCCGGGATCTCGTTGTTTATCTATGTCATTGAGTTGTTTCCAGGTATGCCCAAACAGCTCAAGGTGGTCGACTTTCCGGATTTGCTTCCACACATCAGCTGGTAGACATAACCCGAAAAACAAGTCGATGTCTTCTAAGGTCATGATTGTTGATCCTAAGGCTGTGCCTAGTTCTGTATAAAAGGCTATAGGGTTCTTCCGTAGATCCGGTAAGGATTTTCGGAAGGTCAGGATGTCTTGTCGATCCCAGGGTTGGTATACCCAGTTATAAACCACCCTACCCCTCGCGTCCTGATGGTTAATGTCATCATTAGTTCCCTGACCTCGTGGGGTGACCCAGTAGGGAGCAGCTTCCTTTATTGGCATCATGGTATCCACTTTCTCCATTGGGGGTTCGGTCGTTACAGAAGTTGGGTTTCTAGTTACCGGCTCTTGTTCAGTGAGGTGGCGAAAGACTTCCAGCATATGCGAGAAGAGTTCCGTCACATCACACTCGCTCTCATCTCCTATGTCTACCTTCCTGTACAGGTCTGCAAGGCGTTCAGGTCTTTTGCCTTGGTATCTCTCCTCATAGGCTGTGAGGGTGTGGTAGCAAAAGCGTACAATAAAGTGTTGTCTATGGCTGTTGGTATATGAGTTGCACATGTCCGAAATGTATCCCTCTGTTTCTTTTCGTTCTATTAACGTTTTTACGATCTTGTCGATACCCGCTCGTTCATGGCTGTTCAAGCGGCTCGCTCTCGTAATTTCCTTTTCTAGGGTTTCAGGCTTATTCGAAGCTTCCGTTGATGTGGTATTTAGTATGAGAGGCTCGGTCAGCGCGGAGGCCGTGGGTACCGAGGCCCTGGTACTACCTTCGTTTAGGTTCGGGGATGTTGGTGCTGTGCTACAGGATGGGAGGGGGCATATGGAGGGGGCATATAGATGATTGGGGGACCTAAGAGTAAATCATCGTTTGCCTTTTGCTTTGATGGTAGCTCGGGGTAGAGCACGGAGGGTGTTCTAACAGGGCATTGGCCCGATGTTTCGGACTCTCGTTATTTCTTTATTCTCTCTCTTTCTTTGATCTCTTCTTCTAGCTTTTCACCAGCTAGGTGAGCTGCTTTCCGTAGCTCTTTATCTGTCTTTGCTTCGTCTCTCTTTTTACGTTGTGTTTCTTCTTTGCGCCACATGCCGAGACTATCAAGCATGGTTGGCGTGGTTTTATGTTTACGAAGGGCTATTTCTAGTACTTCTATTTTATTTATATCAAAAGATCCTATCAGTGGCCACTGACTTTCTCGATCTTTCTTGGTATTTTTATGCCATAGCTTACTATAGGCTACAGCGACTAATCCATATTTCGTGAACATGTCCTTATTAGGGGTGCCCTCCAGTGGAGCTGGATTATCTACCTCTAATAAATGGTCCGGGCTAAACCAACTACCAATCAGTGGGGGGAAGATAGGCATGACGTAAAGCGGTCAAAAGAAGATTTCAAACAATAGTGGACAAAGGTCCGCACTACCTATCCTTCGCTACTTGCAAAGACTAGACAAAATATTTCTATTTTACGTTATTTGCAAATAGGGAATGTCTTAAGAGAACCAATAGAACCAAACAATCAGTGGGGAGAAGATAGGCATGGTGTGTTATCAGCCCTTACCGATATGGACAAAAAGTCAGCGCTACCTATCCTTCACTACGTGCAAAGGGAGAGAGAATATTCCTATTCTTCACCGTTTGTAGGCAGAGAATGTCTCAAAAAGAACCAATTTCGTTTAACAACCGAGGTTAAGCGATCCAATCAATTAACTAGTATTTTCAAACAATCAATCACACAAAAAGATTCGTGCTGTACGACCTTACCCGGACCGTATGGACAGTTTCTCGTCTTCCACTTCCAGCGCCCGATCGTTCTCTATTCTCTGTTATTGCCGCGGCACTCCTGAGGGTTCCCAGTCAGGACCGTAGATCACTCGAGAGAGGTCTGTTCGGAACAGGTGAAGTTCGATTGATCGGCCGCCAGACGAGGGTCTATCGGGCGTGAGCTCTTCCCGATCGTTGCAGTTGTTCACTTTGTCGTCAGGACCTCTCCCACTGGATCCACGTGTCGCTGATGGGCCCCACGTTTGGGACGCCAATTGTAAAAGAGCAGTTTTCTATGGGTAACCTTTCCGAACACTGCTTGGCGTTAGTCGCCTCTAAACCATTCAATGATTATCAAATAAAGAGGCAGGCGCTGGAAACTGGAAAGCAGGAAACAGGTTTTAATTTGCTCCGGAGCAAAACACGTCAGATCGGACAAACAGGGTATCGTCTCGAGGTGCTCACTCCCGCATCTCTGTGGCCTGGCCTCTTATACACAGGTTTATTGCTTTATTGCACACAACACATTCTTGACGATACTTTGAAGTATGGAAAGACATCCTTGGAATCCCCGCTTCAGGTCCGTTCCCACATGTATCTACAGTAGAAGTCCCCACCCCAATCTCAGCAGGTGATGGCTATCGCGCAGCTGGGCATTCCACTGGGAACAGGAATGTGTGCGATCGGTCGGATCTCGTGGTGTGAAGACATTAATTAATCTCAGCTCCTTTGAAGAGGGGCGAGTTTCTACTGTAGGGGGCAATAAACTGCATCCGCAGGGCTAGGTGATGGCCTGGGATCAGCTCGGACAATCGGGCAGGGAGGTTCGGTACGGGATGTGGCTCCAAGGCGGGGTCGTGCTGAAGATGTGTTTATGGCTCATGCAGGAGAGTTCTGGGGCTGCCTGGGCGCGGGGGATGTTAGCGAGGTCAGAGAGACATGCAGGAGGCTGGAAATGCGAGGAGAGGCCATGGTGTCTAAAATGGCTGCCGCTTACGCGCTCATACAGGCCTAGGAAGGGACAAAATGGCGCTGGTAATGTTCACGTCGCAAACTGAACTTTAACACTGCCCTTGGGCCTACCAGAGGGGTAACTAATATGTAGTTAAGGTAAGGTTTAGGGACCGGCAAGTAGGTGCACTTGCGCAATCAGCATGACAGAACCAGACTGCACGCAGGTTCTGCAATGGCAGACCTTAGACACATTTTGCTAGGCCGCTTGTGTGGGTGGCACAACCAGTGCTGCAAGCCCACTAGCAGCATTTGTATTTACAAGCCCTGGCACCCCTGGTGCACTTTACTAGGGGCTGATAGTAAACCAAATAAGCCAAACATGGACACCAATCGATGTATACACTTTTCATAGGGAGCACTTGCACTGTGGCACTGATTGACAGTGGCACAGTGCCCTGAGCAGCTAACACCAACAAAACACATGAGTCACATCAGCAAAAAGTGGAAGGGAAACTCACGCCAAGGTGCCAGGTCTAACACGTGTCCCATCCAGCTGAAATGTGGGGGGAACTACCCTACCCCAGGGAGTTCCTCTTCACTAAGGTGGAAAAACCTGGACAGACCGTCAGCATTGGCGTGATCTGTGCCAGGGCGATGCTCCACCGTAAAGTCCATACCCTGTAGGGAGATGGACCACCTCAACAGTTTTGGGTTCTCACCCCTCATTTGCATCAACCATCTGAGGGGCCTGTGGTCGGTCTGAACCCGGAAGTGAGACCCAAACAAGTAGGGTCTTAGCTACTTCAGCGCCCAGACCACAGCAAATGCTTCTCGCTCGATTGCACTCCACCTTTGTTCCCGTGGAAGTAACCTCCTACTAATGAAGGCTACAGGTTGGTCCCAGCCCTCCTCAGTCATCTGTGAGAGAACAGCCCCTACACCATGCTCTGATGCGTCTGTCTGCACTAGGAATTCTTTGGAGAAGTCAGGAGCCAAGAGCACGGGCGCCGTGCACATGGCAGTCTTTAGGGTGTCAAAAGCCTTCTGACAGGTGTCAGTCCAGATCACTTTCATGGGCTGCTTCTTCGAAGTCAGCTCTGTCAAGGGAGCAACAATGCTGCCATACCCCTTGACAAACCTCCTGTGAGTCCTAAAAAGGCCCTACCCTCGGTCTGGGTCTTTGGGGGCTCCCAAGCCAGGATGGTTTCAATCTTGGGTTGGAGGGGCGCCACCTGGCCGCTCCCCACTTGGTGTCCCAAGTACACCACGGAACCCTGCCCGATCTGACACTTGCTTGCCTTGATCGTGAGGCCTGCCTTGCGCAGTGCCATCAACACTTCCCAGAGGTGGTGCAGGTGTTCTTTCCATGTGCCACTGAACACTGCGATATCATCCAGGTAGTCGGCGCTGAACTCGGTCAGCCCAGCCAACACCTGGTTCACCAACCACTGAAATGTGGCAGGGACATTCTTCATCTCAAATGGCATAACCCGGAACTGGAAATGTCCATCTGGTGTGGAGAATGCGGACCTCTCTTTGGCCCCATCAGTCAAGGCGATCTGCCAGTACCCAGACGTCAAATCAAACGTGCTGAGGTACCGTGCAGCCCCTAACCGATCGATGAGCTCAACTCTGGGGATGGGGTGCGCGTCAGTCTTGGTGACTGAGTTGAGTCCTCTGTAGTCCAAACAGAACCGGAGTTCGGGTGTGGCACCCGGCGCTGCAGCCTTTGGGACCAAGACCACTGGGCTGGCCCAAGGACTGCTGGAGGACTCAACCACCCCTAGAGCAAGCATCTTTGAGACCTCCTCTTTGATGTAGGCTCTGACCATGTCAGTCACTCTGTAAGCTTTGTGCTTCACAGGCAAGCTGTCTCCTGTGTCCACATCATGGGCGCACCAATCTGTAACACCAGGAACCAGGGAGAACAGGTCAGGAAACTGCCCCAGCAGCTGGCGGCAGTCATTCTGTTGCTCAGGGGTCAGGGTGGATGAGAGGTTAACTTCATCCACTAACCCGTCTCGCTCTGAGGCCACCAGGAGGTCAGGAAGAGGCTCAGACTCCTCCTCCGCCCCATCATCTGTGGCCAAGAGCATGCCCACTTCGGACCTCTCCAAGTGGGGCTTTAGTCGATTGACATGTAGGACCCTCAAGGGGTTCCTGGGAGACTGCAAGTTCACCAAATAGGTGACAGAACTCTTGCGCTCCACAATCTCAAAGGGTCCGGTCCACTGGTCTTGGAGTGCACAAGGCTCCACAGGGGCCCTGACCCATACCTTTTGTCCAGGTTGAAGCTCAACCAGAGTGGCATTCTGGTCGTACCACCGCTTCATTTCCTCCTGGCTGGCTTCCAGATTTGCCACAGCAAGTTGCCTGAAACGCTTAGTCTGGTTCCTGAAGGCCAGCATGTAACTATATACATTCTGGAGAGGTTTCCTGGGATATTGCTCCCAGCCTTCCTTGACCAGACTAAGAGGTCCTCGTACTGGGTGGCCATACAGAAGCTCAAAGGGACTGAACCCTAGAGACTTCTGTGGCACCTCACGGTACGCAAAGAGAAGGCATGGTAAGAGGACGTCCCACTTACGCCTCATGGGTTCCTAAAGACCCATAATCATGCCATTTAGGGTTCGGTTGAATCTCTCAACCAACCCGTTTCCTTGGGGATGGTAAGGGGTGGTGAATTTGTAGGTTACACCACACTCTTGCCAAAGGGATTTCATATATTTCAATATGAAATTGGTGCCCCTGTCAGACACCACCTCTAGAGGGAATCCCACTCGTGAGAAAATTCCCATCAGTGCCCGTCCCACCACGGGGGCCGTCACTGTCCTCAGAGGGATGGCTTCAGGGTACCGGGTGGCATGGTCCACCAAGACCAGGATGAACCTGTTGACCATGGCTGTCTTGGGGTCCAGTGGCTCCACAATGTCAATCCCCACTCGCTGGAATGGGGTACTGACCACAGGGAAAGGTTGGAGTGGAGCCTTTTGCTTCCTTCCACTCTTACCACTTGCCTGGCAAGTTTGGCAGGTCCTACAATGAGCATCTGATCTCTTGTGCATTTGAGGTCACTAAAAGTGGGTGACAAGCCTCTCATAGGTCTTGTCCTGCCCCAATTGACCTGCTAATGGCACATCATGAGCCAGCCCCAGTAGGAAGGCTCTGAACTTCTGGGGTACCACCAGCGCACGGGCTGACCCAGGTTCAGCAACCTTAGGCTCGGAATACAGGAGGTCATTCTCACGCACGCCCAGTCAGGTAAACCCACCATCCGAAGGTGAGCTGTCTTCTCCACCTTTTCCCAAGGGGAGCTCTCCAAATCATTTCCTAGGAGACTGTCTACAGGCATGGCAGTTCTCACAGCGACTTGCAGAGTACCAGAGACCCCCCCCCCACTCAAAGGGAACTTGAGCCATTGGACAATGGCTTTCGGTGTTGTCAGCATTGACAACCCAACAATAGGCATGCTCTTGAGATACCAGGTGCTGCCGCACTGCAGTCACACTGGCGCCTGTGTCTCGAAGAGCCTCTACCTTCCTCCCATTGACGGTCACCACCTGCCCATATTTCTTAGTGTTGGAGGGCAAGTAGGTTTCAGGGACCATTTCACTGTCTCCCAATGAGACTAGGGTCAGCTGGACGGGGTCCCACCCACCTTGGACTTCTATCTCCTCCCCAAAGGCTACTGTAGCCACTTGCTTGGGGAAAGCACCAGTGGGTGCTGGCTTCACATACTGGCGACACATGGGATCACTGGCAAAGTGACCCAGTTCACCACATTTATAACATTGAGGGGGCCCCTTGGGAACAGGTTTAACTGTCGGGCCCCTGTCTGCTTCGGGGGTGGGGGAGGCTGAGAACCTTTCTGCTGGTTCCCTTGGGTATTACTTTGGGGGCCTTTTGGGAACCGTTTCTGTTTTCCCCTGTCCCCCCCACTCTTCTGCTAGGGACCCTGCCCACCCTTGGTGGAGTCTCCCACTTGACCCTTGTGGACCCTGGTGCTGACCCAGCAGTCCGCCTCTTCAGCAAGCTTCCTAGGGTTAGTCAGCTTGCTATCGATCAGGTGTTGGCGTAGCTCAGGAAAACAATTAAGGGACAAGTGCTCCCATGCAATTAAATCAAAGAGACCTTGGTAATCATTCACTTTGCTACCCTTCACCCAGCCATCCAGTGCTCTGCAGAAAAAGGTTACATACTCCACATACGTACTCCCCGCAATCTTGGTACTCCCCCTGAACCTCTGTCTATATAATTCAGGAGTTAGCCCATATCTGGTCATTAAAGCTTCCTTCATGTGGGGGTAAGAGTTATAGACTTCAGAGGGTAAATCTAAGAGTGTGTCCCGCCCCTCACTGAGGAACCGCCCCACAACCCCGCTCCCCAATCTCTCTCAGGGACCCGGTGGGAAGACATGGCTACCTCATAGGCCTTGAACCATTGCCCTATGTCGTCATTCTTAAAATACTCTTTCACTACATCTTTTGGCATGTACACCCTTGACTCTACCTGCACCGGCGTTCGCTGCCACCAGAGGGAGGGTTTTCCAAACTTTTGGCTTTCATCTCCAGCTCCCTCATTTTCATGTCGTGCTCCATCTGAATTTTTCTTTCTTCCAGAGCCATCTTCTTGCTTTCTAGCTCCAATTGGCTTTTTACTTTCAGATCTGCCAACTTCATTTCATGATCCCTGGTGGCCTGTCTGTCTGCCAGCTCCTCTGGCGACAGGCCTCTGCCAAAACTATGAACGCTCTCTGCTGGTTCCAATGGTACAACTCCCTCAGTTGCACCCCTTGATTCAATCCAGGCTTTCAGCGCCTTGTAGAGATCTGATTTGTTCTTGCATCCTGCATGTGGAACCTTGAGCTTCCTGCAGAAGTACTTGAGTTCAGTTTTCTTGTAGTTGTCCAGTTTTGACTCATCCCATTCAAGCCCTTCTATTTCAGAAGTTTCAGAGATCGTTTTCTCTATGCTGTTTGGGCCCGGCATGACTCCAAACATAAGGGATCTTCTTTCTTGGCAAGCAAAAATTAAAAGTCTGTGGCTTAAGCTACTGGAATGTCCTCACTGTGCAATGGCTAGTAATCACTGCGCAGACACCACAAATGCAAATCCGTAGATCCTCACCGCTGCCACCAATGTTAGAATCCGGCGTCTCTGGTTGGCGCAGGTATGCCCTTGCGACAAGCAGGGACCCTTTCCTCTAAGTCAGGGCAAAGGATTACTCGTGAAAAATAACCCCTGCTCACCCTCTAGGTAACGTGGCGCGAGCAGTTAGGCTAGATTCCAGAGGGCATGAGGTTAAGCATTTAAGGAATCCCACAACAATCACCAACCCACCACACAGAGACACTGTAGGAGAGTAGGGTCTGCTTTCTATGTTCACCCCCACTTTTTGCTTTTGCTTTACTGGTTTTCGACTTAGATGTGGCTGTGGGCCTGCTGTTCTCTCTCTAAATTAATACTATGTACTTTAGGTGCATAACCCATTTGGATAGGATCACCTTATTGGCCCCTGTACAGTGTACCCTAGGTACCCAGGGCATAGGTGTACCCTAGGCCTACCAGGGGCTGCAGCATGTATTATGCCACCCCTGGCCTGGCCTTCCATTTTGACACAACTGGCTGATCACTCAGCTGGGGCAAGGTCGTGTAATCACCCCTTGCTTAGGTGTAGTATTCCTATACCTAACTTACATATAGACACATGTGTACCTATCAGTCACTCCTATGGCAGGCCTTAACAATCCTGGAGGCAGAGTGCTTGGTAACATGTGAGATGGTGCTCTAGCATGAGCTGAGCCTGTCTGCAGCTTTCGGAACCAAGTCCTTATAGCTGTTCTATGATATAGCCTACCATATACTCTTAAAGTGCCTTATAATCTTAGACGGTTATGGTAACTATGGTTTGGCTTTATCGAAACATGTCATGTAAGGTGTCTAACACTGTGGAATAATACCCCCATGCCATTTCTGGACATGAGGATATTATTCCCCCCTTCTAGAGGGAAAGACATGTTAAAATCATACTTCACTGTTAGCCTCTGACCAAAACCTCAGCATCACACAATGGATGCTGCTGCCACGACACAAGTCTGACCTCCTGCAGCTGGGAGTGATCCCAGCCAGGGAGGCCTGGACAATAGGTTTCCTGCTTGGGGAGGTGCTAGCACCTCCCCAGACAGCCTTTAGTGTATTGGGGCAGGGTGGGCTGAAAGGAATGAGACATGCCTGGGGCACACAAGGTGTTCCTTGCATAGTCCAGTTCAAACCGGTGCTGGGGCACTCCAGCCCCAGCTCTGGCGCGAAACTGGACAAAGGGAAGTGGGTGTAACCACCCCCTCCCAGGTCCCACCCATAAGGCGTGACCTAGCAGGTATCCCAGCCCCCCAGATTAGTATAAGAGTGGGAGTTGGGCCTCAAGACTTTAGATTATCCTGAACCTGCAAACTTGAACAGAAACTCTGGACCTTCGACATTCGACGAAAGAAGAAGACTGAAGAATCTCCCTTGTGGCCAAGGAGTGGCTACCCTGTGCAAACAGGCACCATCAAGAGACTACCCTTTGCTTTGCCCACGTTCTACGAGGAACCGACTGCAGAGCCCGACCAGAGCCTTGACTTCCAGACTTCTCCGACCCTGATCCACATCCACAGCAAAGCTGAGATCCGTGGAGGCGACGAGCGACGTGGGACCGGCTACCTGGGAAAAGTGGCTAGTAACTTCAAGCGCAGCTTCTGAGGCACCCTCGAAGTTGTGCACGGGGGATTGAGAAGCCCCAACCCCAAGCACCATCTGCACCGAAGATCAGCGCCCCACACTCCACGAGTCCTGCGTGGGGCCCTTCTGCATTTTCCTGCTTGCCGCGTCTGTCCGGTTGCTTGCCCGCTGGCTAGTGGCCTTTGTGACGACGCACCCTGAAATCTTCTGCGCTGGTTTGGCTCCTCCAGACTGGCTCCCGCTTCTCTGCAAAGAAGAAGCACCCCAGACCTTCCTGGTCTGCACCAGAAGCAAGTCCTCCGTTCTTCGTGGGTTCCGCTTGCCAAGGCTTGGTGAGTCCTAGTCCAACTTCGATGCTGCCGACAGCAAGAGCCTTCGTGGGACAGCTCGCCTCCTGGTCCTGGTCATCCTCGACGCTTCCTGGTCCTCCTGGCTGCAGCGACAAGCTTCACCTTCACCTGCAATCTTCACGACATCGCCTGGTTCCTTCCTGGTTCCACGTGGTCACTGGCTAGTGACCTTGACTCTGTCCCTTCTGCTTGCAGGTCTCCTCTCTTCTTGATCCCAGCCTTGGGATCCACCGGACACTCTTCACTGACTGCCTGTCAGCATCTTTCTTCAGGCATCCATAGGAGTCGACGACGAAAACCGACGCATCTTCACCCCTATGCACCTGCCTGTGGGCTAGGTAACTTGGGTACTCCGGTGCTCATCAGGATAGTGACTATCCTAGTGTCTAGTTTTCCAGTCTCGACTTCCTAGCTACTCCGGAAGTGTCCTAAATCTATCGTTTTCTAAACTGTACTATTGCTAGTGACTTTTACGCATTACGCGTGAGTGTTTCCACTCTGCACACGAATCCCGTGGGCCTCCCACTTCCTAACTAACGCTAGTGTAGTGTAGCCCCAGCGATTCCCTAGGCCTAGGCCTATTCTATTTCCGTGACAGTGGTCCTTATACCACTTACTTAGTATATGGTTTGGTTGGCCCCTAGGGCCTAACTGTATTACTTACCTGTGTGACTTAATGTATGCTTAAATAAGACTGTGTTGTACTTACCTCGAATCTCATAAAGAGTGCTGAGGGTTTGACTAGAATAAATACACTTTATTTTATATATATATCTGTTGTCGTGTCCTTTCATTTGGTATTCAAGGGATTATATGTGGTATCACAGCTGGCTTCACATGCCATTCAGAATTTAGCCTAAGACTGCTCTTGTCCATGCTACCACTAGGATAGCTGGTCTATAAGGTTGACTTTACAACCAACCACCATAAGGGTATTTGGACTGATATAAGGTGTACACTAGAACTAGTGACATCATACATCAGGCCAACTTCTCACATTGGTGAGCAGCGGTTGGGATCTGAGCTTGCTGTTGTAATACCATTGTAATCTTAAAATACTAAATTGAAAGATCACACAGATATTGTCTAGGTACATATAACATAGATTATAATACTTAAGTCCCACTGGACTTAGCAGTTGTAGGTTGAAGGGAGTAACACACCCTGACTACAACTACTAGAGAGGTTTAGTAGAAACAATTAGTGTAGGTAGGTGCACACACCACACCCTCACTAGATCATGTCTCTGAGAGGAGATCAAGTAGGTTCTCCCTCAGGAGGGTCAGGTCTGCAGAAGACCCCCTCTAGATATGATACCTTAACATTCCAGGAGATGAGACAATTGTGTACCTCCAGAGGAATAAAACAGGGTGCAAACCGTACCCTCCTTCAGTTAAGACAACTCCTAGAGGAGTATGATGCTCTTAGGGCCTCTCAGGCAGGTACCCTAGGTACAGAGGAGGGTCTACCCACCACAGAGGAGTCAGATGGGGCTTCAGATGGAGAGGTAGACAGCCAGGGCCAAGTAGGAAGACTTAGCCAGGCTAACCTAAGTTTACATGGGAGTTTGCATGGGGTCCCCCCATACAGACCCCCAAGTGGGCTTAACCAGAGAAACAGGAGGGACAGATCCCCTTCAAGGGAATCCATCCACTCCCATGTCTCTAGCATCTCTAGTGTTTCCTCTCACAGGGGAATGACTTCCCCTGAGAGAAAGGAACATGAAGCCAGAATGAGGGAAGCTAATCTGAGGATTCAGAGGGAAGAACTTGCCCTTGCCAAGGAGAAGCTTGCTCTGGCTAGAGAGAAAAAGTTAAGTGGGTCAGAACCCACTGGTGGCAGCAATATCCCTAAGGATAGAGACAGGCACTATGATAATAGAAACCTGAGCAAGATTGTCCCTCCCTACAAGTGTGGGGATGACATCCACAAATGGATAACTGCTTTGGAGAGAGCTTGCAAAGTACAGCAGGTACCCCAAAGTCAGTGGGCAGCTATCTTGTGGCTCTCCTTCTCTGAGAAAGGTAGAGACAAGCTCCTCACAGTTAGTGATTAGGATGCAGATAATTACACTGTCCTGAAGAGTGCTCTGATTGATGGGTTTGGCCTAACCACTGAACAATACAGGTTGTTGTTCAGGGATACCCAGAAGACACAGACTCAGGACTGGACTGACTTTGTAGATTGTGCCACTAAGGCTCTGGAAGGCTGGCTAATGGGAAGTAAGGTTAAGGACTATACAGGATTGTATAATATGGATTTTTATGAGCAGTTATGTCCCCTATCTTGGACCCCAACGGTTTCATGTATAAGTCACAAGTACATGTATGTTCCCTCCAGTTCCAGTTATGAAGACGCAAATACATGTGCGTCCACCGTCAACATGTCCTTTTTCAGACCCGCCATGAATGGGCCGGATATCCTATTCCTAAGTATGAAAGGCCACCGGCTTTATATGGCTCATTTATGCCATTTTACAGTCCAGGCGAGTAGGCCCTGATTCTGCCATTAAGCCTTTTCCTGCCTTCTGCCTCTGAAAGCTCCAGTCTGAGCTCGCATCTGTATCCATGAACTTTGTCCTACTCCCTGCGCGGCTAACGGTGCCTGACTCGGCCTGTCTGCCTGTCTGCCTGCCAAAAACTGTATTTCACCTTCAAGATTATCTGCTCTGCTCCGCTCCTCATCCAATGCATTCCTGTCTAGCAGTTTAAGTAAACATTCCTCTAGCTACCGTGCAAAAGGGCCCGGCTTCTCTGTCTTTATGCAAGTAATTCATAGCCCTGTTACTATGGAAGATTTCTGCCCTCGCATCTAGTGTAGACACTTAGACGCTTGTACACGCACTAACAGTCAGTATAGTCAGTATAGAATAAGATTCTATCCTAAGAGACCTCTCTTTTTGGATAACACAGTTCTTTAAACATAGGATGTAAGATATGATTTAGGATTAGGTTGACATAACCCCAGACTTCTGTCTCCACATGTAGAGCTAAATGTCAAGTCCCATTCTCCCCCTAGTTGCACGTCAATCACACGTCATGCTGCTGCGCGCGCATCTCTGCCAAGTATTTTTGCTGACATTGCGAAATTCTTTCATGGAACCACCCATTTGTGACATCATACCTAATGACGTTCTTTAGTTACGCCTAGTTACACCCATTTTAGTTACGCATGTATGCCTTTATCTCTGTTATCAACTGTTACGCCTCCTGCATCTGTTTCACTGTAATGCCTCTTCTATAAAAATGATTACCTATCAATAAAGTATGGTCCTTCACTTCCTGAACCTTCGTGGTGATGGAATATGAAGCCCACAAATTCGAATTGTGTTTTGGAATAAAGCCCGTTCCGAACCTCTAATACCACGGATTCTGCCTCTTATTTTATTGAGCTATTCTTATTAATTTTCCGCATCAAATTAAGTACCGGTAATTAAATTATTTACCACATATATGGCGCCCGAACAGGGACACTTTCTCATCTCACGCGCCGGAGGTGCGTTGCAGGCCCGGTCTCCTGCCACAGCTGGACGGACAACAACGCGTACCCACAGGATTTCCTGTATCTCCCTCCTGCCGAGCGGGGGTAACTGAGGCTGCGATCAACACCCAGACGAGGCGGTGAGAAGTGCGAAGTATCCCGACCAGAGCCTAGCTGAGAGAGCAAGATCCGAGGTATACAGAGGCCCACCAGGTTCCGAAGTTCCGAAGTTTCGAGTCGAGTCCAGTCTGGTCCAAGTCCAGTTCAGTTCAGTTCCGAGGCCTTCCGTTCCGAGCTACCCGGTGAGTACTATTGCCGGGGAGGCGTTCTGACGTGCACATAGGTTGTGCCGGTCAAGACGGGTTTGGGTACACAAATCCGGTCTGCACTGTTTCAGCAGTGTATCTGTACTGTTTAGCAGTATATCAAGTATGTCTAGTATATAATTCAGAATTACCTAGTTAGTGCCGAGTATTATGCTTAGTGACTAGTTCCCTAAATGGCCATCATTGTTGTTCATTAAAATGTTAAATGTTAAATGTTTTAAATACGTTATGCATATTGTGGTGTGAATGACTGTTCATTATTGTGTTTTGTTGTATTAACGTGTTCAAAATTAGGTATCAGATCAGTTCTCAATATGCCGCTCTTTTCGAGATTAAGACAGATCAAAACTAGAAAAGGGGTACTCGAAGAAGCTGTTCCCATTCCTCCTAGGGACACTCCAGGGTACTTCATGTATCATAAACATGGCCTAGACGCCATATTATTTCTTGATTTATGGGTAGACTACACCAAGGAATTACCAGAAAGTCAGAGGTGGCCCGCAGCTGGGACCTGGGATGCAGATTGCATCATGAAAGTAGAGGAAGAATTATGGAAAAAGAAAGCTAGACAATCACAGAAAGATGCCATTGAATTATGGCGTAAAGAATCATATAGACGATCAGAAAAAGCACTCAGACAGGAAGAGAAAAGTAAGGAGAATTCAAATAAAGTCCGAGAAAATCTATTAATTGAAGAAGGAACCCGAGCAAAATCAGAACAAGCAGACAGACAAAGAAATGCCCTTATGAATGGTATGTATCCTCTTCTGGCCGAAGGGTTACCTAAGGCTACTCCGGAGATACCAAAGACTTGCCACCGCCATTGTTTCCGATAAAAGTACATCCCAAAGGGCATCCCAGAACCGCAGAAGATGTTTTCCTTTCCTCTTATTTAGACGACGCAGCTCCCGAGTATGCTAATACTGCACCACATAGACCGCCTGCCGAGGGGGTTCAACGCCAAGACCCTCCGTCTGTACCTCCGCAACAACAAACTCCGACACAAGTTCCGGCAAGCACATCTGTTTCTACAGCTGTACCCACACCTATGGTTGCTATATCACGTTCAACGAATCCTTTCACGTCCAGCACCCCAGGTGGTGCTACAGGAGGTACAGCAAACATTTTTTCCACGCCACCCAGAGTAAATAAACTTTCCTTTCAAGAATTAGCCCACCAACGTACGCCCAAACTAGTAACTCCCGACATGCTTAAGGAACTTCTAGTAGATTGTAGATATGACCCTGTGCCCGGCAAAGAGGACGAAATGCTGCTGGCATCATTACGTATCCGACGAGCTGCAATATATTTAGGGAGGCTACCAGGAATGACTACACATTTAGAAAATATATATCACTTTGTCCAGTCAGGGCGAGATTCTGAGAGTATTAATAGAGCCATGGAGTACCAGAAAGTGGAAATACAGGGGGAACTGTTACGTTTCCTCATAAATTGTGTGATCAGAAATCAAGACCGACCAGGGGTAAATCCGGAAGAAATGCGAATTCTTACCACATGGAGTCGGAATATATCAGAGGGGAGACATAATAAACTATTAAGTATAGTAGCTATGTGTCGAAAGATCCGCAAAGAAGTAGAACGAATACACGAAGAAAGATTAGCGGTAGACCAGCCTGAACAAAACGAGGAGGAGGAGGAAGAATTAGAACTGCCCACAGGACAGTTAGAAACCATGGCCTATGTAGGTAGAGGGAGATCTTGTAATAATACTAGATGCTTTACTGATCCGATACGTCCGATACGTCCAGATAATAACAGAAATTTCCAAACACCTATTATAAATATAAGGTCCCCCGAACATGCGTTCCAAGCCGCTGACAAATTACTCCGAGAACGAAGGGGTTATCATATACTCGATTCTATGGACGAACAAGAATTAGCCAGGTCAGCCGTTCACTGGGTTGACAGTCCCGGAAAATATAGTGATGATACGCTAGCACATACGTTTTTGAACCTCACCCCAGATGAACAGCGTTTAGCTGGTATCTATATGATTCAACAACTCCTTATATTATATAAAAGCCAACACTCCGATCCTGGTCCCCTACCTGATATATTGACTGAATTACTCACGAATAAATGGAGAGGTTCAGGTACTGAGTTAATTAGAGAAATACTAGAATCCAGAAAGCAGTACATTCATTTTGTATGCCCCGAACATGTCTCACTGCCCATCAAGGAAAGAACGACGTATTATATGGATAGACAGAATCCCTTACGCGAAGTCCACCCGATAAAAGGTGATGACAATCAGTTTAAACGTGTGTTTGTATACACACCCATATCTAAAATGGAACTATTAGAAATGAAGAAAGTGGTACCCAGTCATGACAAAGACCCAGCGGGTTTCCACCGTGAAATTAAAGACATGTTGCTCATGGGAGAGTATACCTATCCCGACATTATGAAAATATTAAAGGTATTAATGCCTGCGGGCATTTACGAAAAACTCAAAGAAAAGGATTGGGAGGTGGGAGACCAAAAGATAGATTGGACAGCATTAGAAAACGAAGAAACAGCTCGAGGTCCAGGTTTAGGGCTCGGGGAAAAGACCAGAATACTACCAGGTTTATTAGTACAGGTACTGCCACGTTTATTAACTACGAAAAAGGAAGACTGGGGTGCAATCTCAGCCTGTAAACAAAAGCAAGATGAAGACACTAGTGATTTCTATGCCCGATTCGAAAAATGTTTTGGTATAAATAGTGGAATAAAAGCAAGTAGCGAATCGTATCCACATCTGTTTGTGACAAAATTAGTTGAAAATGCCTTGCCCCAAGTTAAGAATAGAGTATTGAAATTCGAGAGTACCTGGCAAGGTAACACTCCGTCACAAATGTTACAAATGTTACAGTACCATCACAATAGAATTAGAGAGGAACAAGAACATGAACAAAGACGCATGAAAGACACGAAAATGAAAATGCTAGTTTCCCAGACAGTCCCAGCTGACGGTCATAAAAAGGGTATGACACAGTCCAGTGTTTCAGCAGGTTCTGTAAAAGGGACATGCAACTATTGTAAACAGCCAGGTCATTATGTACACGATTGTCCAGTTTTAAAACATAATATCGCCATAGGTAATACAAAAGAAAGACCACGGCCACTTAGACAGGATCAGAACCAACAAGGAGCCCCGCAGCATGCACAGTCCATGCCGGCTCCGCAACAATCTATGCCAGCTCCACCACCGCAGCCTATTGCTGCCACACAAACAACGACACAACAGATGTACCAGACCGCACAGTATGACTATCCTGATTATCAACGATACTCATGAAACAGCCTAGAGAGGGAAGTTGGCTTACCCCTTATCGAGGTCCCTGTAGATCAAGAAGGACCTTATGTACACAGTGAACTATTAGGCCAAGATAGAAAATTTTTACTTGATACAGGGGCAAGCCGAACAACCATAAAACGTAGTGAAGTTCCAGGGGCACCCCTCTCAGGCTCACAGAATATTTCCCTTGGTTTTTCAGGAAAACCTATCATTAACGAAGTATCACAGCCTCTTCCCCTTACGATTGGTCCCTTGACACGAACTACAGATTTATTGCTTACTAAATCATGTCCAGAAAACCTGTTAGGTATAAAAACATTGAAAGCTCTAGGAGCTATAATATGTTGTTCTCCGGAAGGAGTAAGATTGTTTTTACGTGATTTCAAAGGGCACTACGTGTCCCGAGACATGGATCACCGACTGCAGACTTTACCCACACATTTATGGGCACAAGGCCCTACAGATATTGGTTGCATGAACATTACACCATATCGAGTCACACTAAAGACAGGAGTGGTACTACCACGAATGCGACAATACAAGTTACCCCCAGATGCTGTAGTGGCTTTACTACAAATAATTGACGAGCTTATTACCCAAGGAGTGGTTGTGGAAACAGACTCCAATGTATGTAATTCCCCGATAATTCCGATTCTTAAACGAACTGATCCAAAAGCCCCGCCAGTATATCGATTGGTTATTGATCTGCGCGAATTAAATAAATGTATTGTACCACAATACCCCGTAGTCCCAGACATTTCTTCATTACTGACAGCTATTGATTCCGAAGCAACATTCTTTACTGTAATTGATCTCAAGAATGCCTTTTTTAGCGTCCCAATAGATCCGGAAAGCCAATACTTGTTCGGATTTAGTTTAAATGGACGAAGCTTTAAATTCACACGCGCACCTCAAGGATTCACAGAAAGCCCCAGCATCTATAGCCAAGCACTGAAACGAGAACTTGACAGTATCCACATACCAGTCAACACTGCCCTGCTTCAATATGTCGATGATCTGCTGATCACCGCTAGAAGCGAACCTGAATGTGAAAAAGCCTCACTGACGGTTTTACAATTCTTGGCCGAAAAGGGGCACAAGGTGTCCCCTTCTAAGCTGCAATTCTGTGTCCAGCGAGTTGTTTACCTTGGGCACTCGCTGTCCAAGGAGGGAAGGCAGCTTACACCCGATCGCATCCAGTTAATTGCTAACATGCCAATACCCAGGACACAAAAGGAGGTGCGGGCTTTTATAGGCCTCACTTCATATTGTAGGCAGTGGATCCCTCAGTATGCATTTCTAGCAAAACCACTCATTCAGTTGACAACACAGGAGGCAGCCACATCGACTGTCCTCCCTTGGACTCAGGAACATACACAAGCTTTTGAAAGCCTAAAGAAAGCTTTATGTCAAGCACCTGTTTTAGCAACACCATGTTACAATAAACAGTTTACACTCTTTGTTACAGAACGCGAAGGTACTGCCTTGTCAGTACTCACTCAGGAACAAGCAGGATCACACAAACCATGTGCTTATTTTTCTAGTACATTAGATCCCGTAGCTCAGGCTCTGCCTGCGTGCCTGAAATCAGTGGCAGCGACAGCTTTAGCAATCAGACAAAGCGATGCCATAGTGTTAGGACATCCATTGACAGTACAAGTACCACATGCAGTAGAGGTTCTCTTGAACCGGACGCAAACACAACACTTGACTATAGCAAGACTCACCGGTTACGAATTAACATTGTTTCAGCCACACATAGAAATAAGACGTTGTAGTACATTGAATCCTGCCACACTTTTGCCAGTAAACGGAACAGACCCACTAGCACATGATTGTATTGAGGTTATTACTATCACGACGAAACCTAGACAAGACTTGACAGACGTCCCATTGTCAGACCCAGACCTGACGTTGTATGTAGATGGTTCATGTATGAGAACAAGTACAGGAGAGTTAGTGGCCGCTTACGCAGTCACAACAGACACTGAAGTCATTGAAACAAATTGCATAAATACCTTGTCAGCTCAAGCAGCAGAGCTCATCGCTCTGACACAAGCCTGTATTCAAGCTACGAATAAGAAAGTCAACATATACACTGATTCACGTTATGCATTCGGAGTTGTACATGACTTCGGCGTGCTGTGGCGAGAGAGAGGTTATTTAACTTCTCACGGTGCCCACATTCAGCACGGACCCCTCATTCATGCCTTATTAGATGCAATACATCTACCCACTGCAATATCAATTATGAAATGTAAAGCTCATACGAAAGTTACTGATATCATTTCCCAAGGCAATGATCTAGCTGACAACACAGCTAAACAGACTGCTCAAACTCACACATCTGACATGACAAAGACAATAGTTCCGACACCAACACATTGCATGATGGTTAAGGATCCCGCTCTTGACGTAATTGACATACAGACACATGCTACACCAGATGAAATAAAGAAATGGACTGAATTAGGAGGGATCCAAACGGATCAAGGATGGATGACGAAGGAAAAATCTGTATGGTTCCTTCCTGATTCTATGGTTCAAGTTATCATTAATACAATACATAGTCCAGCGCACCTAGGAGAAAAAGCTATGCTAGACAGCATTCAACACATTTGGTTCAACAAACATTTACGAGCAGCAGCTAAACAAAAAGTTCGTACCTGTATGATCTGTTGTCAGTTCAACCCAGGTAAAAGCATTCCCGTAGAACAGGGTGGATTTCAGCCTCCTGAGCACCCTTTTGAAGTCCTCCAGATGGATTATATCCAGATGGAACGATGTCGAGGATTCAAATATGTTCTTGTAGTTGTCTGTGCTCTTTCCCGTTGGACAGAAGCATACCCGGTCTCAGATTACACTGCCCCGACTACTGCCAAACAGTTGGTTCGAGAATTCTTCCCACGGTACGGTTTACCACGTGTTGTCTACTCAGATAACGGCCAGCCGTTCTCATCCGAACTAATGAAACACGTTTCACTTTTGTTAGGCTATCAATGGAGATTTCACTGTGTCCGACACCCCGAGGCAGCAGGTCTCGTGGAACGACATAATCAAACTCTGAAAATTAGATTGTCCAAAATATGTAGGGAGAAAGGTGTCGATTGGGTAGTAGCCTTACCAGTCGCACTCTTTTATATGAGAATGGTAGCGCACTCTCGAACAGGGCTATCCCCTTATGAGGTGATCTTCGGTAGACCACCAAATATGTGGGGGACGCCTATACCACGCAAAATAACTGATGTTGACTGTAATATGCTGACAGATTACCTGGCTTCCTTGATGTCTGCACTACAATCTTGTCGTTCACAGGTAGCTGCAGCCTTTCCCGACAACACCGAGGTGAAACCCCATGACGTAGTTCCCGGGGACCTGGTGTTAGTGCGGAATTTTGACCGGAAGACTCAGCTGGATCCTAGGTGGAAATCGCCTCAACTTGTACTGCTCACCACAAGGACAGCCGTGAAGATCGAAGGTCGCAAAGGTTGGATACATTCAAGTCATATCAAGAAATTTCATGGACTACCGTCTGATGTAAACGATACACCTCGCGTGTCTTCACCGATTGACTCAAAGCTTCCTTTGGTTGAACTAAGCGATAAGGAACTATACAAACTAAAATTACGGTCTAAAAAGTCAGACAATTTGATTGTTTAAGTCCTCTCCAAGGTGAATCGGTCGAATTTGTCTCTGACATGTATCCCCTAGACCTGAATAGAGAAAGAAACGGAAAAATTCAGATGAAAAAACATGCGTACTGTAAATCACTGCGTAGTCATTGCACAGTGACGTTATTAATTTTGTTTTTCTTAAGTCTTTTAATAATCGCTGCAAGTATATTGTTGCACATATATTATCCTATTTCTAAACATGTTTACAATGTTACTGCTGAACATCCTTTTAGTGAATTACCCCCGCATGAGTTGTCCTATAGATTTGCGCTGCGCAATAACACTTTTATTAGTATGTTACATCATTCCCATCAGACTAGCAATGCTACAAATTGTTGGATATGTGGCCGACTCCCTCCCTATCAGAACTATAAGGGAATTCTGCCTCTCTTTCCATATCCGTTCACACACAATGGCTCCTGTGGAGCATGGTTTAGTTTAATTAATTCCCTAGATTCGAATTCCGCAGTTTATCAAGACAACTGGGTATGGGGAAACCTGAACTTAGTTTTGCTTAAAGTCTGCTACCCTAACAAGGAGGGACTTCCCAAAAGAACAGGAACTGATCTAGAAAATGAAGTATACGGATTAGGTAATTTCACGCTTAATCTCATGATCCTGAATGTTGAATCCGAAGCTGCACCAATTTTGCCCGCTATGTCAGTATTTCCAGTTAAAGGTGAATTGTGTGTAAGAAAGAATGGTTCCATACATATGGGCCATAGTAAGTGCACCACTGTAATAGAATTCAGTGATCAAGGCAAGTCTACATTTAGAGCTTCTTGCCATTCCTACTTCGTATGTGGTCAGACCGCATATATACGTTTGCCTCTAGGTTGGGATGGTACCTGTTACATCGGATTCCTTTTGCCACCTGTTTTCCTAGCTCCTCCTGATTATCATAGAAATACTCATTTAGTACACAATAGACAGCAGAGAGATCTCCCAATGGTCGATTACACTGAAACAGCATGGGAAAAATACACAGATTTCAATAAAGGTTTCTTTCCCTATATAGGTACAGTCACTAATAGTAAGCTGATACGTAGATTAACCAGAACCCTTGAAGCAGTAGTGAACGAAACTATTTCCGCCTTAGGCAATTTAACAGAAGAGCAGTCTGCTATGCGGATTGTTGTGCTTCAAAATCGTCTTGTCCTTGACGTCATTCTGGCCGATAGGGGCGGAGCTTGTAGGGTCATCGGATCAAGTTGTTGCATTTTCATACCAGAAAATTCGCCGTCTGTATATAAAGCCATAACGCGCCTTCATAAGATTGTAAGCCAGATACACCAGAATCCAGGCACCTGGACTTGGTCCGGTTGGTTCTGGGGCGTGTTGTCAGCCTGGGGATGGAGAATGCTCTCCTTCCTAGGTATTGGCTTTCTCATACTATTCAGTTGCTGCTTATGTCTACAATGTGGGCCAGCGATTTGTGGTCTGTGTGCCACCTCGTGTATCCCACATCCAAGTTTTCGTTCGAGATCCCGGAAGAAGAAAGAAGAACAAATGATGTGATATGAACAGATCAACGGATTGATGAAGATTGATATCTCTTAAGGGCAAGTAGGGGACAAGGAGGGAATGTGGAAATATGGATTTTTATGAGCAGTTATGTCCCCTATCTTGGACCCCAAAGGTTTCATGTATAAGTCACAAGTACATGTATGTTCCCTCCAGTTCCAGTTATGAAGACGCAAATACATGTGCGTCCACCGTCAACATGTCCTTTTTCAGACCCGCCATGAATGGGCCGGATATCCTATTCCTAAGTATGAAAGGCCACCGGCTTTATATGGCTCATTTATGCCATTTTACAGTCCAGGCGAGTAGGCCCTGATTCTGCCATTAAGCCTTTTCCTGCCTTCTGCCTCTGAAAGCTCCAGTCTGAGCTCGCATCTGTATCCATGAACTTTGTCCTACTCCCTGCGCGGCTAACGGTGCCTGACTCGGCCTGTCTGCCTGTCTGCCTGCCAAAAACTGTATTTCACCTTCAAGATTATCTGCTCTGCTCCGCTCCTCATCCAATGCATTCCTGTCTAGCAGTTTAAGTAAACATTCCTCTAGCTACCGTGCAAAAGGGCCCGGCTTCTCTGTCTTTATGCAAGTAATTCATAGCCCTGTTACTATGGAAGATTTCTGCCCTCGCATCTAGTGTAGACACTTAGACGCTTGTACACGCACTAACAGTCAGTATAGTCAGTATAGAATAAGATTCTATCCTAAGAGACCTCTCTTTTTGGATAACACAGTTCTTTAAACATAGGATGTAAGATATGATTTAGGATTAGGTTGACATAACCCCAGACTTCTGTCTCCACATGTAGAGCTAAATGTCAAGTCCCATTCTCCCCCTAGTTGCACGTCAATCACACGTCATGCTGCTGCGCGCGCATCTCTGCCAAGTATTTTTGCTGACATTGCGAAATTCTTTCATGGAACCACCCATTTGTGACATCATACCTAATGACGTTCTTTAGTTACGCCTAGTTACACCCATTTTAGTTACGCATGTATGCCTTTATCTCTGTTATCAACTGTTACGCCTCCTGCATCTGTTTCACTGTAATGCCTCTTCTATAAAAATGATTACCTGTCAATAAAGTATGGTCCTTCACTTCCTGAACCTTCGTGGTGATGGAATATGAAGCCCACAAATTCGAATTGTGTTTTGGAATAAAGCCCGTTCCGAACCTCTAATACCACGGATTCTGCCTCTTATTTTATTGAGCTATTCTTATTAATTTTCCGCATCAAATTAAGTACCGGTAATTACATTATTTACCACAATGGGGTCCCCCCATACAGACCCCCAAGTGGGCTTAACCAGAGAAACAGGAGGGACAGATCCCCTTCAAGGGAATCCATCCACTCCCATGTCTCTAGCATCTCTAGTGTTTCCTCTCACAGGGGAATGACTTCCCCTGAGAGAAAGGAACATGAAGCCAGAATGAGGGAAGCTAATCTGAGGATTCAGAGGGAAGAACTTGCCCTTGCCAAGGAGAAGCTTGCTCTGGCTAGAGAGAAAAAGTTAAGTGGGTCAGAACCCACTGGTGGCAGCAATATCCCTAAGGATAGAGACAGGCACTATGATAATAGAAACCTGAGCAAGATTGTCCCTCCCTACAAGTGTGGGGATGACATCCACAAATGGATAACTGCTTTGGAGAGAGCTTGCAAAGTACAGCAGGTACCCCAAAGTCAGTTGGCAGCTATCTTGTGGCTCTCCTTCTCTGAGAAAGGTAGAGACAAGCTCCTCACAGTTAGTGATTAGGATGCAGATAATTACACTGTCCTGAAGAGTGCTCTGATTGATGGGTTTGGCCTAACCACTGAACAATACAGGTTGTTGTTCAGGGATACCCAGAAGACACAGACTCAGGACTGGACTGACTTTGTAGATTGTGCCACTAAGGCTCTGGAAGGCTGGCTAATGGGAAGTAAGGTTAAGGACTATACAGGATTGTATAATTTGATCACGAGAGAACAAATACTTAACAACTGTCAAAACCAGCTATTGCATCAACACCTGATTGATTCTGATCTGACTTCTCCCCAAGAATTGGGAAAGAAGGCAGATAGATGGGTCAGGACTAGAGTTAAGCAGAAAAACCAGAACCAGGGCGGTGATCAGAAAAAGGCAGACCAGAAGGGTAATGATCAGAAACAAAAAGACCAGAAGTCTTCACCAGGCCCCCAAAAGGCTCAGGGGGAGGGTGGTCCCAAAAAGGATAAAAAGAAAGATGGCCAAAAGAAACCATGGTGCAACTATTGTAAGTCCAACTCACATTGGTTTAGTGAGTGCACCAAAAAGGATAAGCCCCCAGCCACCATTGCCCCTAAGGCAACTGTACCCCCTAGTTCAGCTGTAAGTGGTGGTTCCCAGCAAAAGGGTGTAGTAGGGTTAACCCTGGGAACTGAGGAGGATTCTGGCCTAGTCAGAGTACCTACTCAGGCTGTTCTGATCTGTGATGGGGACTTAGCTTTGTCCTCTACTGTAGGCCCCAGTAACCTGGGCAAGTACAGACAGACTCCTTTTATCAACCAAAGAATGGCTCAGGCCTACAGGGACACTGGGGCTAGTGTCACAATGGTGACACCTGCTTTTGTGGACCCTGGACAGATCATACTAGGTGAGAATTACCTAGTGACCAACGCTAGCAATGCCACTACCTCCCATAGTGTGGCTATTGTTAACTTCTCCTGGGGAGGGGTAACTGGCCTCAAGAAAGTTGTTGTTAGTTCAGACCTTCCTGTAGAGTGTTTACTGGGCAATGATCTTGAAACTTCAGTTTGGTCTGAAGTGGAGTATAGGACCCATGCAGAAATGCTGGGGATAGATGCACATGTCCTTGCTGTGACCAGGTCACAGGCCAAAAAGTGCAACACTGAACAAGTGCTGGATCCTGAAACTATGGACCAGTCACAACCCAAGAGAAAGAGCAGTAGGGTTAAGGCTGTGCCTTCCCCCCTGCCTCAGGTGGTGGATCAGCCCTCCCAGGAGGATGATTCTGAGAGCCCTGAAGGAACTGTCCTAGAAGAACTGGAACCTGATCAGGTTGAGTTTCTTGGGACACGGGGACCTTCAAGGGCAGATCTGAGGCAGGCTCAATCAGACTGCCCCTCTCTTGAACCCCTCAGACAGCTGGCTGCTGCTGAGGCTGCAGGGAATGCTCAAGGTACCCATAGAGTGTATTGGGATGAAGGGCTACTGTATTCAGAGGCTAGAGACCCCAAGCCTGGTGCATCCAGGAGGTTGGTCATACCACTGAAGTTCAGAGGCTTCCTTCTTACCTTGGCCCATGATATTCCCCTTGCAGGACATCTAGGCCAGAACAAGACTTGGGAGAGGCTTGTCCCTCACTTTCACTGGCCCCATATGTCAGAAGATACTAAGGAGTTTTGTCGCTCCTGTGTCACCTGCCAAGCCAGTGGCAAATCAGGTGGCACCACAAAGGCCCCCCTCATACCACTACCTGTGGTGGGGGTCCCCTTTGAAAGAGTGGGCATAGATATTGTAGGACCAATGGACCCACAAACAGCATCTGGGCACAGATTCATACTGGTGATAGTGGACCATGCCACCAGGTACCCAGAAGCAATTCCCCTGAGGACCACAACAGCTCCTGTTGTGGCAAGGGCCCTGCTTGGAGTATTCTCCAGAGTGGGCTTTCCAAAGGAGGTCATTTCTGACAGAGGTGCCAACTTCATGTCAGGATACTTGACTGCAATGTGGAAGGAGTGTGGTGTTAACTACAAGTTCACCACACCCTATCACCCACAGTGCAATGGGCTTGTTGAGAGATTCAACAAGACCCTAAAGGGAATGATAAAAGGATTACCAGACAAGCTTAGGCGAAGATGGGACATCCTTTTACCCTGCCTTCTGTTTGCTTACAGAGAGGTCCCACAAAAGGGGGTTGGCTACAGCCCTTTTGAGCTTTTGTTTGGGCATCCTGTAAGAGGACCCCTGTGTTTGGTGAAGGAAGGATGGGAGAGACCTCTCAGACAACCCAAACTAGACATAGTGGATTATGTACTTGGTCTCCGCTCCAGGATGGCAGAGTATATGAAGAAGGCTTCTAAAAACCTTGAGGCAAGCCAAGAACTCCAAAAAGCTTGGCATGACCAAAAGGCTGTACTGACTGTTTACCAGCCAGGACAGAAAGTGTGGGTGTTGGAGCCAGTGGCCCCAGCAGCACTCCAAGACAAATGGTCTGGACCCCACACTATTGTTGAGAAAAAGGGAGAAGTCACCTACTTGGTGGACCTTGGGACTCCCAGAAGCCCCCACAGGGTGCTTCATGTCAACAGATTGAAGGCATATGTTGACAGGGCAGACATGGGGCTACTCATGGCTACAGATGAGGGGCAGGAGGAAGAGAGTGACCCTCTCCCAGACCTGTTGACTCAGAACCCTGATGATGGCTCAGTTGATGGTGTGGTCTTTTCTGACAGCCTCACTGTCCATCAGCAACAGGACTGCAGACAAGTTCTGCAATCCTACAGACATATGTTCTCTCTGACCCCAAGTCAGACAAACTGGTGCACCCATGAGGTGGACACTGGTGACAGTCTGCCTGTGAAGAGTAAAATCTACAGGCAACCTGACCATGTCAGGGACTGCATAAAAGTTGAGGTACAAAAGATGTTGGAGCTGGGAGTCATTGAACCTTCAGAGAGCCCTTGGGCTAGTCCTGTAGTTCTTGTGCCAAAACCTCACACCCAAGATGGTAAGAGAGAGATGAGATTTTGCGTGGATTAGAGAGGTCTCAATGCTGTCACTAGGACAGATGCCCACCCAATACCTAGGGCAGATGAGCTCATTGACAGACTGGCAGCTGCTAAGTTTTTGAGCACATTTGACCTGACAGCAGGCTACTGGCAAATCAGACTAGCTGAGAGTGCAAAGGCCAAAACTGCTTTCTTGACCCCAGGAGGACATTATCAATTTGGGGTAATGCCCTTTGGTTTGAAGAATGCACCTGCCACTTTCCAAAGGTTGGGGAATCAAGTCCTTACTGGGTTGGATGATCATTGTGCAGCTTATCTTGATGATATTGCTGTCTTTAGCTCCACCTGGGAGGATCACCTGGTCCACCTGAGGAATGTTTTAGAGGCCCTGCAAAAGGCAGGCCTCACTATCAAGGCCACTAAGTGCCAGATAGGGCAGAGCAAGGTTGTATACCTGGGCCACCTAGTTGGTGGGGGTCAGGTTCAACCACTGGAGAGCAAGATCCAGACCATAAAGGACTGGGCTCCTCCAACTACCCAGACTCAGGTCAGAGCTTTCTTGGGCCTGACTGGGTACTACAGAAAGTTTGTTAAGAACTATGGGTCCATAGTGACACCACTTAATGACTTGACCTCCAAGAAGATGCCAAAGAAAGTTCAGTGGACAGTAAGCTGTCAAAAAGCATTTGATGACCTGAAGCAGGCCATGTGCAGTGCACCTATTCTGAAAAGTCCAGACTACTCCAAAGAGTTCATTGTCCAGACAGATGCTTCTGAGTTAGGTGTGGGAGCTGTTCTTTCACAACTGAATGTAGATGGTCAAGACCAGCCCATTGCTTTTATAAGTAGAAGGCTGACCCCTAGAGAGAAACGTTGGTTAGCTATTGAGAGGGAGGCCTTTGCTGTGGTTTGGGCCCTGAAGAAGCTGAGGCCATACTTGTTTGGCACTCACTTCAAGATTCAGACAGACCATAAGCCCCTCTTGTGGCTAAATCAGATGAAGGGTGAAAATCCCAAACTTCTTAGGTGGTCCATTTCCCTACAGGGGATGGACTTCACAGTGGAACATAGACCTGGGACTGACCATGCCAATGCAGATGGACTCTCCAGATATTTCCACTTAGAACATGAAGACTCAACTGGTCAAGGTTAGTTTAATGTCCCTAAATTTGGGGGGGGTTGTGTAGGAGAGTAGGGTCTGCTTTCTATGTTCACCCCCACTTTTTGCTTTTGCTTTACTGGTTTTCGACTTAGATGTGGCTGTGGGCCTGCTAATCAGACCCACAGCCCTGCTGTTCTCTCTCTAAATTAATACTATGTACTTTAGGTGCATAACCCATTTGGATAGGATCACCTTATTGGCCCCTGTACAGTGTACCCTAGGTACCCAGGGCATAGGTGTACCCTAGGCCTACCAGGGGCTGCAGCATGTATTATGCCACCCCTGGCCTGGCCTTCCATTTTGACACAACTGGCTGATCACTCAGCTGGGGCAAGGTCGTGTAATCACCCCTTGCTTAGGTGTAGTATTCCTATACCTAACTTACATATAGACACATGTGTACCTATCAGTCACTCCTATGGCAGGCCTTAACAATCCTGGAGGCAGAGTGCTTGGTAACATGTGAGATGGTGCTCTAGCATGAGCTGAGCCTGTCTGCAGCTTTCGGAACCAAGTCCTTATAGCTGTTCTATGATATAGCCTACCATATACTCTTAAAGTGCCTTATAATCTTAGACGGTTATGGTAACTATGGTTTGGCTTTATCGAAACATGTCGTGTAAGGTGTCTAACACTGTGGAATAATACCCCCATGCCATTTCTGGACATGAGGATATTATTCCCCCATTCTAGAGGGAAAGACATGTTAAAATCATACTTCACTGTTAGCCTCTGACCAAAGCCTCAGCATCACAAAATGGATGCTGCTGCCACGACACAAGTCTGACCTCCTGCAGCTGGGAGTGATCCCAGCCAGGGAGGCCTGGACAATAGGTTTCCTGCTTGGGGAGGTGCTAGCACCTCCCCAGACAGCCTTTAGTGTATTGGGGCAGGGTGGGCTGAAAGGAATGAGACATGCCTGGGGCACACAAGGTGTTTCTTGCATAGTCCAGTTCAAACCGGCGCTGGGGCACTCCAGCCCCAGGACTGGCGCGAAACTGGACAAAGGGAAGTGGGTGTAACCACCCCCTCCCAGGTCCCACCCATAAGGCGTGACCTAGCAGGTATTCCAGCCCCCCAGATTAGTATAAGAGTGGGAGTTGGGCCTCAAGACTTTAGATTATCCTGAACCTGCAAACTTGAACAGAAACTCTGGACCTTCGACATTCGACGAAAGAAGAAGACTGAAGAATCTCCCTTGTGGCCAAGGAGTGGCTACCCTGTGCAAACAGGCACCATCAAGAGACTACCCTTTGCTTTGCCCACGTTCTACGAGGAACCGACTGCAGAGCCCGACCAGAGCCTTGACTTCCAGACTTCTCCGACCCTGCTCCACATGCACAGCAAAGCTGAGATCCATGGAGGCGACGAGCGACGTGGGACCGGCTACCTGGGAAAAGTGGCTAGTAACTTCAAGCGCAGCTTCTGAGGCACCCTCGAAGTTGTGCACGGGGGATTGAGAAGCCCCAACCCCAAGCACCATCTGCACCGAAGATCAGCCCCCCACACTCCACGAGTCCTGCGTGGGGCCCTTCTGCATTTTCCTGCTTGCCACGTCTGTCCGGTTGCTTGCCCGCTGGCTAGTGGCCTTTGTGACGACACACCCTGAAATCTTCTGCACTGGTTTGGCTCCTCCAGACTGGCTCCCGCTTCTCTGCAAAGAAGAAGCACCCCAGACCTTCCTGGTCTGCACCAGAAGCAAGTCCTCCGTTCTTCGTGGGTTCCGCTTGCCAAGGCTTGGTGAGTCCTAGTCCAACTTCGACGCCGCCGACAGCAAGAGCCTTCGTGGGACAGCTCGCCTCCTGGTCCTGGTCATCCTTGACGCTTCCTGGTCCTCCTGGCTGCAGCGACAAGCTTCACCTTCACCTGCAATCTTCACGACATCGCCTGGTTCCTTCCTGGTTCCACGTGGTCACTGGCTAGTGACCTTGACTCTGTCCCTTCTGCTTGCAGGTCTCCTCTCTTCTTGATCCCAGCCTTGGGATCCACCGGACACTCTTCACTGACTGCCTGTCAGCATCTTTCTTCAGGCATCCATAGGAGTCGACGACGAAAACCGACGCATCTTCACCCCTATGCACCCGCAGCCTGTGGGCTAGGTAACTTGGGTACTCCGGTGCTCATCAGGATAGTGACTATCCTAGTGTCTAGTTTTCCAGTCTCGACTTCCTAGCTACTCCGGAAGTGTCCTAAATCTATCGTTTTCTAAACTGTACTATTGCTAGTGACTTTTACGCATTACGCGTGAGTGTTTCCACTCTGCACACGAATGCCGTGGGCCTCCCACTTCCTAACTAACGCTAGTGTAGTGTAGCCCCAGCGATTCCCTAGGCCTAGGCCTATTCTATTTCCGTGACAGTGGTCCTTATACCACTTACTTAGTATATGGTTTGCGTGGCCCCTAGGGCCTAACTGTATTACTTACCTGTGTGACTTAATGTATGCTTAAATAAGACTGTGTTGTACTTACCTCGAATCTCATAAAGAGTGCTGAGGGTTTGACTAGAATAAATACACTTTATTTTATATATATATCTGTTGTGGTGTCCTTTCATTTGGTATTCAAGGGATTATATATGGTATCACAGCTGGCTTCACATGCCATTCAGAGTTTAGCCTAAGACTGCTCTTGTCCATGCTACCACTAGGATAGCTGGTCTATAAGGTTGACTTTACAACCAACCACCATAAGGGTATTTGGACTGATATAAGGTGTACACTAGAACTAGTGACATCATACATCAGGCCAACTTCTCACAGACACCAGACTGTATTTGCAAAAATATAATGCTTTGTATAAACTCTTCAGGTTGGCTTTCAAATACAGTCTTCTTAAGTTTTAAATAGGTTTCCAGTTACTTGGTATGCTCTTAGAGGCCACAGTTCTTTACAAGGCACACTTCGTGGGCAATATACACCTTCTTGGGGCCTGTGCGCGTTGAAGCGCCGTCCGTACGGGTCGTACGGGTGTTGGTACGCGTCGTACCACTCTTTGTATGGACCGTACACTCCTCGGAACGCTTCCCTGCGATAACTCACGCTTCCCGCATGAATAGGCGTACGCGGACGGGATGTATGACATTACAACGCATGCTGTTACAACGCATGCTGTTACAACAAAAGTTTTACAACGCGAGTGCATTGACAACGCAGGACATTACAACGCAAGTCTTTACATCAACTTGCACTAGATGGCGTGCTAACATTAAAAAAGTGTAATTTACTATTCCAACTCCAGTCCACGTAACAGTAGGGAAGGTGTTGGGATAGTAAACTACACTATTTTTAATGTTAGCACGCCATCTAGTGCAAGTCGATGTAAAGACTTGCGTTGTAATGTCCTGCGTTGTCAATGCACTCGCGTTGTAACAGTTTCGTTGTAATGGTAGTGTGTTGTAAAAGTTGCATTGTAAAGGTTGTTCCCCACGCGGACGGGGCCGTACGGACAGTACAGACGAAGGTACGGGTCGTACAGATGTCCGTACGCGCCGTACACTCAGGGCTGCTTCCTTTTCAATAGCTCACGCTTCCAGCGGGGATGAGCGTACGGGAAAGCCAGTCCGGACCGCACAGTCGAAGGTACGAGTCGTACCGGGGAGGTTGAGGCGCACAGTACCTTAGTTCTTGAGGGAAAGTTCGCGGCGGCCTCGGTAGTCACTGGGGGAGGCGTCCCACGTCACGGTGCAGTCTTCACTTTGCAGAGGACCACGGTGCTTGGGGGGGGCGCCTCGGGACTTCCACAGCCCGCCTCGAGGGGGGAGGAAGGAGGGGCGGCTCAGGGGTGAATTCAGCGTGCACCGCTGCAACGTCGTCCAGTGATGGCGAACCGGTGGGCGTCAGTCCTTGCGATGGGCTCTACGGCTCGGGGGCCACAGAGCCTCGGTGCTCAGAGGAGACAAGCCTGTCCTACGGTGCGAGCTCCGGCTCGAGGGGGCAGCAGTTTACTTTGATCAGGCCAGTCAGGGCAGGCCGTCACGGTGCTCACAGCAGCACAGTTGGGCAGAGGTCGCGGTGCTCCGCAGGATGGGGCGCACAGGTTCTCTGGAGTCAGGAGGGCAATTCACCAGCAGCAGCTTCCTTTTCCTCTTGGGAGGGGTAGCGCCCACTGTTCCTGGGGCGCAGTTCAGGGGGCAAGTTCACCAGCAAGCCCATGGAGATTGTTCACACAGCAGAAGTTGATTCAAAAGTCTTTCTCAGTCTTTTCCTCTCCTTCTTGCAGCAAGGCACCCACCACAGGCTAGTCTCTCAGGCTTAGAGACAGTAGTCCTCCATGTAGCTTTCCCAGGCTCTCCTCTTCAGGCAGAGTTTCTTCTTGGCGTAAACAGGATCTGATTTCTTAGAGCAGGGCTCCTTCTTTTATACACAGTTTCTTTTGTTCTTTGTCGCCAGGGGGCCTGTGCCTGGCTCAGTCCGGTTTTGGAGCACTTTGTTGTGGTGACTCTGCTCTTTCCTTTCAGTGCACAGGGCAGAGACATCAGCCGCTCCACAGGGGGCGGAGCCAGCATTGTGGGGGCAGAGCACCGGTCTATTCAGAGTAAAGGTGTACTCCTCCCACCCATCCTGGTGTAATCTCACCACCTGGCAGCCAGCCTGTCTCCTGGAATTCCCCAGCCCTGCCCCTCACTGAAACTAGGCAGCACACACACACACAAAGCAGAGGCGGACTGAAATGGCTAAGCAAGTAAATACTAACTTTCTAAACGTAGTATTTACAAACACAGGATATTAAAATAAACTCTACTAAAAGAAGTATTGTATTATTCTGAGTTCAGGCATACTAAACTTGACTTTCTACCATGCTCTCTGGGTCCACTGGGATTATAGAGTGTAATAATTCCAGCAGCCCATTCTGGCCTATGGAGAGCAGGTAGCCTTCAATAGTGAAAAACGAAAATGGCTGTAATTCACTATTAGGACATGCCACACACATCAGGGCATGTCCTACCTTATTCCTACAATGCACCCTGCCCTTGGGCCTACCAGAGGGGTGACTCATATGTAGTTAAGGGAAGGTTTAGGGACCGGCAAGTAGGTGCACTTGCGCAATCAGCATGACAGAACCAGATTGCACGCAGGTTGCGCAATGGCAGACCTTAGACACATTTTGCTAGGCCGCTTGTGTGGGTGGCACAACCAGTGCTGCAAGCCCACTAGCAGCATTTGTATTTACAAGCCCTGGCACCCCTGGTGCACTTTACTAGGGGCTGATAGTAAACCAAATAAGCCAAACATGGACACCAATCGATGTATACACTTTCCATAGGGAGCACTTGCACTGTGGCACTGATTGGCAGTGGCACAGTGCCCAAAGCATCTAACACCAACAAAACACATGAGACACATCAGCAAAAAGTGGAAGGGAAACTCACACCAAGGTGCCAGGTCTAGCAATTTGGCTATACAGAAGCTCCATCGTTTAGCTTCCGAGATACATGTAGAAATTGGTACATCGTCTCTTTCTGGTTGGTTCTGGGGTTTGCTGTCTACTTGGGGATGGAAAACTTTGATGGTGCTGGCATGTATAGCTGGTATCATATTCACGTGTTGTGTTTGTGTACAATGTGGACCTGCCTGTTGCTCTTATTGAGCGACAAAACTCACTTCCTCTGTGTCTGGTTGTTGGACTTGGCCCTTTTCCCCAGAAATGTTTTGCTTTTCAGGGAAACTAAATGAGATATGAATGCAAGTATTGAATGCTGTATGAATGGGGAACAACCTTTACAACGCAACTTTTACAACGCACTACCATTACAACGCATTTTTTACAACGCATAATCCATTACAACGCATGATATTACAACGCATGACACTACAACGCATTTTTAAAAACTACCTTTACAACGCATTCCATTACAACGCATACTACCATTACAACGCATACCATTACAACGCATAATATTACACTATACTATCCAACACTTACCCTACTGATGCACCCCCTGGAGTTAGAATAGTAATTTTTACCCCTATACTATCCAACACTTACCCTACTGATGCACCCCCTGGAGTTAGAATAGTAATTTTTACCCCTATACTATCCAACAATTACCCTACTGATGCACCCCCTGGAGTTAGAATAGTAATTTTTACCCCTATACTATCCAACACTTACCCTACTGTTGCACCCCCTGGAGTTAGAATAGTAATTTTTACCCCTATACTATCCAACACTTTCCCTACTGTTGCACCCCCTGGAGTTAGAATAGTAATTTTTACCCCTATACTATCCAACACTTACCCTACTGATGCACCCCCTGGAGTTAGAATAGTAATTTTTACCCCTATACTATCCAACACTTACCCTACTGATGCACCCCCTGGAGTTAGAATAGTAATTTTTACCCCTATACTATCCAACACTTACCCTACTGATGCACCCCCTGGAGTTAGAATAGTAATTTTTACCCCTATACTATCCAACACTTACCCTACTGATGCACCCCCTGGAGTTAGAATAGTAATTTTTACCCCTATACTATCCAACACTTACCCTACTGATGCACCCCCTGGAGTTAGAATAGTAATTTTTACCCCTATACTATCCAACACTTACCCTACTGATGCACCCCCTGGAGTTAGAATAGTAATTTTTACCCCTATACTATCCAACACTTACCCTACTGTTGCACCCCCTGGAGTTAGAATAGTAATTTTTACCCCTATAGTATCCAACACTTTCCCTACTGTTGCACCCCCTGGAGTTAGAATAGTAATTTTTACCCCTACACTATCCAACACTTACCCTACTGTTGCACCCCCTGGAGTTAGAATAGTAATTTTTACCCCTACACTATCCAACACTTACCCTACTGTTGCACCCCCTGGAGTTAGAATAGTAATTTTTACCCCTACACTATACAACACTTACCCTACTGTTGCACCCCCTGGAGTTAGAATAGTAATTTTTACCCCTATACTATCTAATACTTACCTTAAATGTAATTTAATATTATGCGTTGTAATGGTATGCGTTGTAAAGGTAGTATGCGTTGTAATGGTAGTGCGTTGTAAAGGTATTTTTTAAAAATGCGTTGTAGTGTCATGCGTTGTAATGTCATGCGTTGTAATGGATTATGCGTTGTAAAAAATGCGTTGTAAGTGCATGCGTTGTAAAAGTGTGCGTTGTAACGTCATACATCCGTATGAATGTGTGCAGACTGAGTTTCCCCATTTTAAAAATATAACTTAAAATGGATGCCAAAGCTGTGTGGTTGCGCCGGTTGACTGAGCTGGGTTGACAGTCTAGGCGTTATTTCCCAGCAGCCCCAGGTTTTGGAGGGAAGCCTGGCACCCAGGGTGCTCTACCCCTCCCCCTAGGCAAGTTAGAGCCAGTTTCCCCAGACGCTTCTAGAAGCTTCTGGCACTGTCTGGAAGGTGGGGTGAGGGGCGTCTAAAGGGAGGAGCTGGGTTGCCATGCAGTCAGTCAGAGGGTGGACCAGGGAGAGAGGGGATCTGCTGCCTGGGGTCACCGCGACATAGGCCTGTGTGCTGGGCCCGGAGCCTACCTACCCCCCCCTACTGTCCACAGGGCGAGGGAAAGATATAGTGGTGGCAATTCAGACCTGGAAAAGCCTTCGCAGGAGTTTAGGCGGTAGGATTAGTCAGGGACCTATGCCTCTGAAAGTGACAGGGCTTAGGTGCTGCCTTTCAAGTGAGTGAGGGATCCTGAACTACCCACTGATCTGGCCCGGCGAGAGGAAAACCCAGGGACGACAGGCAGAGACTACTTAGTCCGCCTTCAACCACCAACGCAATTTCCCCCCCTCAAGAAACCCCCAAACAAGGGGCAGGAACCAAAGAGCGCTATTTACAAAGGAGAGCGCTATTTACAAGCTGCCCCTGGAAGGAGAGCGCTATTTACAAAGGAGAGCGCTATTTCCAAGCTGCCCCTGGAAGGAGAGCGCTATTTACAAAGGAGAGCGCTATTTCCAAGCTGCCCCTGGAAGGAGAGCGCTATTTACAAAGGAGAGCGCTATTTCCAAGCTGCCCCTGGAAGGAGAGCGCTATTTACAAAGGAGAGCGCTATTTACAAGCTGCCCCTGGAAGGAGAGCGCTATTTACAAAGGAGAGCACTATTTCCAAGCTGCCCCTGGAAGGAGAGCGCTATTTACAAAGGAGAGCGCTATTTACAAGCTGCCCCTGGAAGGAGAGCGCTATTTACAAAGGAGAGCGCTATTTCCAAGCTGCCCCTGGAAGGAGAGCGCTGGATTTGGTGAGCGCTATCTTTGAAGTGGCTGTGCCTGTAGCCGGAGAGAGTGACAGCCTGCTGCTGGGAGGCCGCCGAGACGCCTGCAGCCGAGAGCCCGGTGAGTGGGGCATTGGGGGAACCAGTGGCGTGGAGGGGGCAACGGGGCACATTATCGGTGCCCGCCCCGGGGACCCTTCACATTTTTGGGACCTTGTGGGGGCGCACTTGGAGGGTGTGTCGGGGCACATTGTCGGTGCCCACCCCCGGCGTCGTGTGGGACTGGTAGTGGAGGAGGGGGGACAACGGGGTACATTGCCGGTGCCCGCCCCTGGTGCCAGGAGCCTGCACAGCTGCCCCACAGGACAGTGGGCAGCTGTAACGGCCTAGAGGGATGCTGGAGGGGGTGGACACCTCGGAGGGCCCACGGACCTGCCCGGACTAAATGCAATGCCTAGCGCTGCAGTGGCTGGCCATGGTTGATGCTCCCAGAGCTTGCCAAGTCTACTGCCCCAAGAGCTTGCTATGCTGACTGCTCCCAGTGAGGGCCCTATCTGAAGCGTCATTGATCTGCCCGGTGAAGCACTATGCTATAATGCCATATTTAAAGCGCTATGGTCAATGCTAGTTGTGCAGCGCTATATTCAAATGTCATGCTCTTAAGCGCTATGTCAATGGCTATGTTTTGAAGCGCTTTCGCCGTGATATGTGCAGCGCTATATTCAAATGTCATGCTCTTAAGCGCTATGTCAATGGCTATGTTTTGAAGCGCTTTCGCCGTGATATGTGCAGCGCTATATTCAAATGTCATGCTCTTAAGCGCTATGTCAATGGCTATGTTTTGAAGCGCTTTCGCCGTGATATGTGCGGCGCTATATTCAAATGTCATGCTCTTAAGCGCTATGTCAATGGCTATGATTTAAAGTGCTAGTCATGTGTTGTATGCAGCGCTATGTCTAGATGCCAGGTTTTAAGGTGAATGAACTGCCTATTTTGATTCCTGCCTCAGGGGACCTCCAGGTTGTTAAGGGATATGGTCAGGTCATGATGTGTTTTATTACAGGTGGTCCGGACTAACGCCTAAGGTTATGCCCTGAGTTGACTTTATTGCAGGTTGCAGCTAATGGACTTACTTTTACTATCTTCTAAATCGCAATGATTCCGGCAGGGGCCCGATTGGCCCTGCCCTGTACATAATTCCCCCCCTGTAAATGTTAACCGAGCGCCAGTTGGCGCAGTACAGAGATTGCCTATTGACACCTTGTGGTTTTGGACAATACAAAAGTTCTTTTTACCTAAACTGGTGTGGTGTCTCTTTTTGTAGTGTGCCTTGTGTGTCGCCTGTGTGTACTGCGTGGATGCTTTGCACATTTCCTCCGGAGTTTGGCCCGCCCGCTCTGCACCACGCTACCCGTTTCCAACATTGGTGTTCAGCAGTGGGATAGGACTTGTGTTTGCGCAGTACCGCAGCGACCACGGGTTGCACTGCAAACTGAGGATTGAAGGAATCTCAGGTCTTGGGGAATTATTGTTTTTTGTCTGATTGTGATTTCCTCCTAGAAGTGTGTTTTTAAATTGTGTCCCCTTGTTGCACTGTGGGTGGTGTGTCCCGGGTGGAACGTGCAGGATGGGGTCAACCTACAACGAGGATGATCTTATGGAATACACGGAGCAGGAAGTAGTGGATTTCTGCAGGGAGAGAGGGATACCCCCAGTAGGCAACATACGCAGAAAGTTATTTCTCTATGAGGCCCTCAAGAGGGGGGAACCCTTAGAGATTGGTGGGGACCTGTCAGATTACCCCTCCGCATATTTAAAGGGTGAATTTAGGGGAGACCCGGAGGAGGACCTCCAGTGTAGGGAGGACTCCGAGAGTGAGGGGGCCCAGTCCATAACCCAGGAGGGGGGTGACACTGACGAGGAGGAGGAAGATGACCGGGGGGAGACGCCAGTAGCGAGTGAGGACACCAGAGTTAGGGAGTCCCGCGCTTGGTCCAGTCCCGGGGGCACTGCCCTGTCCCTTTCCCTGTCCCCAGAAGAGTGGGTAGATAGGAGGGAAGAGAGGAAGCATCAGCTGGCGCTGGGAAGGCTCAAGGTGGAGCTAGCGCGGCTGAGTGTGCAGGAGAAGAAGTTAGAGACGGAGAAGGTCCTAGCGCAGGAGAGGATGACGGAGGCAGAGAGGGCCTTTGCCAGGGAGAGACCAGCTCGGGAGGGTAGGTTGTCCCCTGAGAGTGGTTTTTGTGGTCTGGATTCACCAGTAAGGGTGGGATCCAGTGGTGGCGGCGAGAGTGGATCCAATGTAGGGTGTCCCACTCCCAGAGCCCAGGAGACGGTGCCTGATTCCCAGGAAGAGGGGGACAGAGTTCAGGGGCAGGGGAAAACTGTCCCACCAGTCCTGGGGGGAGTTTGCGGAGGTGTGTGGGACTGCATTGGAGGATTGGGTGGTGAGGAGTGCAGTGAATGAGTGGGAAGGGCTGTGCCAGGTACTCATCCGGGAGCACATGCTCAGAAATTGTTCCCCCAGGTTGCGTCACCACCTAGTACAGTGTGGGTTCTCCGACCCCAGGGAGCTTGCACAGGAGGCAGACCTCTGGGTGAGGGCCAGGGTGTCTGAGGAGGCATTGGGGAGTGACCCTGAAGGAGGTGGTGCAGGGATCTTCCAACCCAGCGAGGTGGGAGAGGTGGCGAATAGCCCAGCTAGGTCCCCGGGAAGAGAGAGGGTTGTAGGGCCTCACGACCTATCCATAGGAAGGAGTGAGACGGGGAGGTGTCCCGAGGTGCCCCAACCTCAGTCTCAGGGCCTGGAGAGTTCCGTAAGGGAGCCCCAGGTTGGGAGCCTAGGCTGTCCTGATGTGCCGCCCGGTGAGGGGGAGCCCCTAGTGTCAGGAGGACCCGGGGCATCTGTAATCAGAGCTCCTGAGGTTCTGGGGTTGGCCCAGTTGCAGGGTTTAGATCCTGGGCTGGGATGCCAGATTCAGGGGTTGCCTGACCTGGCGGGTGGGGCATCTGTTAACAGTGTCCCCCCAGAATTGACTTCCAGGGGTACTTCTCCAGGTGGGAGGGTGCGGAACTCTGGGTGAGGGTGCAGGGGGAGGGAGGTCTCACCCCTGGCACCAGTGCAGCCTAAGGGTTTAGACCCTAGGCTGGGGAACCAGTTGAAGGGTCAAGGCCCTGGACTGGGGAGAGAGTGGTGGTCTGAGGGTGCCTCGCATGGGAGTAGGGTGAGGAACCCCAGAAGGAGAGGTAGGGGGAAGAGAGCCTCGCCCCTGAGGGCTGGTCAGCCTGAGGGTGCGGACCCCAGGTGGGAGGACCAGTGGCAGTTCGGAACTGCAAGGAGGAGGAGGAGAGTGGTCAATGGGTACTATGGTCCTGGGGTTACTGCCCCCCACTCTGTGAGACCGCAAGGGCCAGAGACATCTGGGTGGCCTAGGGGCCAGTCCTGTCCACAACCAGCTAGGGGACCCCCGGGTGGTGGCTCAGTCGGTCGAGGAAGGTTTGAGAGAGGGAACCTTCGGGTTCCAGAGTGGAGGAGAACCTGCGGGTGCTCCTGCAGTTGCGGGCCTGCGTCCACCTTTTCTCGCCCTAAGCAGGGAAGCCCATCAAGGCATTGATCGGTCTACCCTGGCATTTGGCTGGAAGGGGGTTATGTTGGACTTGGCCCTTTTCCCCAGAAATGTTTCGCTTTTCTGGGAAACTAAATGAGATATGAATGCAAGTATTGAATGCTGTATGAATGTGTGCAGACTGAGTTTCCCCATTTTAAAAATATAACTTAAAATGGATGCCAAAGCTGTGTGGTTGCGCCGGTTGACTGAGCTGGGTTGACAGTCTAGGCGTTATTTCCCAGCAGCCCCAGCTTTTGGAGGGAAGCCTGGCACCCAGGGTGCTCTACCCCTCCCCCTAGGCCAGTTAGAGCCAGTTTCCCCAGACGCTTCTAGAAGCTTCTGGCACTGTCTGGAAGGTGGGGTGAGGGGCGTCTAAAGGGAGGAGCTGGGTTGCCATGCAGTCAGTCAGAGGGTGGACCAGGGAGAGAGGGGATCTGCTGCCTGGGGTCACCGCCACATAGGCCTGTGTGCTGGGCCCGGAGCCTACCTACCCCCCCCCACCCTACTGTCCACAGGGCGAGGGAAAGATATAGTGGTGGCAATTCAGACCTGGAAAAGCCTTCGCAGGAGTTTAGGCGAGTTCAGTGAGTGAGGGATCCTGAACTACCCACTGATCTGGCCCGGCGAGAGGAAAACCCAGGGACAACAGGCAGAGACTACTTAGTCCGCCTTCAACCACCAACGCAATTTCCCCCCCTCAAGAAACCCCCAAACAAGGGGCAGGAACCAAAGAGCGCTATTTACAAAGGAGAGCGCTATTTACAAGCTGCCCCTGGAAGGAGAGCACTATTTACAAAGGAGAGCGCTATTTACAAGCTGCCCCTGGAAGGAGAGCGCTATTTACAAAGGAGAGCGCTATTTACAAGCTGCCCCTGGAAGGAGAGCGCTATTTACAAAGGAGAGCGCTATTTACAAGCTGCCCCTGGAAGGAGAGCGCTATTTACAAAGGAAAGCGCTATTTCCAAGCTGCCCCTGGAAGGAGAGCGCTATTTACAAAGGAGAGCGCTATTTCCAAGCTGCCCCTGGAAGGAGAGCGCTATTTACAAAGGAGAGCACTATTTCCAAGCTGCCCCTGGAAGGAGAGCGCTATTTACAAAGGAGAGCACTATTTACAAGCTGCCCCTGGAAGGAGAGCGCTATTTACAAAGGAGAGCGCTATTTCCAAGCTGCCCCTGGAAGGAGAGCGCTGGATTTGGTGAGCGCTATCTTTGAAGTGGCTGTGCCTGCAGCCGGAGAGAGTGACGGCCTGCTGCTGGGAGGCCGCCGAGACGCCTGCAGCCGAGAGCCCGGTGAGTGGGGCATTGGGGGAACCAGTGGCGTGGAGGGGGCAACGGGGCACATTATCGGTGCCCGCCCCGGGGACCCTTCACATTTTTGGGACCTTGTGGGGGCGCACTTGGAGGGTGTGTCGGGGCACATTGTCGGTGCCCGCCCCCGGCGTCGTGTGGGACTGGTAGTGGAGGAGGGGGGGCAACGGGGTACATTGCCGGTGCCCGCCCCTGGTGCCAGGAGCCTGCACAGCTGCCCCACAGGACAGTGGGCAGCTGCAACGGCCTAGAGGGATGCTGGAGGGGGTGGACACCTCGGAGGGCCCACGGACCTGCCCGGACTAAATGCAATGCCTAGCGCTGCAGTGGCTGGCCATGGTTGATGCTCCCAGAGCTTGCCAAGTCTACTGCCCCAAGAGCTTGCTATGCTGAATGCTCCCAGTGAGGGCCCTATCTGAAGCGTCATTGATCTGCCCGGTGAAGCACTATGCTATAATGCCATATTTAAAGCGCTATGGTCAATGCTAGTTGTGCAGCGCTATATTGAAATGTCATGCTCTTAAGCGTTATGTCAATGGCTATGTTTTGAAGCGCTTTCGCCGTGATATGTGCAGCGCTATATTCAAATGTCATGCTCTTAAGCGCTATGTCAATGGCTATGTTTTGAAGCGCTTTCGCCGTGATATGTGCAGCGCTATATTCAAATGTCATGCTCTTAAGCGCTATGTCAATGGCTATGTTTTGAAGCGCTTTCGCCGTGATATGTGCAGCGCTATATTCAAATGTCATGCTCTTAAGCGCTATGTCAATGGCTATGTTTTGAAGCGCTTTCGCCGTGATATGTGCGGCGCTATATTCAAATGTCATGCTCTTAAGCGCTATGTCAATGGCTATGATTTAAAGTGCTAGTCATGTGTTGTATGCAGCGCTATGTCTAGATGCCAGGTTTTAAGGTGAATGAACTGCCTATTTTAATTCCTGCCTCAGGGGACCTCCAGGTTGTTAAGGGATATGGACAGGTCATGATGTGTTTTATTACAGGTGGTCCGGACTAACGCCTAAGGTTATGCCCTGAGTTGACTTTATTGCAGGTTGCAGCTAATGGACTTACTTTTACTATCTTCTAAATCGCAATGATTCCGGCAGGGGCCCGATTGGCCCTGCCCTGTACATAATTCCCCCCCTGTAAATGTTAACCGAGTGCCAGTTGGCGCAGTACAGAGATTGCCTATTGACACCTTGTGGTTTTGGACAATACAAAAGTTCTTTTTACCTAAACTGGTGTGGTGTCTCTTTTTGTAGTGTGCCTTGTGTGTCGCCTGTGTGTACTGCGTGGATGCTTTGCACATTTCCTCCGGAGTTTGGCCCGCCCGCTCTGCACCACGCTACCCGTTTCCAACACTGGTCCATCCCCAGCAGCGGTTAAAGCTCAGTTAGTTCAGCAGGAACTCAAAGACCTAATGCAGATTGACGAGGGAATATTTGAAGATTGAATTGTTTTAGTTAGCTACATCATTCTAAAAGGGCCGTTCTGAGGGATAAAAAGTATATTTCTTGTGTGTAAGGAGTTTCGGACCTATATTATGTTAGCATGCTGCATCTATGTGTATACTCCCTGTTTGACATATATACTTTTGCCTGGAGGAAACTTGTTTTTCCTCCTTTATGTCTATTGCTAAAAGAGTAGGCCGAGAACCATACAGACGCCATCCTCTGATCATAAGCTTGAGCACGGGCCATGATCACGTGTTGATCACGTGCAATTCTCAGGCCCCAGTTCATTTGAGTTACTGGTAGCAGCTGAAGGTAGGCTGTTTTACTTTTACTGTTCTACGACTCAAGGTCGCATCTGGCTTTGGGGGTGATAAGCGCATTCCTGGAGGCGCCGTGTCTACACTCCCAGGCACCAAGACGAAAGGGAGTCACCCCATCTGACCTCATCTGTAATAGATAGTCAAGCCTTTGTACTGATTTGATGTGTGCCATATATGGTCCTTCCCTGGAGCTCCAGGGCCAACTGGTATTTTTCCTTTTACAGTGATTGTATGTGTTGAACTGAAAAGTATATAACCCCATGTTTGAATACGAGCCAGCAGCCTTCTCAGTGCACCTGATGGGTGAGGTTCGGAGAGGCTCCTCTATAGAGTAGTTTGCTTAATAAACGATTGAACTTTCTTCACTGCCTACTTACTGATTATTTGGCAATGATATTGGGACTATTGGTAGGTATAGTCCTTTAGTTTGTTTTATGGTACATCAGCGTCATTACACGATGGCTAACTCTAAACTGGCTGTAACGAACCCTGGCAAGTTTGGTATCAAACCTTTTGGAATCATACTCCAGCACCGCACACAGTGTTGGGGATATGATTCCATGCACTGTAGGGCTCCTCCGGGAAGCCCTCCATGCTCCTGGTACCAGTCTTCCAGATCCTTGAATCATCCCAACCCTTTCTTTAGGGTACTTAAGGGCTTAACTGTGGGTGGTTCCTAAGATTCATCGTGGGACGAGATTCAGATCTGAAACTACTTACTCTTCAACCGTCTGGGCACTTTGGACTTCGTGGGAATTTGCTTTGGGAACTGAGACTACAGCTAGGAAGGCTCCTGATCTCGTTGTCCTGCCAGACTTCTGGGTCGTCTGTGCCTGTGCTCCATACAGGTTTTTCACCAGGCCTGTGGACATTCAAGACATCCTATGTAATCTCCCATGGACTGACGGAGTCACTCCCCTGCATCTGCAGGAACCACAACAAAGCTGACTGGTCTGCTGTTCCTGAGCTCCCATGGGCTCTGAAAGGTTCAGAAACACAGGTGTTTTAATAAGATCTTTATTGCTTGATTAATAAAAATAATTGCAATTAAACTATCATTCACAATCAGACAATATTTTAAATTTGTATCACAGATATTATTAACAATTAAAAAAAATATTCATAATTATATCATAAAACCAATCAAGTTCTGCGAACATCATGCTAACAGAAAAAAAAATAGGTTGTGGTTCTGCAACTCCCTCGAGGACTGTATTGTCTTCACAGCAAGTTTGAAGCCAGTATCCCTCGTCGGAATGGCTGGAGCAGTACCCCTGGGCATCATGTAGACTTGCTGTTGCCAAGGCTTGTTGACTCCTTCACCAGAGATCTTCAGGCTCCAAGAAGCTCCAGCCTCCAGCATCTCTTGCTACCAAGATCTTTGTCATCACCGCATCATCTGCACCGTGGGCCTGCATCATTGGTGAGCTGCTCAAGGTCCTCTTGTGACTTCTGTGCCTTCGGCCTGTAGGTCCTGCTCCTGGTGAGTCCCTTGGACCTTGCTGGTCCCGACACTGCACCTTTTTTGTCAGCCATGTTTGTTGCCACTGAAAAAGCTTGTTGGGGATCCCACCGGACACCGACTCCCTGGCTCGTGACATCCGACCTGGGACAGCCTGTGAATAGCTCTTGGTCTTCCACAGCATCCATCAAAACAAAAAGAGATGAAGGGAACTTCTTTGTCTCCACTCTTATTCCCCAGGAGTATGCGAATAAACAACAGAAAAGTGAAGCCAAGATGTCAAACCCAGTTGGTGATATCCTTCATCATTGGACCCCCACCAGAGAGGCCGAGTGCCTCTCTGGTGTGCTTCAATGCCTCATTACTGTTTTCAACAACAGTGGTCCCCAGAAAGTGAAATGGAAACCAAAGGAATGAATATAGACTCAATCGTAGCTATATTTAGTGGACTTGTCCAGCTGGACAGAGGTCTGATATTTACTTGTAGGTTTAGGATATAATAATACAAAACAATACATATAATGGGACACAATCCTGTGTCCTACTTAGCCAGTAGAGTACATAAACAAGGGAAAAAACAAACAACAGGGGGCTCAGGCAAAGCTTTTCCGGTTTGTTACACAAGGAGGATATACAGTGTTACAAGAACAAATCACTACAAAACACCTTTACAGCAGAATGAACTAAAGATTTTTTGCGTATAAGGTGTTTTAGGGTGTCAACGGCGTTTCGATCCGTTTGAAGGATGAGCGGATCATCATCAGGACTTAAATAACATGCCTGTTAAATAAAGCCTCATTAGCCTGGGGGAGCAAGGGGGGAAGGAAGATACTTAAGCAAAACAGTTAGGAGGATTACAGATAACTAGGAAACTTAATAGTGGCAATGCAGTGACAAAAACATGCATTTCAGACTCTGAAAGTTCTGGTTAGCATGCATTAAGATACGAGAGCCACATAGGAAGAGGTAGGTTGTGAGTAGTATGGGACGTGAAAAAGGGCTGGTGTGCTCAAGTGGTATATGGACCATGTATATAATACGATGTGTAGACAAGGTGTGGTGGTTAACCTAGTAAGGTAAGGCCACGATGTGGCATTGAGAAGAACGGTTAGATAAGACGTTGTGCCATGCTAAATAGTTAAGTGCACAGACAAGCGTATGCAGGAGTGTCAAACAAGGCGAGTGCAATCGCTGCGAAATAGGTGACAATCATGAGCCATGCTAAATAGCTAAGCGTACAGAGAAGTGTATGCAGGAATGTCACCCAAGGTCTGTGCAATCGCTGCGAAATAGTTTAAATTATGACGAGTGAGGGTGGGGGATTGTAGAACATGCTTGGACAGTGGAGGTTACTCAATTATACATTGGAGACAGCAAGGCTGAGTAGGAACTGGTCACATAATTAGTCAGGCGTCTTAGTGCGATAGTATCAGCGGTGATGTTGAGTCTAACCAGGGAGTGTGGGAGGGTAAAATAGTGCGCAGGTAGCATCTAGGCAGTAATTCAGAAACTATTGAACGGTTGTAACGTTCTGACAGTTGCATACATAGGCTCAGTTACATACTAAATAAAGAAACTCAGTGCGGTGAAAATTCGAGATGGCGGCATTAGAAGCACTTGGATTAAGGAGAATAGCCAGTTGCATACATAGTCTCAAACGCGTGCTAATTAAAGAACTCAGTACAGTATAATTTCGAGATGACAACATTAACATCAATAGGATTATGGAGAATAGCCAGTGCATATAGAGAACAGTACATAAGTATAAGTGATGGCGTGGTCAGAAGTGATCAGAGGTGAGGGGGAGGCGCTAACGTGAGGAGAAAAACATGCAACAGGGCTCATAGAGTCATGTCTTACCGCAATTCCAGAATGGGGAAACTTGGGTGAGGAGACAAGGGCTGCTATAATGGCGGCTCCTAAAGGAAGGAACTAAGTTTTAACGCGGATCTACATGGTTGAGGGACCGAGTGAAGGGAAAGAAACTCACCAGATATGATGAATTTCAGCTCGGATACGGGGGGGAGTCGCCTTCGCGTACTCTAACGGCTCAGTCGCCTAAGGAAGGGGAGGCAAATTAGTATGCAGACAGCAATTGGGAGGTATAAACGGGGGAAGTGGAGCCAGTGCTTACCAGTATGTTGCAGGGAAGTTGCTGAATAGCAGGATTCTTCCGGGTGTGATTCCAGAGCAAGCATCACATGACCAACTTTTGTAACCCTGCGGGAGCAGTGATTAGAGCAATTGGGTCAAGTGGGAAAGTACTAGAAACTGGTAAGTAACTACGGGACAAAACCCCAATGAGTGTTAATAGAAGAAGGACTTGTGCAAGAGACAAGGTGAAGACGCCATTTTCGAAGTGTTGGTTGTGCATAGAGGGGAGTGACCTGTAGTTTATAAACAGAGTTATGATGACATATATTTTACAATTGCAAAATAAAACAACTTTTTTGGCAATTTAGAAGTTCTCCATTGTGGTCTACGTGGTCACGACTTACCCATTGACTTGTATTGAGCATGCATTCATGTTCCCACTCTGCACACAGCCTCCGTGGGTTTCCTGGGTACTTACCTTGGGTGGTTCCTTGGGTCCCCAGATTTTCTACATCTTTCGGGTCCAGTCTCGATTTAGGTCATGGTTTGCATTTCACTTTATTAGTACATGGTTTGGTCACCCCCTAGAGAAAACTGTGTATTTGTGCTACTAACGTGTTGTATTACTGAAGTATTGTGTGTATTGTGATTATATCTATGGGTAGGAAATATTGCAATGTGTTTGTAAGTGTTTATAATAAATACATATTTTTATAACTACACTGTGTGGTTCTTTTTCACTTAACCTACACTATATGATTAGTACTGGTAAAACAAGCTGCTTTACACTCCTTCTGGACTAAGCCTGAAGGCGGCTACCACTTAGCTTTCTAAGGTTGTTTAAGACCACTAAAACCACCATAAGGATTGTCTGAATTTGTGCAATGTGCTCCACTTACATAAGTGTGCACAATATACTAAGCCAGCCTCCTACGCTACCATACAACTTAATACAATCTCTAGCCACGCTTTAATCTCCTTTTCTTTGACCCTAACAGAATCCTGGCCTACTGAACATAGGTGGAGAATTAACAATGACTTGGCTCTCAACCCTTTTGATTCCAAAAAAGCTAGCTACTGCCATAAATAAATACTTTTTAAATAGTAATCCTGAGGACACCTCTAAAATGATCTATAGGAATGCATTTTCAGCATGTATTCAGGTGCCACTATATCCATTATTGCTCAAAAAATAAAATTCTCTATGCTCAATTATCCACACTAGAGAAGCAGATAACTGATCTTGAAAGACTCATTTTCTCTTCTCGGGATAATACATTCAAATTTCAGCTTCAGAAATCAAGATATGTGTATCATAATATGTTGAGTACAAGAGTTCAATTACCATATCTAAAGAAAGGTCAAACTTCCACTTCAACTCAAACAAATCTGGTAGAATCTTAGCTAACTACATATGCATTAAAAAAGATAAAACTAGAATAATAGCTGTTAAGAAAAATAATGGTACTTAGCTCGCTACTACAGAAGACATAACAAAGGAATTTTTTTTTTATACCTCTTTCTATCACACACCGACAGACCTCCAAGATGATGTCATCAATAAATTCCTAGAAGACTGCCATTTACCTCAACCTTGTGATGCCGATAGACTTATCTTAGAAAACCCTATTGATATTCATAAAATTAACATAACAATTAAATCACTAAACTCAAATAAGTCACCCAACCAGATGACATCCCAGCCGAATTCATATAAATGTTGCCAATCCCAACTCTGCCCATTTTACTTTAATTACTCACTGATTTTCTGAAAACGTCTATGATGGGTGGGCCTTTTAATAAAGCCACTATCATTGTTCTTTCAAACCTGGATAAAGACATTACTTTAGTTTCTAATTATCGTCCAATCTCCCTCACAATCCAAGATTGCAAAATTGACGCCAACATTCTAGCTAATAGACTAACTCCCCTACTTACATCAATTACACAACCAGACCAGACAGGATTTATGAAAGGCAGATAAACTGCTCATAACACTCCCCTTTTATGCCATGCTATTTCTTCTGCTTGTGACCATAAATATCCAGTGGGTTTACTGGCTTTTAGATGCGGAGAAAGAGTTCAATGAGGTGAATTGGCAATATTTGTGTAAAACTCTGGAAACTTTTCAGTTTGGATCCATTTATTTTTTAAATGGTTAAAGCATTATATTCTGCCCCCCTTCACTTCTTTTTATATCAATGAAACCCTTTCGACTCCATTTAACTTGTATAAAGGTACTCGCCAAGGATGTCCGTTGTCCACCCTTTTATTTCTTATTGCCATTGAACCTCCTTATGCTCTTTCGAGATTAAGCAACAATAACCTGGAATTGTTTTAATAGATACTGTGTTAAACATTTTCAGCTTATGCTGATGATGTTTTATTATATGTAAATGCCTCTGTTATTTCCCTACCAATTACTCTTCGTATCATTGATTTACTATGCGGATATCTCTGGCTGATATCGACCTGATTCAAATATGTGACAGCCCCAGGCACAACTTGGGTTCCATCCTGGACCTAATTATCTCTAATCCCAATTCCACTTGTGGAATTGATTGTCTCTTGTGACTGGATGTACCACCATTACATCACCTTCCACATCATACAACCGTGGTCCAAGAAAAGAAACCCAGACATTGGAAAAGATTTTTGCAAAATGCAAATCTGAATGAAATGATATCCCATAACAATAAGACCTTGCCTCCTCCTATTGTCATGTCTGATACCCAGGACCTCACTCAGCACTACACTTCTGTGTTGAACATTCTGGATGCAATTGCCCCAGTACATATAAAAGAATGTCCAAAAACACTCCAAACCATGGTTCAATGATAGTTTAAATACCGACAGACGCAATCTGAGATTAGCTGAACGATCTTGGAGAAGCTCTCTGTGGTGTCATATAAATGAAGATAAATGACGAAGAACAGGTAAGATGAGTTTATTGTATTTACACCTCATCCAACGGCAGTGGCAGCGCAACTGCCAGATCACAGAATCCTCACACACAAGAGTTCTCAGACAATTCAAACGGTGACCTCATTAGCAAATGAGGTAATACGCCACACATCTTCCTTCCATACAAAAGTAACACTGAGAAAACAATTTGAGAAGGAACAAATCATTCAAAATAATCTTTGAGATAAGCAGGTTTCCTAATAATTCTGACACTCCTCCTATGTGTTGAAGGAACACTGCTAGATGAACCATGCGAATCAGAACTGCAAGACCCGCTTTCCACAGGTATAGGTTTCAACACCGAATGGTCAAAGGAATTAATTTTACGTGTGATAACAACACGGCTCTTCTTCCATATGCGACCATCATGTGTCTTAACAGCATTTTTGAAACATTTGATAACTTGAAGTTCTCTGGTGAACTTGGACCACTCTGCACACCCTTTAGGAGCCTTTTTCCTTGACAAAATCACCCACCTTTATTTCCACATCTTTCACACATTTCCGAAAATCAAAATTCTCTTTTCTTTTGTGCTGAGAAGCTATTTCTTTTTCTCGCCACAAACCAGGAAAATTATCAACACATCCTTTGTTCCATTTCATCCAACCCGGACAAACAAGAGTGGAAGCTGTTCTAACTTTGAATAGTTCAAATGGAATTTTCCCTGTGGCGCCATGTGGTGAAAATCTATAGCCCATAAGTCTATTGGACAATTCTTTTTTCCAATCTAAACCATTCGCTCTTGCTAATTGAATGCCTTCCTTTAAGGTTTTAATAACTCTTTCAATGGCACCATTCGTTTCAGGATGATACAACGCTGATTTTTTATGAACAATTCCACACTTCTGTAAAAAGGATTCAGTCTCACAAGAACAAAATTGCACACCATTATCTGTAAGAAGAAACCTTGGAAAAGTCTCTCTTTTAAACACACTTTCCAGAAATCTTATAATCGCTGAGGAGGAAATGTCTTGTACACAAGACACCTCAACCCACCTTGAATAAACATCCATGAGCACAATAACATAAGGTGTGGCATGTTCACCTCTTATTGGACCAAGAATATCCATGGCAACCTCCTTCCACGGATATTTAGGCAAAGCTGTGCAAACCATGGGTGAATGTCTAGTCTTAAAGTCTTTTGTCTGAAATTGTACATTCCACACAATCTCTTATCAGACTTTCAACATCGTGATCAAGCGTTGGCCACCAAAAATCTCTCCTAAGTCTTCCTTTGGTTTTCACAATACCATGTGCCCTTCATGTGCCAAACGTAAGATTTTACATCTCAAATTCTCCGGAGGAATTAATCTTGTACCTCTCAAAGAAACCCTCTGTCAACTGCAAGCTCATTTAACACCTTCTCCCAGCATCCTGTATATTTCGTGAACTCAGATTTATTCCTCATACCTGAAACAACCAAATCTCTTATTTTGTTCAAAATGACATCCTTACCAAGATTCTCTAACCACTCTTCTTCACCAATAGCTCCTTCAGTCACTTCACACACACTCACACGCTCTGAACAATCAAAATCATCACAATTGTCAGATTCAACCATATTGAGATCAACCAGTCTTGATAAACAGTCAGCTGAGAAATTGCTTGCACCTCTAACATACTGAACAGTGAACACAAAATCCTGTAATCTCACTACCCATCTACGAATACGAGATGAAATTGAATCAAGACCCTTCTTCCCAAATGTCTCCACCAAGGGGTTATGATCTGTTTGTACTCTAAATTTGATACCCCAAAGAAATTGTTTGAACCTCATGATTGACCAGTACACAGCCAAGGACTCACGTTCAATGACAGAATAATTCCGTTCTGCATCCCTAAGTGTTCTTGAGATACATGCAATACGATTTTCCTTTCCATTTCTGTTTTGAATTAATAGTGCGCCTAAACCTTTGCTACTGGCATCACACACAATCTTAGTATCAGATGAAGCTTCAAAAGATTGCAAAGAGGGAGCACTATCTAAATCTTTTTTCACATTGATAAACTCTTGATCACACTCTGCTCCCCACACAAATTCAACGTTACTTTTAAGCAAGCCCCTCATGTGAAAGGTTTTACTAGCAAAGTCCTTTATGAAGCGACTGTAATACTCCACCATTCCCAAAAAAGATGACAGTTCCTCTTTCGATACAGGTACTTTTAAACCTCTTATAGTATTGACCAGTTCTGTCTTAGGTTTTATTCCTGAAGCAGTGACATTGTAACCTAGGTAACTCACTTCGTTGACACTGAATTTGCATTTGTCCGCCTTGAGTGTTAGACCAGCTTCCTGAAGTCTTTGTAAAACCTGACGAACACGCTGATCATGTTGCACATTGTTTGATGCAAAAATAATAATGTCGTCTTGATAACATTTCACCCCAGGTTGATCTTTTAAAATGATTGACATAGCTTTCTAAAAAACTGCAGCCGCAGAAATTAAACCAAATGGCATTCTCTTGAAACGAAAAATGCCAAATGGAGTCGTAAAAGCCGTGAGATCCTGCGAACTCTCATGCAACTCAATCTGATGGTAAGCTGACATCAAATCTAGAGTGCTGAAAACTTTAGCATCAGAAAAAGTAGTAATTATTTCCTCAATATTAGGAAGCGGAAATCTATCAACTACTACCTCCTTATTTAACGCTCTTAAGTCCACACAAAGACGAATGTCTCCATTCCCTTTTCGTGCGATGACAATGGGAGCCAACCAGTTTGTAGCTTCCACTTCTTCAATAACTCCACACTCCACTAACCTCTTCAGTTCCATGTCAACTGCTGTTTGTAAATGAATTGGAATCCTCCTGACTTTTGCTACAACAGGAGTGGCATTGTCTCTCAGTCTGATTTTATGTTTATATCCAATTAATTTACCAAGTTTATTTTGAAATAAGCTATTAAATTCCTTAATAAATTTGTTTCCTTTGTTATCAACTTGATCAACCTGTACCTGAGGATTTCTACTTGGATGAAGCCTAACACCCAACTCTTCTTGGTGTATCCAGCCCTAGAGATCATCACCTTCACAAGACACATATATCTTCCCACACGTGCTCTTCCCAAAAACACTAATTGTTTCTGTGAAATATCCCATCATGTCAATCTTACTCCCACCATAACCTCCAGGTTGTATATCCATTTCCCTGAGAGAAATCCCATCAGGAAATAGATTGAAGAAGGTTCGTTTTGAAATAATGGAGATCCTAGAGCATGAATCAAATTTCATTACAGTCTCTTTCCCCTCAATACTGACTACCTCGGAGGGAAAACCACTTCTAGATTCATTAACTTCCAAAACTATCTCCTGACAAGATTTCTTGACTCTGCCCTTGAAATATTTTCTATTTCTATTTCTGCAACACTTGCTAAAATGACCTTTAATGCCACAAATGTTACAAGTTTGTGACATAGTTGGACATGATCTATCATTTGCCTTGTGACCAAAATAGCCACATCTGAAACAAGTTACATTTAAATTTTGCTCCTTACTCTTGGCACCTTTAACTTCAGTGGATTGTTTAACATCAGGAAGACTTTGAGATTTAGATCCAGAAGACTTAACTACACATACCTCAGCAGTAGTCTCCTTATCAGTGGAAGTTGAAACATGTACCTCTTTCTCAACCTTAAGTTCACTAACACACTTCATCATCCCTTGCTTCAGCATGTGGAAGATCAGGCAATTTCTCCAAAACATCCTGTCCCTCTGCTCCTAAACAATATAATAACAAAGCATGTTTACGCTCTGCACTTAAATTAGTGCCACAAACTCGTGCATAGTTGTAAAATATTTTCTTCCACTTAGACCATTCTATAATTGGTTCACCAGGGGAAGGAAGAAAGAAAGGGGCTGAAGTCACATTCTGCATCTTTCACTTTTAAATTAAAATTTACCTCATACACACTGTTAAATGGTAGCAGCAGTCGTAGTCGATAACCTTTCAAGTATTGCCCGGCGGTAATCGCCTCTTATACCATTCGATGCTAAACCAACAAAGAGGCAGGCGCCGGAGACTGGAAGGCAGGAAACAAGGTTTTATTCTCTCCGGAGGAGAACACATCAGGTCAGACAGCAAGGTATCGTCATGAGGTGCTCTAACTGCATCTCTGAGGCCTGGCCTCTTATACACAGGTTTATGACTTTATTGCAGGTTTATCATACATGGCACATTCTTGAGATCGCTTTGATATATGAAAGAAATCCTCAGAATCCCCACTTCAAGCTCGTTCCCACACATATCTACAGTGGAAGTCCCCACCCCACCCACAGTAAGAGATGGCTATCACACAGCTGGACATTCCGCCAATTCCCGGGGGTGTGTGTGACCGGTCGGGTCCCAGGGGGTGGGGGGCCTTGATCTACTGTAATCCCTTTGATGTGGGGTGTTTCCCTTACAGTAGGGGCAATAAACTGCATCCGCAGGGCTAGGTGATGGCCTGGGATCGGTTCGGACAATTGAGCGCAGAGGAAGGGGGTTATCAAAGAGATGCATGACCATGTATGGGATGTCGGTCAGGCGTGGGATGTGGTTCCATGGCAGGGTCGCGCAGAAGGAGAGGGTTTATGGCCTGTGTATGAGAGAGCGGGGGTGGCCGGCGCGCGGGGGAATGCTCGCAACGCCAGGGGGACGCGCTGGCGATCGGCAATGAGCAGGGAGAGACCAGGGTGCCTAAAAATGGCTGCCGTGCACTTTCCTGTGTGTCGCGCTGGGGAGAGACAAGATGGCGCAGATAATGTTCAGTTCGCAAGCTAAATTTCCACAGTCCTCCCTTTTAACATATCTCGCCAGCTTGTTTTAGTTCGGATCTATCCCCATGATACTACGAACTTCCACCTCATAAAAAGCTTTCATTCGCTCCGCTTCAAAGTTCCGAGTTTTAGGGCGGACGGGAATAACCTGACACATTTGTACATAATTACATGTAGCTGATGGGATAGGCGAGGAGGCAGTGCATACAAAATTACATCAGCTGCGCCACATGTCAGACCCAGAGATAGGAGGAGAGAAGCTTGCTCGAGCACAAACATGATACCGTAAAGTAAAAATGTTTCTGGCAAAACAAGGGATATTTCGTATATTACTTAAGGCCCAGACTTCGTGTGGATCAAAAAAAAATAGTCAGCATAGTCATGTGCACGGCTGGTGTTATACAAATGCCATTATACAAGGTTAGAGTTTCTTAACTTATCAGCGTACAGTTGGAAGTGACTGATGCAATATCACGAAAACTTGATTGGAAGACAGTCAATATAAAAGCGGTTGGGAGAGGAATTCAACTTAACATGAGTTACAGTCATGGAAGGGAGTTCTTCTTTCCAGTGTCCTATTATAACGAGCCATCACTGGTAAGCTCTTATTGTTCTTCTTCTTTTGTTGGCACTGTTGAGCACCGGCGGTGGAGCTAAGGTCCAGCTCAAATCCAAGTTTTCACGTAGCAGGGTGTGACCATCCATGGTTCTTGGATCACAGTCCAGTTCTGTCCTGTCCCTTGACTGGTCTTATCATAGGTACCTTGAGACGGGGTACCCGCTTCTCATTTTTCTTTTGTAAAGTCAATGTCAAAAATAGGGGTGCTTTAGGAGGCCGAGGGAAGAGGGGGTGGAGTGGGATCGGATCAAAAAGCGGACCAAGGAGAGCAGAATCTTTCAGCACTGGGCCCATCAATCGGGCCCGACGGGTTGGGACTTCAGGCACGTTGGTCAGCGAGTAGGGGGCTTCGGGATAGCCTTTCGTTCTATTGCTTTCCATGCTGTGAATGGTGCCTCGTCCTGCATCCCTTTGCTTTGTGGCTCCCCCTTGGTCGATGCCATAGATGTTCCATGGTCCGTAGCCAGGCTGTGCGTCACGTCCGACCCCTCTCTTCCGATGGCCGCAGGTTATCTTGGAATGAGTACAAGAAACAAAATCTTAGAGAGTTGGCAGGGAAGACATTTACACACTTCATCCTCTCTCCCAACCACCGAGTAGTTGGGGAAATGCTTTTATCGGTCGCTGTATGATTGATGTCTATTAACTCTTATGTCGGTGTGTGTTACTAATTTATTAATCATTGCTGTGGTGCAGGTTTCTGTGGGTGTTCCTGTCCATCGTCTGGCCTGTTGGTGTTGATTCCTGTGTCCTATAATCGTTGTAGGAAGCCTGATATCTGTCAACTTTCTGGTCTATCAAAAATTCGAACCGGCTTCTCCGGTAGAGACTCGTTCTTCTTTACACAAGTTCTGTTAATACACATTCTCCTCCGAGGACTGCTAAGTTTATGAAAAAAAAAGAAAAGTGCGAGGTGCTACTGTCATGGGTTCACAGGGATCTATTTCGGGGAAGGACACAAGCTAAACATTTTTCTTGCTGGAGACAATAGGTAACCCTCATTAGTTTAGGCGATGTACCTTTAGAAAATAAAGTCATCAGCTGGTTTGTTCGGAATACTCTGGGTCGGCTAGTACAGAGCTGGGGTGATTCTGGGAGGACGGGGTGCTTGGATATTCTAGTTCGGAACAATTGGGCGGGGGCAATTCTGGGCGGTGGAGATGGTGTCGTTAAAGCTCTAAAAACGAAAACCACTGACATATAGTCCCCGTGTTGAGGGCCAGATTGGGAGACATCAGTCGTCTTACCTGTCCTTTCTTTCTCAGCCAATTAAATTCAACATTGTGCAGAAAGGAGAGGTAGTAACGTGGTAAAGTACGGTCGTTTTTTTGTTTTTTTTGTTTCTGTCAATTTGTTCGAACACCGCCGTGTTTGAGGCCAATTATACACATACTGAGGAGGTATAGTGTCGTTAATTTATTCAAAAAGAGAGAGAGAGAGCAAGAGAGCCTTCAGTGAGGGAGAGAGAGAGAGAGAGAGAGAGAGAGAGAGTGTGTGTGTGAGAGAGAGAGAGAGAGAGAGAGAGAGAGAGAGAGAGAGAGAGAGAGAGAGAGAGAGAGAGACATGCGCATCAAGTAGGCTATTTGGTACAAGTACGACATAAAACGAGAGAGAGACATGGGTATGATAATAGGCTACTTGGTGTACACACAACATGGAGTAGCACGGTTCAATTCTACGTAAGAAAACACAAGCGGGGAAAAACATAAATTCGGCGATCACGTACACACAAATACCGGGTAGGGCGTAACAGTACATACATCAAGCGCAGGAATTAAGACGAAGACACAGAGCTACGTTAAGTACGGGGACCTCTCCTTTCCTGTCCTCTTTCCTATGCATGCTGCGTATTTTCAGTATTTTCCGTAATTCATTTTGGGGGGGGTGTCGGACTTTTCACTCCCCTCCCTTTGATCGATAGACAAGCACTTCAGTCATACGATGACGTTCTCTTCCAGCGACCCAAGCCTATGAAATGCATACACATTCATACCGTATAATCAGGGCACATACGCACAGTCATACCATACAGTTTTTCACGCTCCCAGTGGTGGTCTGCACTTCACGCACCATCCCACAACGTTTGTCTATGTTTTTCCCTACATTGAGCACGGTGCGGTCCATGTCCACTCCATTGTTCAGTCGGAACTCCGATGTGACCTATAGAGAAGAAAAGAAGGGGGGTGTGCAGCATTCAAAGCACATCAGCGCGCATAGACACGAAAAAGTTCTACTTACCACGTACCAGGCTAGCGGCAGGAGCGGGTAATACCACAGACCTACTATCTCCTTCCTTTCGACTATACAAGATGCTCCATTTTATTCGTCTCCTAAATTCGGGTTCCCTTGTCGTGCATTTGTTTCTCAATCGGTCGCTTATTAGGCAAGGTACCGTACCTTGCATTCGGCAGATACCTTAGGCTATAGTCAACCATTTTCCAACAATTCTGAAAAAGACAGGCGTGATTGGTACAAATTTCATCAATCCAAAATTCAGGCAAATAGGGTCTGCATTATCTGCTTTCTATTGCTTGGGAGTAACAATCATTTATTCAAAAACCTTTACCAACCTAGATGATTTGTCATGACGCTGATTCCGTAATTCCTTTAAGAAGCCCTTTATTTAAAACAATGTCAGTATACAAATACGGGCCTACAACCGCTACAGGCCGGCCACGGTGTGAAAGGCGTCGAGTATCATGAGCAACACTACTTTAGCATAAATTCAGTACCCTCCCCGTCCCTCCGACCATCATGTGTGGAAATATTGCATACATAAATGTCAAGTAACCGGGACGCCATAAGGAGTTGCAGGCCCCTCCTACATTGGCGCCATTTTGGGGCGAGGTCGGGTGGGTCCAGTGCACAGTCTAAGTCTTCGCACTAACTAGCTGCCGGACCAGAATCCCTTTCGGTAGTTTGAGAACTTTGGTTAGCGTCAGCTTGCGTCAGCATGGCGTCACCGCGATCTTGTAGCAATGCTGTGGTCCGTTCTTGGGGCGGGGCAGCAGGCGGGTTCTTCCGCCGACGCCTTGAATCAGTCTTTCTTTTACGGCACCAAACGGAGGCAAGATGGCTGCCGCCCGGGGCAAAGACAAGTTAATGTGAAATAAGCAAGCAAATAGCGGCGGTTGCCCCCACCGGAAGCCCACGGGAGTCGAATGCCAATGACTCCCGCAGAATCTGCAAAGTTGAGAGGGTGTTTTTCAAGGGTGGGGCCCACGCCCGAGCAGACAAGCTTCCGAGTCCAGGGCCGCCTTTCGGTGGGCCAGGCCTGGATCTGAAGAACCGACAGCCAGAGTCCAGAGGCAGCAGCAGCAGCAGCTCTTCGTTACAGCCACCGGGGTGGGTCCCCCGATCACTCGGCTGCGGGGACCCACTTCTCGAGTCAAATGCTAATGGCAATCTTAGTGGACCTGCCCCTGAGTGGTTGCCCGGCGGGCGAGACGTGAATGGCTGTCCTGCTGCAGCTGGCCGGTGAGTGCAGGGGCGCCTACTCATCTGGACGGCGAGTTAAACGGCTGGGTGCAACTCAGCTGGCCGGCGAAAGAAACGGCAGGGGTGCCTTCTCTGCTGGCGAGCCTCCACCTGGGGAGGCGGGGGAGGCCCGTCCGCATCGCTTCCCCCCTGCCAGGGCACCCTTCGCTGCCGGTCGAAGCGGAGAATGGGAAGGCCAGTACAACGTGGTGGACTCCACCTTGGCGCTGCTAGAGCCTCGGCGCTGTGTGTAGCCTCCGGCCTATTCGCACAATCGTCCGCCACTAATGTCGATGGATTTTGCATGGCTTTTATAGCCCAAAGCCGACTAAAAGGACCGCCCAAAGCAGGTCAATGTTGCTATTTCGAAGAAGGAGGGGCGAGGACTGTCATGTAAATAGTTGTTTAAAAACGTGTTTCAATGTGTTTACCCTGTTGGCGTGTTTGTTATACCTATAAGTTATTAAAATGTTATAACTATACTACTTTGTTGAAGTGTTTGTACATATTTGCAATCTGGTAACGAGCACAAGGATGTTACTACGTAATCGGAAAAATGACATAGCCCAATTGTGCGCGATCTAGCCCAGTTCGGTGACGTCGATGGTGGGTATCAGCAGGCTTCCGTTTGTGCAGGATTTTGTCGTGTTTACTGGGCGGGGTGGGCAGTAGGGCAGACATGTTTAGACAGCGAGAGCGACGGAGTCGAGCTACCTCGTGGCTACCTCGACCGTGAGCTTGGCTCCTTCCCCTGGTTTCATATTCCTCGCAAGAGGGCTATTTCCTAACGTTTCTTCTACTGGTCTCGCTTGATTATTCTTGTTTCTATATAGCGATCTTTATGCCCTAATTTGCTGTAAGCTACGGCGACTAGTCCGTATTTAGTGAACATGTCCTTATTAGGGGTGCCTTCCAGTGGAGCCGGATGGTTCACCTCTAATAAGCGGTCCGGGCAGAACCAACTACCAATCAGTGGGGAGAAGATAGGCAGGACGGGTTACAACGGGGACAAAAGTCAGCACTACCTATCTTTTCACTGCTTGCAAAGACTAGATAGAATATCTCTATTCCACGTTATTTGCAAGCAGAGAATACCTCCAAAGAACCAATATCGAACAACTAGTGTTCGGAAAATCAATCAATCAATGGTGAGAAAGAGATAGGCACGACGGGTTACAATGGGGACAAAAGTCTGCGTTACCTACCCTTCACTATTTGCAAAGACTAGACAGAATATTTCTATTCTACGTTATTTGCAAACAGAGAATATCTCAAGGAGCACTATCCTTCAAAACAATCACTATTCGGACAATCAATCAGTGGGGAGATAAAAATAGGCACGACGGGTTACAATGGGGACAAAAGTCTGCGTTACCTACCCTTCACTATCTGCAAAGGAAGAGAGAGTATTTCTACTCCTCCCCGTTTGTAGACAGCGAATATCTCAAAGAGAACAATCAATAAGCAAATACTAGTATTTCAATCAATCAATCAATCGTTTCGCAATTTGTCGTGTTTCACGACCTTACCCGGACCGCGTGGACAGTTTCTCGTCTTCCGCCTCCAGCACCCGATCGTCCTCTACTCTCCGTTATTGCCGCGGCACTCCTGATGGTTCCCAGTCAGGACCGTAGATCACTCAAGAGAGGTCTGCTCGGAATCAGTGAAGTTCGGATGATCGGCTGCCAGACGAGGGTCTATCGGGCAGGAGCTCTCCCGATCGTTGCAGTCGTTCACTCTGTCGTTGGGACCTCTCCCACTGGATCGACGTGTCGCTGATGGGCCCCACGCTTGGGACGCCAATTGTTAAATGGTAGCGGCAGTCGTAGTCGATAACCTTTCAAGTATTTCCCGGCGGTAATCGCCTCTTATACCATTCGATGCTAAACCAACAAAGAGGCAGGCGCCGGAGACTGGAAGGCAGGAAACAAGGTTTTATTCTCTCCGGAGGAGAACACATCAGGTCAGACAGCAAGGTATCGTCATGAGGTGCTCTAACTGCATCTCTGAGGCCTGGCCTCTTATACACAGGTTTATGACTTTATTGCAGGTTTATCATACATGGCACATTCTTGAGATCGCTTTGATACATGAAAGAACATCCTCAGAATCCCCACTTCAAGCTCGTTCCCACACATATCTACAGTGGAAGTCCCCACCCCACCCACAGTAAGAGATGGCTATCACACAGCTGGACATTCCGCCAATTCCCGGGGGTGTGTGTGACCGGTCGGGTCCCAGGGGGTGGGGGGCCTTGATCTACTGTAATCCCTTTGATGTGGGGTGTTTCCCTTACAGTAGGGGCAATAAACTGCATCCGCAGGGCTAGGTGATGGCCTGGGATCGGTTCGGACAATTGAGCGCAGAGGAAGGGGGTTATCAAAGAGATGCATGACCATGTATGGGATGTCGGTCAGGCGTGGGATGTGGTTCCATGGCAGGGTCGTGCAGAAGGAGAGGGTTTATGGCCTGTGTATGAGAGAGCGGGGGTGGCGGCGCGCGGGGGAATGCTCGCAGCGCCAGGGGGACGCGCTGGCGATCGGCAATGAGCAGGGAGAGACCAGGGTGCCTAAAAATGGCTGCCGTGCGCTTTCCTGTGTGTCGCGCTGGGGAGAGACAAGATGGCGCAGATAATGTTCAGTTCGCAAGCTAAATTTCCACAGTCCTCCCTTTTAACATATCTCGCCAGCTTGTTTTAGTTCGGATCTATCCCCATGATACTACGAACTTCCACCTCATAAAAAGCTTTCATTCGCTCCGCTTCAAAGTTCCGAGTTTTAGGGCGGACGGGAATAACCTGACACATTTGTACATAATTACATGTAGCTGATGGGATAGGCGAGGAGGCAGTGCATACAAAATTACATCAGCTGCGCCACATGTCAGACCCAGAGATAGGAGGAGAGAAGCTTGCTCGAGCACAAACATGATACCGTAAAGTAAAAATGTTTCTGGCAAAACAAGGGATATTTCGTATATTACTTAAGGCCCAGACTTCGTGTGGATCAAAAAAAAATAGTCAGCATAGTCATGTGCACGGCTGGTGTTATACAAATGCCATTATACAAGGTTAGAGTTTCTTAACTTATCAGCGTACAGTTGGAAGTGACTGATGCAATATCACGAAAACTTGATTGGAATATAGTCAATATAAAAGCGGTTGGGAGAGGAATTCAACTTAACATGAGTTACAGTCATGGAAGGGAGTTCTTCTTTCCAGTGTCCTATTATAACGAGCCATCACTGGTAAGCTCTTATTGTTCTTCTTCTTTTGTTGGCACTGTTGAGCACCGGCGGTGGAGCTAAGGTCCAGCTCAAATCCAAGTTTTCACGTAGCAGGGTGTGACCATCCATGGTTCTTGGATCACAGTCCAGTTCTGTCCTGTCCCTTGACTGGTCTTATCATAGGTACCTTGAGACGGGGTACCCGCTTCTCATTTTTCTTTTGTAAAGTCAATGTCAAAAATAGGGGTGCTTTAGGAGGCCGAGGGAAGAGGGGGTGGAGTGGGATCGGATCAAAAAGCGGACCAAGGAGAGCAGAATCTTTCAGCACTGGGCCCATCAATCGGGCCCGACGGGTTGGGACTTCAGGCACGTTGGTCAGCGAGTAGGGGGCTTCGGGATAGCCTTTCGTTCTATTGCTTTCCATGCTGTGAATGGTGCCTCGTCCTGCATCCCTTTGCTTTGTGGCTCCCCCTTGGTCGATGCCATAGATGTTCCATGGTCCGTAGCCAGGCTGTGCGTCACGTCCGACCCCTCTCTTCCGATGGCCGCAGGTTATCTTGGAATGAGTACAAGAAACAAAATCTTAGAGAGTTGGCAGGGAAGACATTTACACACTTCATCCTCTCTCCCAACCACCGAGTAGTTGGGGAAATGCTTTTATCGGTCGCTGTATGATTGATGTCTATTAACTCTTATGTCGGTGTGTGTTACTAATTTATTAATCATTGCTGTGGTGCAGGTTTCTGTGGGTGTTCCTGTCCATCGTCTGGCCTGTTGGTGTTGATTCCTGTGTCCTATAATCGTTGTAGGAAGCCTGATATCTGTCAACTTTCTGGTCTATCAAAAATTCGAACCGGCTTCTCCGGTAGAGACTCGTTCTTCTTTACACAAGTTCTGTTAATACACATTCTCCTCCGAGGACTGCTAAGTTTATGAAAAAAAAAGAAAAGTGCGAGGTGCTACTGTCATGGGTTCACAGGGATCTATTTCCGGGAAGGACACAAGCTAAACATTTTTCTTGCTGGAGACAATAGGTAACCCTCATTAGTTTAGGCGATGTACCTTTAGAAAATAAAGTCATCAGCTGGTTTGTTCGGAATACTCTGGGACGGCTAGTACAGAGCTGGGGTGATTGTGGGAGGACGGGGTGCTTGGATATTCTAGTTCGGAACAATTGGGCGGGGGCAATTCTGGGCGGTGGAGATGGTGTCGTTAAAGCTCTAAAAACGAAAACCACTGACATATAGTCCCCGTGTTGAGGGCCAGATTGGGAGACATCAGTCGTCTTACCTGTCCTTTCTTTCTCAGCCAATTAAATTCAACATTGTGCAGAAAGGAGAGGTAGTAACGTGGTAAAGTACGGTCGTTTTTTTGTTTTTTTTGTTTCTGTCAATTTGTTCGAACACCGCCGTGTTTGAGGCCAATTATACACATACTGAGGAGGTATAGTGTCGTTAATTTATTCAAAAAGAGAGAGAGAGAGCAAGAGAGCCTTCAGTGAGGGAGAGAGAGAGAGAGAGAGAGAGAGAGAGAGAGTGTGTGTGTGAGAGAGAGAGAGAGAGAGAGAGAGAGAGAGAGAGAGAGAGAGAGAGAGAGAGAGACATGCGCATCAAGTAGGCTATTTGGTACAAGTACGACATAAAACGAGAGAGAGACATGGGTATGATAATAGGCTACTTGGTGTACACACAACATGGAGTAGCATGGGTCAATTCTACGTAAGAAAACACAAGCGGGGGAAAAACATAAATTCGGCGATCACGTACACACAAATACCGGGTAGGGCGTAACAGTACATACATCAAGCGCAGGAATTAAGACGAAGACACAGAGCTACGTTAAGTACGGGGACCTCTCCTTTCCTGTCCTATTTCCTATGCATGCTGCGTATTTTCAGTATTTTCCGTAATTCATTTTGGGGGGGGTGTCGGACTTTTCACTCCCCTCCCTTTGATCGATAGACAAGCACTTCAGTCATACGATGACGTTCTCTTCCAGCGACCCAAGCCTATGAAATGCATACACATTCATACCGTATAATCAGGGCACATACGCACAGTCATACCATACAGTTTTTCACGCTCCCAGTGGTGGTCTGCACTTCACGCACCATCCCACAACGTTTGTCTATGTTTTTCCCTACATTGAGCACGGTGCGGTCCATGTCCACTCCATTGTTCAGTCGGAACTCCGATGTGACCTATAGAGAAGAAAAGAAAGGGGGTGTGCAGCATTCAAAGCACATCAGCGCGCATAGACACGAAAAAGTTCTACTTACCACGTACCAGGCTAGCGGCAGGAGCGGGTAATACCACAGACCTACTATCTCCTTCCTTTCGACTATACAAGATGCTCCATTTTATTCGTCTCCTAAATTCGGGTTCCCTTGTCGTGCATTTGTTTCTCAATCGGTCGCGTATTATGGGGCAAGGTACCGTACCTTGCATTCGGCAGATACCTTAAGCTATAGTCAACCATTTTCCAACAATTCTGAAAAAGACAGGCGTGATTGGTACAAATTTCATCAATCCAAAATTCAGGCAAATAGGGTCTGCATTATCTGCTTTCTATTGCTTGGGAGTAACAATCATTTATTCAAAAACCTTTACCAACCTAGATGATTTGTCATGACGCTGATTCCGTAATTCCTTTAAGAAGCCCTTTATTTAAAACAATGTCAGTATACAAATACGGGCCTACAACCGCTACAGGCCGGCCACGGTGTGAAAGGCGTCGAGTATCATGAGCAACACTACTTTAGCATAAATTCAGGCCCCCCCCCTCCCCTCCGACCATCATGTGTGGAAATATTGCATACATAAATGTCAAGTAACCGGGACGCCATAAGGAGTTGCAGGCCCCTCCTACATTGGCGCCATTTTGGGGCGAGGTCGGGTGGGTCCAGTGCACAGTCTAAGTCTTCGCACTAACTAGCTGCCGGACCAGAATCCCTTTCGGTAGTTTGAGAACTTTCGTTAGCGTCAGCTTGCGTCAGCATGGCGTCACCGCGATCTTGTAGCAATGCCGTGGTCCGTTCTTGGGGCGGGGCAGCAGGCGGGTTCTTCCGCCGACGCCTTGAATCAGTCTTTCTTTTACGGCACCAAACGGAGGCAAGATGGCTGCCGCCCGGGGCAAAGACAAGTTAATGTGAAATAAGCAAGCAAATAGCGGCGGTTGCCCCCACCGGAAGCCCATGGGAGTCGAATGCCAATGACTCCCGCAGAATCTGCAAAGTTGAGAGGGTGTTTTTCAAGGGTGGGGCCCACGCCCGAGCAGACAAGCTTCCGAGTCCAGGGCCGCCTTTCGGTGGGCCAGGCCTGGATCTGAAGAACCGACAGCCAGAGTCCAGAGGCAGCAGCAGCAGCAGCTCTTCGTTACAGCCACCGGGGTGGGTCCCCCGATCACTCGGCTGCGGGGACCCACTTCTCGAGTCAAATGCTAATGGCAATCTTAGTGGACCTGCGCCTGAGTGGTTGCCCGGCGGGCGAGACGTGAATAGCTGTCCTGCTGCAGCTGGCCGGTGAGTGCAGGGGCGCCTACTCATCTGGACGGCGAGTGAAACGGCTGGGTGCAACTCAGCTGGCCGGCGAAAGAAACGGCAGGGGTGCCTTCTCTGCTGGCGAGCCTCCACCTGGGGAGGCGGGGGAGGCCCGTCCGCATCGCTTCCCCCCTGCCAGGGCACCCTTCGCTGCCGGTCGAAGCGGAGAATGGGAAGGCCAGTACAACGTGGTGGACTCCACCTTGGCGCTGCTAGAGCCTCGGCGCTGTGTGTAGCCTCCGGCCTATTCGCACAATCGTCCGCCACTAATGTCGATGGATTTTGCATGGCTTTTATAGCCTAAAGCCGACTAAAAGGACCGCCCAAGGCAGGTCAATGTTGCTATTTCGAAGAAGGAGGGGCGAGGACTGTCATGTAAATAGTTGTTTAAAAACGTGTTTTAATGTGTTTACCCTGTTGGCGTGTTTGTTATACCTATAAGTTATTAAAATGTTATAACTATACTACTTTGTTGGAGTGTTTGTACATATTTACAATCTGGTAACGAGCACAAGGATGTTACTACGTAATCGGAAAAATGACATAGCCCAATTGTGCGCGATCTAGCCCAGTTCGGTGACGTCGATGGTGGGTATCAGCAGGCTTCCGTTTGTGCAGGATTTTGTCGTGTTTACTGGGCGGGGTGGGCAGTAGGGCAGACATGTTTAGACAGCGAGAGCGACGGAGTCGAGCTACCTCGTGGCTACCTCGACCGTGAGCTTGGCTCCTTCCCCTGGTTTCATATTCCTCGCAAGAGGGCTATTTCCTAACGTTTCTTCTACTGGTCTCGCTTGATTATTCTTGTTTCTATATAGCGATCTTTATGCCCTAATTTGCTGTAAGCTACGGCGACTAGTCCGTATTTAGTGAACATGTCCTTATTAGGGGTGCCTTCCAGTGGAGCCGGATGGTTCACCTCTAATAAGCGGTCCGGGCAGAACCAACTACCAATCAGTGGGGAGAAGATAGGCATGACGGGTTACAACGGGGACAAAAGTCAGCACTACCTATCTTTTCACTGCTTGCAAAGACTAGATAGAATATCTCTATTCCACGTTATTTGCAAGCAGAGAATACCTCCAAAGAACCAATATCGAACAACTAGTGTTCGGTCAATCAATCAATCAATGGTGAGAAAGAGATAGGCACGACGGGTTACAATGGGGACAAAAGTCTGCGTTACCTACCCTTCACTATTTGCAAAGACTAGACAGAATATTTCTATTCTACGTTATTTGCAAACAGAGAATATCTCAAGGAGCATTATCCTTCAAAACAATCAATATTCGGACAATCAATCAGTGGGGAGATAAAAATAGGCACGACGGGTTACAATGGGGACAAAAGTCTGCGTTACCTACCCTTCACTATCTGCAAAGGAAGAGAGAGTATTTCTACTCCTCCCCGTTTGTAGAAAGCGAATATCTCAAAGAGAACAATCAATAAGCAAATACTAGTATTTCAATCAATCAATCAATCGTTTCGCAATTTGTCGTGTTTCACGACCTTACCCGGACCGTGTGGACAGTTTCTCGTCTTCCGCCTCCAGCGCCCGATCGTCCTCTACTCTCCGTTATTGCCGCGGCACTCCTGATGGTTCCCAGTCAGGACCGTAGATCACTCAAGAGAGGTCTGCTCGGAATCAGTGAAGTTCGGATGATCGGCTGCCAGACGAGGGTCTATCGGGCAGGAGCTCTCCCGATCGTTGCAGTCGTTCACTCTGTCGTTGGGACCTCTCCCACTGGATCGACGTGTCGCTGATGGGCCCCACGCTTGGGACGCCAATTGTTAAATGGTAGCGGCAGTCGTAGTCGATAACCTTTCAAGTATTTCCCGGCGGTAATCGCCTCTTATACCATTCGATGCTAAACCAACAAAGAGGCAGGCGCCGGAGACTGGAAGGCAGGAAACAAGGTTTTATTCTCTCCGGAGGAGAACACATCAGGTCAGACAGCAAGGTATCGTCATGAGGTGCTCTAACTGCATCTCTGAGGCCTGGCCTCTTATACACAGGTTTATGACTTTATTGCAGGTTTATCATACATGGCACATTCTTGAGATCGCTTTGATATATGAAAGAACATCCTCAGAATCCCCACTTCAAGCTCGTTCCCACACATATCTACAGTGGAAGTCCCCACCCCACCCACAGTAAGAGATGGCTATCACACAGCTGGACATTCCGCCAATTCCCGGGGGTGTGTGTGACCGGTCGGGTCTCAGGGGGAGGGGGGCCTTGATCTACTGTAATCCCTTTGATGTGGGGTGTTTCCCTTACAGTAGGGGCAATAAACTGCATCCGCAGGGCTAGGTGATGGCCTGGGATCGGTTCGGACAATTGAGCGCAGAGGAAGGGGGTTATCAAAGAGATGCATGACCATGTATGGGATGTCGGTCAGGCGTGGGATGTGGTTCCATGGCAGGGTCGCGCAGAAGGAGAGGGTTTATGGCCTGTGTATGAGAGAGCGGGGGTGGCCGGCGCACGGGGGAATGCTCGCAGCGCCAGGGGGACGCGCTGGCGATCGGCAATGAGCAGGGAGAGACCAGGGTGCCTAAAAATGGCTGCCGTGCGCTTTCCTGTGTGTCGCGCTGGGGAGAGACAAGATGGCGCAGATAATGTTCAGTTCGCAAGCTAAATTTCCACACACACAAAGAAAAAAAATTGTATATTGCTTAAACACAAATACTCTACATATAATTATTAAGTATAGCATACATTCATTTCAGATAGATATGTCTAATTTCCACCAATCTTGTATAGTCTGGCTTTAATAAAAATTGCAAACAGGAGGGCGAATTCGACGTTCCTCCGTGTTGTTTAACTCCCAAATAATTGCTATTTATCTTATTTGTTTGAGTACATAGAGAGAATGTTCCTTTTCCTTTTTATTAAAAACCTCGAAATGGTTGCTGTGAGAACTAGTAACGTTGACAAAATGAAGAAGATGACAGTACTACACACTTACCAGGATCGCGCACATATTGTTATGAAATTCCTCAATTAATTAACAAAAGCCCAAAAAACGGTGAACTTCCTGTTTCCATTGGCGCACTAGTTGTTTTAGTCTACACCTGCGCACTACATAGATGCAACGCGGTGAGCTCTTAAAAGAAATGCCCACTAACGGTGACTTCCCCCTCCTGTTAGCTCACTAGTTGTTTTAGTCTGGACCTGCGCATTACAGAAGGCAAACAACAACGCGGTGATTCCTTAAAAGAAATGCTCACTAACGGTGACTTCCTCCCTACTGCGCACTACAGAAGATAAAAATACAGCACCAGAGGGTGAAGCTACGTTCTTCCCAACTGTCACCACATGAAGCGGGTTAGAGGGCGAATAGTCGTTCCTCTGCACCCATGGAAAACACAGAAATACCTTATACGGCAGTAGCGCAGTTGCGGGATGAAAGCTCACAAACAGTCCGGCTGAAACCGTCTTCCATCGGAGCAACTCCTCGACAAGGAAACTCGGCTTGAAGGGCACAGCAGTGAATTTTACGAGTTCCCACTTCTCGCCTTGTTGAGGTGTAATACGTTCACCACGAACATCCCATCCTCTGTCGCCAAATTTTGGTGTCATATAAATGAAGATAAATGACGAAGAACAGGTAAGATGAGTTTATTGTATTTACACCTCATCCAGCGGCAGTGGCAGCGCAACTGCCAGATCACAGAATCCTCACACACAAGAGTTCTCAGACAATTCCAACAGTGACCTCATTAGCAAATGAGGTAATACGCCACCCTCTCCATCCCTTGAACACCTTAAACTTTTGAGATCAAGAAGGAGCATGTGCAATAAAAGCATCAAAAAAGCAAAAGTGATATTCTTCAGGAGCCAATTTGACAAATCCAGAAATCGCCCCAAAAAACTGTTTGAATTACTTAAACTCCAATCCAATAATCTTCCCATTCTATCACCAATGGTTTCCAGTCCACAGCCAAATTGTGAGGACTTTGCCTCCTCCTTCAGGGAGAGGTATGGCTCTGAGGCTCGAGTGGCTGACTCTGGAGTGCAGGGTTCGCGGTTCGATCCACAGCTGCAGCTCAGCTCAGCATCATGTGACTCTGGGCAATAGCTCACTTAATCTCCCCAACAGCCCCCAATGCCTGGATACCCTTAAGGGTGATACGTTGCGCTTTACAAATCTGGAATTATTATTTATTCTTCCTTAGAAAGACGAATAAGATAGAAACTGATCTATGGTATTTATGAACCCCCTTTCAACTCCTCCTCCCCCAGCCCCCCAAGGCCTCCTCCTGCAATAGGTCACACTACCAAAAAACAGTGCCTACTGGAGTCAATTCACAACCTTCAATGAAATCGCCATACTCAACATTCTTTCAACACTGAAACCCTCAATCCTCTAAAGTGATCCCCTTCCCTTTAATTCTTTAATTAGATGAAGAGGCCCTTAGTCCCACTCTGGACCAAGATAGTAAATGCCTCTCTACTACACGGTGAGATCCCGAACTGCCTTAAGTCGGGCCGATTACGCCCATTCTTAAAAAACCTCCAGCAGATCCAGAGGACCTTAATAACCTCTGGCCAATCATTAACATTCAAACTCTGTCAAAGCTCCTTGAGAAATGTGTACATGTCCAACTATGTTAACCATATAGATGAGTACCAACTACTTGGTCAATTCCAATCTAGCTTCCGTCAGGGTCACACCAATGAATCCTGCCTTCTAACTCTCCTCGACCTCTCGTCAGCTTTTGGTACTGTCAAACATGACAATCTCCTGTACCAACTGGAACCTAGGATGGGACTATCTGGTTGAGTGTTCAAATGGTTTACATCATTTCTCCACAAAAGAACACAAATAATTAAAGTCAATCAGTCCCTTTCCAATTCCACTCCATTCACACTAGAGGTCCCTCAGGAGTCCTCTCTCTCACCCACACTCTTCAACTTGTTCATGGTGCCTCTAACCAAAATATTCACAGCATCTAATATCACATGTATGCTGACGACAACTAATTGTACCTGAAAATCTCTTCCCTTGAGGATATCAACTCACTCAACACAAACCTCCACAAAACCCAACACTAGATAACCTCCAACCATCTCAAACGTAACTCCTCAATACAGGACTCCTCCTAATCTCCCCACCCAAGCAATCTCCCATTATTGAAGATATATGAAACATCTAACGGCTCTCAATTGCATGCCACACATCATAGACTCTAAGAGATCTCTGGGAATAATACTAGATAAGAACTTGAACATGCAGGAATACATCAGTTCAACTACCAAAGGAGCGAACTTCCAACTGAGCATCCTAAGAAAAATTAAACCCTTCCTCCCCCTGATGACTTCAAGTCGGCTGTTCAAGCTTTAGTCATAACAAGGTTGAAGTATGGCAGTGCAACCCTTTGTGGTCTACCTAGATATAAGTTCACTACTTTCAAAGCTTCTCTGAACTCGGCTGCAAGGCTCATCACAGGATCTAAAAAAAGCAACCACATCTCTCTGGATTAGAAATACCAAAATTGGCTCCCGTATAAGGCCAGGATACAATTCAAAATAGCCTGCATGACGCATAAAGCCCTTCAATTCAACACCCCTCTGTATCTTGCTTAAAAACATGAACTTTCTGGCGGTTACAGATTCGCTAGGAGCTCCAACACCCTGCTGCTGAACCCCCCAAAAAATTCAAAGAAACAAGACATATAATCAGTCCTTTTCAGTTATTGCCCCGAGAATCTGGAACTCCCTGCCTCTGGAAACTAGATGGAATCCCTCAACAGAGTCCTTCAAAAAAGAAGTGAAAGCTTCATTGAGGAATACTTTTCTGAACTAGAAATTAGTCATTTTCTACTGTCTTGTCAGCCTGTTCGGGTCGCCTCTGCCTTCTTGGAGTTGCTACATCCTATATCATTCTGGAACACTTTGCATTCAAAACCCATGTTTTATTGTTACTTATGCTATAATATATAGATATTTGGGCTTTACGTCATACTGGTCTTCCACCACCAGCTGTGAGGTGACTGATTTTATCTGTCATAACCATCTTGTTGTTTGGCCGTACTTGTCTCCCTCTCATTTTTCCATGACTATTTGTAAAGCGCTCAGATACACTCTTGGGTCATGTTTACGCTATATAAAACTTTAAATAAATAAATAAATACTTTGAAAAGCCCCATTACATATTAGAAAATAGCATACCATGTATTCAAGGCCATTGAAGTGGTGGAAAACGCAGGCAGCACTATAGTTAATTATCCCTTAAATTAGCAGCACATTTACATGTTAAAACTGTAAATAAGGTGCCACAGTGACTGACTGCATTGCTTTGTAACCTTCCAGCATCTTCAAAAACTTTTAAAGCAAGGGATCCATATTCCAAAAGTATGCATTTCTCACGAATGCTAAGATAGTCCAGAAAATATTCACTAGACAATATTTTTGCAGTGTTCTTGAAATAAAAGTAATTTACTGCTACAGCACACGGTGAGGCTAGGAGTGACTCAGTGACCCTTCAGCAGAACATCAACCTTTCACCATTTGACCCCTGAATTTGTCAATATTCTTTTAATTGCACATGCCAAGGTCCCTTTGGCACTCAAAGTGGGTAGACCAAGTAAGTTTTAATATCTTTTGGAGGTGATGCATAGCTGTGCATGAGATGTGGCAAGATGCAGTATAGTATTGTTTGGTATGCACCATTTGTATAGGGCCTCATACCCATGACGGAACTAAAGCGAAAGAATCTCTGGATTTCAGCTTACGCTCCTTAAACCTACCCTAAAGCCTAAACCCATTTTAATATAAATTGGGAAGTAAATAGTGCAGACATTATTAGCTTTGAGGGTTAAGACACATGCTGTAGAGATCTTTGTGTGCCAAAAAAGTTTGTGGGAAATTATAAGAGTGGTAAGACAACTCTGGTAGTTAATGCAGTTGTGGAAGAGGTCTGTGTTCTGTCCAGGAACAGTTTTGACACATAAGGCAGCACAGAGGGTGAATGTGCCTGCTGCAAAGCACATCGGGTAACTTGCAGATCACAGGTTTGTATTTTATATAGGAAGGTAAGTGGACTACTGCTTTTGGCACTGAGATCCCTTTGTTCCAGTTCATAACTTGCAATCCTTCTAATATAGCACAGTGATCTGTTTACTGGATTCCAGGAGTTGCATACAGACTGTAAGTCATGTGTAAGTGTACTATTTGCAAAGCAGGAATCTGACCAAAAAAGGCAGCATACGATCAATGAGTGCTAGGAGTGGTAGCGAGTTAGTGATTTTTACTGCATTGTGATGTACTATTGATTAAATAAGTGTGTCTTCAAATCTTTCCTACATTGCAGCATTGCTGGAGTGGTGTTCATGGATAGGAGTATGCTGTTCCAGGTCCTGGGTGGAGAGATGGAAAAGGCCTGCGGTCTTGTTTTTGTCTTTTTGACACTTTTTAGTCTTCAGTCTGATAGTATCTAGGAGGATCCCCCCCCCCCCCCCCCGCCCTCCACCCCACATCCCTCCTTATTTATTGGGCTTCCACGATTCACTATTCATCCCAAACATTTATGGCCAACCACTTTGAAATGTCACCAGCCGACACTGCACCTAATATAGATTTCTATTAAATTAAATCTAGCCTGCCTTCTTGATTAATAAAGAGACAGTATATGTGGCACGTAACTAGATGGTGCCAGGTGTCACGTTTTCTCTTTCCCTGGATTACATTTTCTATGATACTCGCCCAGAAGTCGACCCACAATATTTTTGCCCAGACCTTGCAAAGACTTCAGACAAGCCTACTTATGTGAATGTAATAGACCAAGAATAAACCAGTATTTTGTACAGTATATATTTTATTGGCTAGGTCGTAGCACTTCTAGTTGTTCCTTAAGTTGTGATAAAGCTCAGCAAAGGTAAGGTCTGTGTATGACATTCGAGTCATCGGTTCAGATCTTGGCATGGTCAGCTCAACATATCATCCTTGCAACATGTGTGAAATGGGCTCCAGGTCGGACAAGGTAGTAGCTGCAGGGCCTGAGTCAGGAGAACACGCGGGTAGACGATGTCCACCCACTATTTTCACAGGGTGATCGCCGTCCACCCTGCCAAGAATTTGGGCCCCACTGAATAATGTGTTGAACTCGTCCTGGTGTAATTTCCAAACACCGGCACTCTTTCAGCAGCGCCTGCACGTTGTCTGCTTTCCTTCTGCAGCAAGCAACAACGTGCAGGCGCGGATGGGGCTTTCTTTTTCAAGACTCCTGCTGGGCTCCAAACAAGGCCGGACTGGCCGTAGCGGGCACTGGGCAATCCCCCGGTTCGCCGCACAGGTGGGGGCCGGTTTTGGGCCACTAGGGGCCGTTTTTGCTACAGGGGCGTTTTTGCAGCATAGCTGCAAATTCGGCCCTGTAACAAAATCGGCTGAAATCCGGCCCAGGCAAAGAGCTCGGTTCCCAGTCCGGCCCTGGCCCCAAAGGCCGAATTTGAGGGTTCATCAGGCCTCCTTTTGTTCGAGTCTCTAGGCTGGGAGCAGTCAGGAGCCTCACACCTGATGCAAATGAAGCAGAGGGAGAACAAAGGCTCACACATTTAGCACTTCACACTTACTTAAGAGAGGCAGCTTTTCACTTTGTTCAGTCCCTGTTTAGGAGATATGCATGCACTGTAAGAATGTCAGATGTGTTGGCCTTTCCCGGTATTTACACAAAGCACATTGCATTTATACAGAGCTTACTTCCCCTGAGGAGGCTTTGAAATAATTTAAGTAGCACTACTTTTTGAGGTCTCGCCTGACCCAGCGCATGCGCTGGTCTGGCGAGACTTATTGAGAGGGCTCCAAAAAGTGCTACCAGGCCAGCCTAGAGCTACAGTGCATGTGCGCGGGCGCGCGCGCCGCGCTTTACCGCGATTACTTTCACTTTCGCGGCCTCACGGCCGCTTTGATGTTTGATCGTGATCACGATAGCGATCACTTTCACTTTAGCGGCCGCACGGCCGCTTTTCATAGACAATAGGTCTCGCTTTTGGGACCTTATAAGTATTTAGTTATGCAACTGTTGCATGGCTAAACACTTATAAGGTCCCAAAGGAGAGACCTATTGGCTATGCCAATGCTTGTCTTGTATGGCCCTACTCATCCCAATGCAGGGTGTCAGAGCGCTTTACATCAGACGTGCATATTACACGTACAATAAATTATATAGGTTTGTAAATTAATGTACAGGATGTGTTACATACAACTGGGGGATTACAAGGTGTAGAAGTCACATATCATCTTTCATAGCTCAGTCTGCTATTATCCTTGCAATGCGCTAAAACGTACACATGATAGACCTGCTAAACATATATGTGAGGGCTTTAGATCTGATGTCACTTCTTTTGTTCCTGTAAAGTCGTGACTTGTGATGCCACTTTCTATGACATCAATTCCTGTGATGCCATGTGCGATGTTATGCGCTGTGATGTCTTGCGCCGTGATGTCATGCACCGTGATGTCGCGCGCCAGGATGACTCTTGCATACTGCCTAACTAGTTTAGTCCCCCCACTTCTTTTTTTAGGACTTGTGCCCTGAGTATCTGTGTTACACAAAGGCTCTTTGTGAAGTGCTTTGGATAATGACACCGTATAAAACCATTTTATAAATATAAAAAAACACCTTCGAGGGAAGACAACGGAATGCTTTTGTTTCCTGGTAGTAATTGTTTACTTGAGTGAAAGCACCAAAAAAGAGCACTTCTCGACTCGTTAATAGCGAGACCCAAAACTCCCGCAAATCAATGGAATGGCTGGCACCCCGGTACTTTATTAACGAGTTCATACATTAATTTAAAGGTAAATGATCTTTCTGTGGATAGATGGAAGCTCCAAGAGCGCCCTCTAGTGTTTCTTTCTCAGAGCTGTAGTAAATGCAGCCGGGGGATTAAATAACACATTGGGGACTACACCGGAAGCGTGTGAAAACATACGTTATACACATCCCAGCAGTCGTGATAGGGTCGGAAGCCGCGTCACTGCTCAGCTCGCATTAAAAGAGACTTGTTCCTTAGGCCACTTGGCTACGGCGGAAGTAGTAATGTATGATCTCTAAAGATGTTTTAAAAAAAAACGAACCTAGCTGTAGGGCTTAATCTGAGCCGGTGGCTACCGGTGAGGCCCACCAGCATTCATGCATTTGGAATCAAGACTAGGCTGCCCTGGAAATTGGCACCTTGCCCTTAAATAGCACTGGCTGCAGGCTTCTGAACAAAACTTTAGACATTTATGTTTTTTTATAAATCAGGCAGTGTTACCTACCTAATACTTCACAGGACGTCCATCAAGACACCGACAAGCTGGTGCCCAATAAACCGTACGCACTAGAGATTTTGACATTTGTTAAATACTGCATATTTGCTTTACTTTGCAAGCTCTGGGTTTAGTTGTAGGAGGTAGAATTGTATCCAGCCGATAGTTCACCCACAATCAAAGGCCGACAAGGAACACTCCCCCACGACACCACAGCAGCAATTAAAGTGTGGTGATCAGCAACTGCAGAACTGGGATTTAAAAGGGATCCAACATAGGAATCACCAGGGGGTGCAGTACTTAAAGGAAGTTAAGCAGCTGGAGGGATTTTCCAAGTGGGACCCAATAGGCATTTCAACCCTAAGGAGTGTGCGGAAAAAAGGTGGCATTACCCTTCTGAGGAACCTCAAATTGAATTCGACTTCAGCAACACAGAAATGTTGCAATATCTCAGACTGAGAGACATACTGAAGGTTTGTATAACTCCTGGGACCAATATTTTAGAAATTACTCAATAAAAAAACAGGGTTTTCACCGAACCCCTGACTGAAAAGCCACCTCATTGATATATAAACCTTGATTAATAAAATGCCATACTCAATATCCACCTCACCCCCTCTATTCACCTTGACTCCACCTTACCTCTCTATATTTCTTCTCTCTATATCTTACTGTAACTCATTTCTCTGCCCCACCCTTCTCTCTAGCTACTCCTCTCTCCGACTACCTCTGTGTCTCCTTCTTTATCACCCGACGAGGTGGCCGATTGCCGGCCTGGCAGTGCTGGGCCAGTAATATGGTGGCGGTGCCTAGCAGGCACCGCCAGCCATATTACGATGTGGGTGGGTAGCAGGCCCTTCCATGGCGGCGATGCCGCCACGGAAGGGCCGGTGGGGATTGGCTTTGGGGGCCCATCGTGGGCCCCGGGGGGTGCGGGGTAAGGGGTGCACTATGGGTACCCCCCTGCAGTTCCCTGCACCAAGTGGCAGGCACCGAGTGGTGCCTGCCATGTGGTGCAGGGAAATGCCAGGCATGCGATTTTGACATCACAGCGGTGCTGCTGTAAGAAGCACCCGCCGCAATATCATAATGGGGAATACGATCGCCAGGGTGGAGGTCGCATCCTAATTCGGGGTGCGGGACCGCTGCATGTCTGGCGGCCGGCCCCAACACCTCGAGGATGGCGGGCAGACTCAGGTCTGCTCGCCATCCTAATAGGCCCCTAAGTGTTTTATCTGCACCGGCCACCTGGAGAAGGTGCTCTTCAGAGACAAAATCCTGGCTCCCCGGGTCCAGAGAGGGGCTCGGGACTTATCACTGTCGACCGGGCTAGGCTGGGCGCTCTGCAGTGAGGTCTGTCATTCTCTCATGAACTTATAGCGCGAACTCCACCCGAGCGCTTTACTTTGAATCAATCAGCAGGAGAGGGGCGTTTTGGTTCGGTCGCCAACAAACCCTCTTATCTTGATGTGTCAGAGAAGGAGGTGAGCGGTGCTTATCTTGGGACGGGGCATTGCAGGCAGAATGGGTGCTGCACAGCGGGTGCTCTCCGGAAGGATTTGTGAATTGCTGAGGCTCCCCCCAGAGGCCCATGGGTGGTGTCAGGGCGTGGGAGAGGGCGGCTGAAAACGTAGGGACCCATTCCGATGGCATAATGATTGCGACCTCTACGCCATGGTAACGTGAAATACCCCCGCCTTATTATGATGGCGGGGGTATCGCGGTGGACGCAACGTCCGTCCGCCGCTTATCCGCCGGTCGGCAATCGTTCCGATTGCCCAGCCTGGCAGTGCTGGGCCAGTAATATGGTGTCGGTGCCAGGTAACAGACCCTTCTATGGCGGCGATGCTGCCACGGAAGGGCTGGCGGGGATTGGCTTTGGGGACCCGTCGCGGGCCCCGTGGGTGGGGGTGCACTTGGGGGTGTAACCATGGTCCCCCCTGCAGTTCCCTGCACCAAGTGGCAGGCACCGCATGGAGGGGACGCAGCCATCTGGAAAAAGCTGCCTTTTTGCTCTGCCCATGGTTCCAGCTCCACAACAAGACACATTCTTCATTCTCAGTTCACCTTCAAAGAACCCCGCGCTCCAGCCAGTTTGCTTGGCTCCCTCAGGAAGTGTATTTAACCATGTTTTGGCGTGCATTATTCATACATTGGCATGTCAGAGTCCGTCCGAAGCATTCAGGTTTAACTCACGCGTTAATTATATTAATAATGTTGGGTTTGAAAATCACCCATGGTCAATGACTTGCAGCATGTCTGAGTAAAACTTGCGGTCTTTTCTACGTAGTCAGTGTATTATTGTAAATTACATGTTTTTAAAATAATTACTGAGATGTAATGTGTGCCTTAATATATGGTGTTTCTGTGCAACGTGTGAATCCTGAAGTCATTATTGCTAATAACATAATGAAAACTAAAATATATATATTAAATTGTCAGAGCTTGTTTTGAATGTTTTCCACTCATAGTTTCACTTTAGTTTCATAGTTTCACTTTATCGCAGTAAACATAAGCTAAAAAATTCCATAAAGGAGTTTGCTTTTGGCATCACGCTACATGGCAATGGATTTTAACTGAAAAGTGAGTGCAGGTGGTCCCATGGATAATATGATGCATAGCTGGATCACTGACATAATATCGACTACCAAAATATAGACCTACAAAAATATCGATGCCAAAATATCGAAAGCCAAAAAATCGAATTCCTATCTACAAACAGGTAAGTACAAAAATATCGAGTCTAAAAGATCGTTGTAAAAAATATAGTCAGTCAAAATATCGAATTTTTTTAAATGTATTAAAAGTAATGTAAAAATAATAAAATAATACATATAATTAACTAAAACATATTTAAAAATACTTAAATACCCTTAAAAATAATAAATAATTAATGTAACTTCCAAAAAATAAACTTACATTTTTCTTTTTTAATAGATATATATAAACGTAATATTAATACAAAATAATTAATATTTTTACCGTAGGATATCAGCTGGGTAAAATGTACCATTACCACTCCAGTGAGTGCAACAGTAGGGAAAGCGTCAGATAGCGTAGAGGTAAAAATAACTATTCCCACTCCAAAGAGTGCAACAGTAGGGAAAGCGTTAGATAGCGGGAGGGTAAAATTTACTATTCCCACTCCAGTGAGTGCAACTGTGGTAAATATTTCGTTACCGGTACTATTTTTTATGCGGTAAAGTCTATTAAGAACAACTCAGTAAAATGAGAGGCAGAATCCGTGGTATTAGAGGTTTTAAAAAGGCTTTATTCCTATACAAAGGAATACAATTCGAATTGTAGGCATTCTATTCCATCACCACGAAAGTTCAGGAAGGAAGGGCATATATTATTGATAGGTAATCATTTTTATAGAAAAGGCATTACAGTGAAACAGATGTAGTAGGCGTAACAACTGATAAAACAAAATAAAATATGCATGCGTAACTAGAATAGGCGTAACTAGAAAACGTCATTATACATGATGTCACAAGTGGGTGGATCCATAAGAGAATCCTGCAATGTCAGCAGAAATATTTGGCAGAGATGCGTGCGCAGCCGCATGACGTGTGATTGACGTGCAACTAGAGGGAGAAGGGGACTTGACATTTAGCTCTACATGTGGAGACAGAAGTCTGGGGTTATGTCAACCTAATCCCAAATCATATCTAATATCCTATGTTTAAAGAACTGTGTTATCCAAAAAGAGAGGTCTCTTTAGGATAGAATCTTATTCTATACTGACTATACTGACTGTTAGTGCGTGTACAAGCGTCTAAGTGTCTACACTAGATGCGAGGGGGTAGGAGTATTCCATGGTAACAGGGCTATGAATTACTTGCATGAGGACAGCGAGGCCTGGCCCTTTGCACGGTAGCTGGAGGAATGTTTACCTAAACTGCTAGACAGGAATGCATCGAATGAGGGGCGGAGGAGATAATCTTGAAGGTGAAATACAGTTTTTGGCAGGCGACGGGCTGGATCAGGCACCGTTAGCCGCGCAAGGAGTAAGACAAAGTTCATGGTCACAGATGCAGGCTCAGACTGGAGCTTTCAGAGGCAGAAGGCAGGAAAAGGCTTGATGACAGAATTCGGGCCTACTCGCCTGAATCTGTAAAAATGTGGAAAGTGAACCACATAAAGTCGGCGGCCTTTCATACTTAGAAAAGGAATATCTGACCCATTCATGGTGGATCTGAAAGAGGACATGTTGACGGTGAACGCACATATATTTGCGTCTTCAAAACTGGAGCAGGAGGGAACATACATGTACGTATAGCATGTACATGGAGCCGTTGGGGTCTACGATAGGGGACATAACTGATCACAAAATTCATATTTCCTCATTCCCTCCTTGTCCCCTTCGGACCCTTAGGAGATATCGATCTTCATCAATCCATCGATCTGTTCATATAGCATCATTTGTTCTTCTTTCTTCTTCCGGGATCTCGAACGAAAACTTGGATGTGGGATACACGAGGTGGCACACAGACCACAAATCGCTGGCCCACATTGTAGACATAAGCAGCAACTGAATAGTATGAGAAAGCCAATACCTAGGAAGGAGAGCATTCTCCATCCCCAGGCTGACAACACGCCCCAGAACCAACCGGACCAAGTCCAGGTGCCTGGACTCTGGTGTATCTGGCTTACAATCTTATGAAGGCGGGTTATGGCTTTATATACTGACGGCGAATTTTCTGGTATGAAAATGCAACAACTTGATCCGATGACCCTACAAGCTCCGCCCCTATCGGCCAGGATGACGTCAAGGACAAGACGATTTTGAAGCACAACAATCCGCATAGCAGACTGCTCTTCTGTTAAATTGCCTAAGGCGGAAATAGTTTCGTTCACTACTGCTTCAAGGGTTCTGGTTAATCTACGTATTAGTTTACTATTAGTGACTGTACCTATATAGGGAAAGAAACCTTTATTGAAATCTGTGTATTTTTCCCATGCTGTTTCAGTGTAATCGACAATTGGGAGATCTCTCTGCTGTCTATTGTGTACTAAATGGGTATTTCTATGATAATCAGGAGGGGCTAGGAAAACAGGTGGTAGAAGGAATGCTATGTAACAGGTACCATCCCAATCTAAAGGTAGACGTATATATGCGGTCTGGCCACATATAAAGTAGGAATGACGGGAAGCTCTAAATGTAGACTTGCCTTGATCACTGAATTTTATTACAGTGGTGCATTTACTATGGCCCATGTGTATGGAGCCATTCTTTCTTATACATAGTTCCCCTTTTACTGGGAATACGGACATGGCGGGCAAGATTGGTGTAGCCTCTGATTCAACATTCAGGATCATAAGGTTAAGTGTAAAATTACCTAATCCATATACTTCATTTTCTAGATCAGTTCCTGTTCTTTTGGGAAGTCCCTCCTTGTTAGGGTAGCAGACTTTAAGCAAAACCAAGTTCAGGTTTCCCCATACCCAGTTGTCTTGATAAACTGCGGAATTCGAATCTAGGGAATTAATCAAACTAAACCATGCTCCACAGGAGCCATTGTGTGTGAACGGATAGGGAAAGAGGGGCAAAACTCCCTTATAGTTCTGATAGGGAGGGAGTCGGCCACATATCCAACAATTTGTGGCATTGCTGGTTTGATGGGAATGATGTAGCATACTAATGAATGTGTTGTTGCGCAGCGCAAATCTATAGGACAATTCATGCGGAGGTAATTCGCTAAAAGAATGTTCTGCAGTTATATTATAAGCACGCTTAGGAATAGGATAATACATGTGCAATAGGATGCTGACAATGATGATCAGAAGACTTAGAAAAAACAAAATTAATAATGTTACTGTGCAGTGACTACGAAATGATTTACAATACGCATGCTTCTTGAGCTGTATTTGATGATTTCTTTCTCTATTCCGGTCTAGAGGATACATGTCAGAGACAAATTCAACCGATTCACCTTGGAGAGGACTTAAACAATCAAATTGTCTGACTTACTAGACCTCAATTTTAGTTTATACAGTTCTGGTTTTGTTAATTCAGCCAAGGGGAGCTTTGAGTCTGTCTGTGAGGGAATACAGGGTGGATTATCTACACTGGATGGTAGTCCATAAAATTTCTTGATATGACTCGAGTGCAACCACCCTTTCCTTCCCTCGATCTTCACAGCTGTCCTTGTGGTGAGTAGAACCAACTTCGGTGACTTCCACCTAGGATCCAGTTGGGTCTTCCGGTCAAAATTCCTGACCAACACCAGGTCCCCAGGAACCACGTCATGGGGTTTTACCTCAGTGTTGTCGGGAAAAGCTGCGGATACCTGTGAACGACAAGATTGTAGTGCAGACATCAAGGAAGCCAGGTAATCTGTCAGCATATTACAGTCAACATCAGTGATTTTACGAGGTATAGGCGTCCCCCACATATTTGGTGGTCTACCGAAGATCACCTCATACGGGGATAGCCCTGTTCGAGAATGTGCTACCATTCTCATGTAAAAGAGCGCAACTGGTAAGGCTACTATCCAATCGACTCCTTTTTCTCTACATATTTTGGACAATCTAATTTTCAGAGTTTGATTATGACGTTCCACGAGACCTGCCGCCTCGGGATGTCGGACACAATGGAATTTCCATTGGTAGCCTAATAGAAGGGAAACGTGTTTCATTAGTTCGGATGAGAACGGCTGACGGTTATCTGAATAGACAACACGTGGTAAACCGTACCGTGGGAAGAATTCTCGAACTAACTGTTTGGCAGTAGTCGGGGCAGTGTAATCTGAAACCGGGTATGCTTCTGTCCAACGGGAAAGAGCACAGACAACTACGAGAACATATTTGAATCCTCGACATCGTTCCATCTGGATATAATCCATCTGGAGGACTTCAAAAGCATGATCGGGAGTTTGGAATCCACCCTGTTCTACGGGGATGCTTTTACCTGGATTAAACTGACAACATATCATACAGGTACGAACTTTTTGTTTCGCTGCGGCTCGCAAGTGTTTGTTGAACCAGATGTGTTGAATGCTGTCTAGCATAGCTTTTTCTCCTAGGTGCGCTGGACTATGTATAGTGTTAATGATGACTTGGACCATTGAGTCGGGAAGAAACCATATAGATTTTTCCTTCCTCATCCATCCTTGATCTGTTTGGATCCCTCCTAATTCAGTCCATTTCTTTATTTCTTCTGGTGTAGCATGTGTCTGTATGTCAATTACATCAAGGGCGGGATCCTTAACTGTCATGCAATGTGTTGGTGTCAGGACTATTGTCTTTGTCATGTCAATTGTGAAAGTCTGATTCTGAGCAGTCTGTTTAGCTGTTCTGTCAGCTAGGTCATTACCCTGAGAAATAATATCGGTAACTTTTGTGTGGGCTTTGCATTTCATAATCGATATTGCAGTAGGTAGATGAATCGCGTCTAATAGGGCTTGAATGAGGGGTCCGTGTTGGATGTGGGCACCGTGAGAAGTTAAATAACCTCTCTCTCGCCACAGTACGCCGAAGTCATGGACGACTCCGAATGCATAACGTGAATCTGTGTATATGTTGACTTTTTTATTTGTGGCTTGAATACAGGCTTGTGTCAGAGCGATGAGCTCTGCTGCTTGAGCTGACAAAGTGTTAATACAATTTGTTTCAATGACTCCAGTGTCTGTTGTGACTGCGTAAGCGGCCACTAACTCTCCTATACTTGTTCTCATACATGACCCATCTACATATAATGTCAAATCTGGATCTGACAAAGGGATGTCTGTCAAGTCTTGTCTGGGTTTCGTCGTGATAGTAATGACTTCGACACAATCATGTGCCAATGGATCTGTTCCGCCTACTGGTAACAGTGTGGCAGGATTTAACGTATTACAACGTCTGATTTCTATGTGTGGCTGAAACAATGTTAATTCGTAACCGGTGAGTCTCGCTATAGTCAAGTGTTGTGTTTGTGTGCGGTTCAAGAGAACCTCTACTGCGTGTGGTACTTGTACTGTCAATTGATGTCCTAACACTATGGCATCGCTTTGTCTGATTGCTAAAGCTGTTGCTGCCACTGATTTCAGGCACGCTGGAAGAGCCTGAGCTACTGGATCTAATGTACTAGAGAAATAAGCACATGGTTTGTGTGATCCTGCTTGTTACTGAGTGAGTACTGACAAAGCAGTACCTTCGCGTTCTGTAACAAAGAGTGTAAACTGTTTACTGTAACATGGTGTTGCTAGGACAGGTGCTTGGCATAAAGCTTTCTTTAAGCTTTCAAAGGCATGTGTATGTTCTGGAGTCCAAGGGAGGACAGTCGATGTGGCTGCCTCCTGTGTTGTCAACTGGATGAGTGGTTTTGCTAGAAATGCATATTGAGGGATCCACTGCCTACAGTATGAAGTGAGGCCTATAAAAGCCCGCACCTCCTTTTGTGTCTTGGGTGGTGGCATGTTAGCAATTAACTGGATGCGATCGGGTGTAAGCTGCCTTCCCTCCTTGGACAGCGAGTGCCCAAGATAAACAACTCGCTGGACACAGAATTGCAGCTTGGAAGGGGACACCTTGTGCCCCTTGTCGGCCAGAAATTTCAAAACCGTCAGTGACGCTGTTTCACATTCAGGTTCGCTTCGGGCGGTGATCAGCAGATCATCGACATATTGAAGCAAGGCAGTGTTAGCTGGCATGTGTATACTGTCAAGTTCTCGTTTCAGTGCTTGGCTATAGATGCTGGGGCTCTCTGTAAATCCTTGAGGTGCGCGTGTGAATTTAAAACTTCGTCCATTTAAACTAAAACCGAACAAATATTGACTTTCCGGATCAATTGGGACACTAAAGAAAGCATTCTTGAGATCAATTACAGTGAAAAACGTTGCTTCTGAGTCAATAGCTGTGAGTAATGAGGAGATATCTGGGACCACAGGGTATTGTGGTACAATACATTTATTTAATTCGCGCAGATCAATAACTAATCGATATACTGGTGGTGCTTTTGGATCCGTTCTTTTAAGGATCGGAATTATCGGGGAATTACGCGGTTCTGGGATGCCCCTTGGGATGTGCTTTTATCGGAAACAATGGAGGTGGCAAGTCTTTTGGTATTTCCGGAGTAGCCTTAGGTAACCCTTCGGCCAGAAGTGGATACATACCATTCATAAGGGCGTTTCTTTGTCTGTCTACTTGTTCTGATTTTACTCGGGTACCTTCCTCAAGTAATAGATTTTCTCGGGTTTTATTGGAATTCTCTCTACCTTTCTCTTCCTGTCTGAGTGCTTTTTCCGTACGTCTATATGATTCTTTACGCCATAATTCAATGGCATCTTTCTGTGACTGTATGGCTTTCTTTTTCCATAATTCTTCTTCTACTCGCATGATGCAATCTGCATCCCAGGTCCCCGTTGCGGGCCATCTCTGACTCTCTGGTAATTCTTTGGTGTAGTCCACCCATAAATCAAGAAATAATACGGCATCTAGGCCATGCTTATGATACATAAAGTACCCTGGAGTGTCCCTTGGTGGGATGGGAACAGCTTCTTCGAGTACACCTTTTCTAGTTTTGATCTGTCTTAGTTTCGAAAAGAGCGGCATTTTTAGACCTTATTACTAGAACACACTTTATACAAGACAACACAATAATGAACAGTCATTCACACCAAAGTATATAGAACGTATTTTAAAACATTTAACACTTAACAGTTTTACGAACAATGATAACTAATAGAAAACTGGTTACTGACATAATACTGACACTAGATAATACTTATTTATATTTATTTATATGCAAAACATACTATATATACTGCTAAACAGTACAGATACACTGCTAAAACAGTGCAGACCGGATTTGTGTACCCAAACCCGTCTTGACCGGCACAGACTATGTGCACGTTAAATGCCTCCCCGGTAATGGTACTCACCGGGTAGCTCGGAACGGAAGGCCTCGGAACGGAACTGAAACTGGACCGGACTGGACTCGACTCGACTGGACTCGGAACTTCGGAACCTGGCGGGTCTCTGTATACCTCGGATCTTGCTCTCTCAGCTAGGCTCTGGTCGGGATACTTCGCACTTCTCACCGCCTCGTCTGGGTGTTGATCGCAGCCTCAGTCGTCCCCGCTTGGCCGGAGGGAGATACAGGAAATCCTGCGGGTACGCGTTTTTGTCCGTTCAGCTGTGGCAGGAGACCGGGCCTGCAACGCACCACCGGCGCGTGAGATGAGAAAGTGTCCCTATTCGGGCGCCAATTTATGTGGTAAATATTTCGTTACCGGTACTATTTTTTATGCGGTAAAGTCTATTAAGAACAACTCAGTAAAATGAGAGGCAGAATCCGTGGTATTAGAGGTTTTAAAAAGGCTTTATTCCTATACAAAGGAATACAATTCGAATTGTAGGCATTCTATTCCATCACCACGAAAGTTCAGGAAGGAAGGGCATATATTATTGATAGGTAATCATTTTTATAGAAAAGGCATTACAGTGAAACAGATGTAGTAGGCGTAACAACTGATAAAACAAAATAAAATATGCATGCGTAACTAGAATAGGCGTAACTAGAAAACGTCATTATACATGATGTCACAAGTGGGTGGATCCATAAGAGAATCCTGCAATGTCAGCAGAAATATTTGGCAGAGATGCGTGCGCAGCCGCATGACGTGTGATTGACGTGCAACTAGAGGGAGAAGGGGACTTGACATTTAGCTCTACATGTGGAGACAGAAGTCTGGGGTTATGTCAACCTAATCCCAAATCATATCTAATATCCTATGTTTAAAGAACTGTGTTATCCAAAAAGAGAGGTCTCTTTAGGATAGAATCTTATTCTATACTGACTATACTGACTGTTAGTGCGTGTACAAGCGTCTAAGTGTCTACACTAGATGCGAGGGGGTAGGAGTATTCCATGGTAACAGGGCTATGAATTACTTGCATGAGGACAGCGAGGCCTGGCCCTTTGCACGGTAGCTGGAGGAATGTTTACCTAAACTGCTAGACAGGAATGCATCGAATGAGGGGCGGAGGAGATAATCTTGAAGGTGAAATACAGTTTTTGGCAGGCGACGGGCTGGATCAGGCACCGTTAGCCGCGCAAGGAGTAAGACAAAGTTCATGGTCACAGATGCAGGCTCAGACTGGAGCTTTCAGAGGCAGAAGGCAGGAAAAGGCTTGATGACAGAATTCGGGCCTACTCGCCTGAATCTGTAAAAATGTGGAAAGTGAACCACATAAAGTCGGTGGCCTTTCATACTTAGAAAAGGAATATCTGACCCATTCATGGTGGATCTGAAAGAGGACATGTTGACGGTGGACGCACATATATTTGCGTCTTCAAAACTGGAGCAGGAGGGAACATACATGTACGTATAGCATGTACATGGAGCCGTTGGGGTCTACGATAGGGGACATAACTGATCACAAAATTCATATTTCCTCACAACAATAGGGAAAACGTTGGATAGCGTATGGGTAAAAATTACTATTCCCATTCCAAAGAGTGCAACAGTCGGGAAAACGTTGGATAGCGGGAGGGTAAAATTTACTATTCCCACTCCAGTGAGTGCAACAATAGGGAAAGCGTCAGATAGCGTAGGGGTAAAAATTACTACACCCACTCCAAAGAGTGCAACAGTAGGGAAAACGTTGGATAGCGTAGGGGTAAAAATGACTATTCCCACTCCAAAGAGTGCAACAGTAGGGAAAGCGTTAGATAGCGGGAGGGTAAAATTTACTATTCCCACTCGACTGAGTGCAACAATAGGGAAAGCGTCAGATAGCGTAGGGGTAAAAATTACTATACCCACTCCAAAGAGTGCAACAGTAGGGAAAACGTTGGATAGCGTAGGGGTAAAAATGACTATTCCCACTCCAAAGAGTGCAACAGTAGGGAAAGCGTTGGATAGCGGGAGGGTAAAATTTACTATTCCCACTCGACTGAGTGCAACAATAGGGAAAGCGTTGGATAGCGTATGGGTAAAAATTACTATTCCCACTCCAAAGGGTGCAACAGTAGGGAAAGCGTTGGATAGCGGGAGGGTAACATTTACTATTCCCACTCCAGTGACTGCAACAATAGGGAAAGCGTTGGATAGCGTATGGGTAAAAACTACTATTCCCATTCCAAAGAGTGCAACAGTAGGGAAAGCGTTGGATAGCGGGAGGGTAAAATTTACTATTCCCACTCCAGTGACTGCAACAATAGGGAAAGCGTTGGATAGCGTATGGGTAAAAACTGCTATTCCCATTCCAAAGAGTGCAACAGTAGGGAAAACGTTGGATAGCGTAGGGGTAAAAATGACTATTCCCACTCCAAAGAGTGCAACAATAGGGAAAGCGTTGGATAGCGGGAGGGTAAAATTTACTATTCCCACTCGACTGAGTGCAACAATAGGGAAAGCGTCAGATAGCATAGGGGTAAAAATTACTATACCCACTCTAAAGAGTGCAACAGTAGGGAAAACGTTGGATAGCGTAGGTGGTAAAATTTATTATTCCCACTCCAAAGAGTGCAACAGCAGGGAAAACATTGGATAGCGGGAGGGTAAAATTTACTATTCCCACTCCAGTGACTGCAACAATAGGGAAAGCGTTGGATAGCGTATGGGTAAAAACTACTATTCCCATTCCAAAGAGTGCAACAGTAGGGAAAGTGTTGGATAGCGGGAGGGTAAAATTTACTATTCCCACTACAGTGAGTGCAACAATAGGGAAAGCGTCAGATAGCGTAGGGGTAAAAATTACTATACCCACTCTAAAGAGTGCAACAGTAGGGAAAACGTTGGATAGCGTAGGTGGTAAAATTTATTATTCCCACTCCAAAGAGTGCAACAGCAGGGAAAACATTGGATAGCGGGAGGGTAAAATTTACTATTCCCACTCCAGTGAGTGCAACAATAGGGAAAGCGTTGGATAGCGTATGGGTAAAAATAACTATTCCGACTCCAAAGAGTGCAACAGTAGAGAAAGCGTTGGATAGCGGGAGAGTAAAATTTACTATTACCACTCCACAGAGTGCAACAGTAGGGAAAGCGTTGGATAACGTACGGGTAAAATTTACTATTCCAACTCCAGTGAGTGCAGTAGTAGGGAAAATAATAATTTAATATTTTCATTAAAATAATTTAATTATTAATATAAGGGACGACAACGCGACGTGGGACACTCCTCTGGGGACCCCTGAGGCTGCTACGACCCTTTTCCCCAAAGAACGAAGGTACTGTGAGCCGTGCGCCTTGGTACGACCCGTACGTTGCTTTGTTCGGGCCGTACTGGCGCTGTCATCCCGCTCCGCTGTTCACGCGTGTAGCGTGAGCTTTGGCACCATTCGTATCAGCTGTGCGAGGCGACCCGTCAAGGTACGAACCGTACTCAATTGGATATATAGGCCGTTGCTCACGCGGGAAGCGTGAGGTTCAGCAAGAGGCGTACCGGACGTGTACGACGCGTACCTACTAGGGTACAGTCCGTACGGCTCACGTCCAGCGTACGAGTGCTCACGCGAGAAGCGTGAGGAACGGCACGACGCGGCCAAACAGCGGTACGAAGCGTACCGGAGGCGCTACGAAGCGCACAACACCCCAAAGAAGCCTATTTTAGGTAGAAAAGTGCCATCTTAAGAACTGTGGACTGCCTAAAAGCATTGAAAGTAACTGGAACCTCATTTAAGTGAAGAACTGTATTTTAACCAGCCTGCTTGAAGAAATCTTTTATATAAAGAACTTTATTTTTACATAAATGCAGCCTTGTGTCTCTGTGTGGTGGGTTGGTGATTATTGTGTGGGACACCTTGAATGCTTAACCTAATGCCCTCTGGAATCTAGCCTGACTGCTCGCGCCACGTTACCTAGAGGGTGAGCAGGGGTTATTTTTAAAGAGGTAACCCTACGCCTTGACTTAGATGAAAAGGGTCCCTGCTTGTCGCAAGTGCATACCTGCGCCAACCAGAGACCCCGGATTCTAACAACCTACCACATGTGTAATTTTATGATCGTATAACTAATCGCCCATGTTGGCGCAAAGCGCGTGCCAAAGCATGCATCGTTATAGTTAAAGAGCCAGCGGGTAGTTTTATGTACAGCAGTAGGCGGAGGAGTCGAAATGAAAACTTCTGCCTCGAGAGGCAATTGGGCTAAATATGCAACACGCATAAGGTTAGTTTGTTCTGATTCATTTAGGAAATCTGGGTAATTGTGTTTTTGTTAAATGTTTTAAGCCTGTGGTGTATGTACTGTGGTCGGTCTTATCATAATTTAAATTTACAAAGCTGTAAATGAAGTTGGGCCGCAGAGAATAGCGATGATATTCGAGTAAACACCTCAAAAGTATATTTTGGAAGTATGATCTCAACTGTCTTAAACACTTTCAGATTAGGGAGGCCGGCTGGACGAGCGCGAGCTCCACTTCAAGTGCAACCGGTGCACCAGGCGCCTTTGAAATCCCTGCGCGCCCTCCGACCGTTCCCCGCTGGCGGCTCAAACCGGAAAAGGAGGCCGATAACCTCAACCCGTTAGAACGCATCGAACAAAGCAGATACCATTGTTAACTCGGAGAAAGTCACGCCACTTTATTCTAATGCTGGCAAAGCAGCAGAAAAATGCACATATACACAAATTGGAAACAATCTCTCGGCATGCTGTGGCGGGGGCGGGGAAGCGCATTCCAGGCGGGGGAGCGGACCCTTTGAAGTATGATGCCGAGGCTGTGGCTACACGTGCACGCGCCAGTGGGCTGAAGCGCTTCCCCAAACGGATTGCATGGCGGCACGATGCACGTGATTGTGCGCGTGCTCGCCATGCAATCCACTTTTGGGAGCACTTTGAAATGCCCCCCTTAGTAGAGTCTCGCCTAGCGATTGCGTAAACGCAATAGCTAGGCGAGACCTAAAAAGGAAGTGCTTTAACAAGCTTGTTCACACTTTCATTTGTTACTGTCTGGTTGGTGGACACCAGATCGCTTGAGCGTTCAATTGAAAGCTACATGTATATTCCAGTGTTATTTGACATGGTGTGAGCTTTCATTATCTGAAAATGAGAAAATGTAAAGTTCTTCTGCAGAGGAGACACCAAAATATATCTTTCCTAGAGCCCAGGAGATCCTTAAGAGGGCACTGCTGATGTGTGCAACTTTTCCAATTCTAGGCTTCTCTTTTAGGATTCATTGAATGCTCTGACTGCGGTAAATTCTTGGGTAACCTCCTCTCCTGTGTGTTTCCATCTCCCCTCCTCTCCCTTGGCCTGTTATCTTTCTAGAGACTGTGTGGGTGAGGAGGAGCCTGCTGGAGGAGCCTGCGGTCTGGGGCACTTTGCTCTCCGGTCTACAGACACCTCAGGGTATTCATGCTGAAAGAGAAGGGAGGACCTCACAGGGCAAATATGTCTGCAATATGGGGAGCACGACCCTGCTCAGCTGTGCAATCCTTGGCAGCCATCTTGAAAGGGCTTGGCGCTCTAGGCGTCAGAGCCCATGGACAGAGGCTATGTCAAGGGTTCTAGCCCCTTATTTACTTACAGTCACGCCTAAGCCAAGTCTACCTGCGCTGGCCGGCATTAAGGGTGCGCAGTCGCCAGGTCATGCTGACGATTCCGCAACATCAAACGACCTCCTACGATGGACAGATGGCGGATGACAGACGGAGGGCGCTGGCAGCGACGGCGATCATAACGGGCTCTCAAGGGGAGCAGACTTCAGTGGGCTCGGATTCTGGAGAGGAGGCCGGGCAGTCCGGCGGAGAGATCTCGGAGGCTGACAGCTCCGGGGGGCCGGTGGTCACCCCACAGACGGCGGATGGACTATTTGACGGGTGATGCGGAGGGGGGGGCCACATTTGTGACTCTGGGTCCTGACTGGGGGTCCCGGTGCTCGACGGACATGCAGGTATGGTGTTGAGACATTCGGGGGATGCTGGGTGCGGGGCGGGGGCTTGGACTGCCCTAGGTCGGTTCTGACCACCCTCGAGCGGCCCTTAAGGCTTTCTGTGGAGACGACCACAGATTAGGGACGGTTTGGTGGGGGGCAGGTTTGGATGGGGGCTGATAGTGCGTTATTAGGTCCTGTTCTGGGGAGTGGGTGGGGGGGAGTTTGTGGGGTTGTTCTGGTTGCGGGGTTCTGTTGCGCTGCTGTAGGTGGGCCTGGGATGTTGGTGTGCTGGGGGGGTACGGGTTGCAATGGGGACATTACCTAATTTGAAATGCCTCACGTGGAATGTTCGTGGCCTCCGCACTATGTCAAGACGACACAAGGTCCATGCCCATCTGGTGAGGCGAGGCATACAAATCGCACTCCTGCAGGAAACTCACTTAACTCAACAGGAACTCACTGCGCTGCAGAGGAGATGGCGTGGCCAGGTGTTTGGGACTACATGCTCAGCGTTTGCAAGGGGAGTGTTGATATGGGTGCGGGCAGGAATCCCATTTCAGGCCACGACTCAGTTGGTGGACCCGGGGGGTAGATTTGTGGTGGTGGAGGGGAAGCTCTATGGTCAGGATGTGGCCTTATGCAGTATATATGCCCCCAACACGGATCAGGCCCGCTTTTTTGTTAGCCTGACGGGTTCCTTGGCGCACTTTTTGGCGGGCCCCATATTGATAGGAGGGGACTTCAACTCGATCACTGATGTGGCACTGGACCGGTCGCATCCGCCGTTGGCTGACTCGCCGGTGCGCCGTTTAGCGGCGCACAGGGCGGACTGGCAGGAGAGGTGGGGGCTGATAGATGTGTGGAGGGAGCAACATCCGGGACACAGGGACTATTCCTTCTTCTCCGCGTTACACGCGCTACACGTTAGGATAGATGCTATGTTGTGCAGCAGGGACTTGGCGCCAGTGATGGCACACACGGAGTACCTCACTAGAACTATATCGGACCACAACCCGCTGCTGTTGACGTTGCAGTGGCGGCGGCCGAGATCGGCGGTCCCGACATGGCGCTTGAGGCCAGAGGCATTGGAAGATCCAGTGTTTGGTGATGCGGTCAAGCGGGGCGTAGAGCAGTACTTTACGGAGAATGAGGGTTCAACGGCCACGAGGGCGATGGAATGGGATGCCATGAAGGTGGTGACCAGGGGCGTTTGTATGGGAACATTTGCGAATGTGAGGACTACTATCCTGACGGCTCTGGAGAAGGCGGAAGGGGTGTTGAGGGAACTGGAGCAGCGTAGGCCTGAGCGACCAGAATTGCAGGACAGGCTGCTTGAGGCGAAGGAGGTGGTAGCGACGGAAACTGAGCGGCTGAGGGGCTTTGACTACAAGCGGTATCTCGTCAGAGTGCATGCGGAACGGGACAAGGTAGGAACGCTACTGGCTAGACTAGCGAACCCGGAACCCCGGGGCTGCCCGGTTCTAAGTATTAGAACGGAGACGGGGGAGATGGTTTACTCGCAGGGGGCGGTGCTCCAGCGGTTCAGGTCATACTATTCGGTCCTCTATGAGAGCCAGTTGGGGGTGGAGAACTCCGAGATAACTGATTATCTGGCGACTCTTTGCCTCCCCCGGGTAGATGCGGAAACTGCGATGGTGCTGGGAGGCCCCATTACGCTGCAGGAGATTCGGGTGGCTATTAAGCAGATGGCCAGAAACAAGACGACGGGGGTAGATAGCCTGCCGATCGAATTCTACGCGCAGTTTGTGGATGCCTTGGCGCCCAGGCTCTTGCTGGTCTACACTGAGGCCATGGAGCTGGGGAGACTCCCCCAGTCGATGAGGGAGGCCTTGGGGGTGCCGTTGTTGAAGCCCGGCAGGGATGCCTCGGATGTGACGTCATATAGACCTTTGTCTATGCTGACGGTCGACTACAAAATATTGAGTCGCATATTGGCCACTAGATTATTACCGCACATGACCAAACTGGTCCACGGGGACCAAGCCGGTTTTATCCCCACCAGGAGCACAGCCTGGAATATTCGCCGCCTGGTCCGTATCATGGACAGCGTCTGGGACCCAGCACAGCGGCCGGCAGTGCTCGCCGTGGACATCGAAAAGGCTTTCGATAGCCTCGAGTGGGGATACCTCGACGCGGTGCTCGAGAAGTCCGGCCTGGGGGAGGGGTTCGGACGTTGGACACGGGTCCTTTACTCCTCTGCTACGGCCAGGGTGCGGCTGGGAGCGGTCGTGTCCGCAGCATATCCAGTATGCAGGGGTACACGGCAGGGTTGCTCGTTATCTCCCCTGTTGTTCGCCTTGGCGATGGAGCCTTTGGCGGCACAAGCGCGGACAGGAGCAGCGTACGGCGGGGTTCGTTGTGGGGAGGAGGAACATCATATATCCCTGTACGCGGATGACCTCCTGCTGTACCTGGAGGACTCCGGTGATGCCTTGGAGGGGGCTGTGGAGATGCTCTCGCGCTTTGGCGAGCTCTCGGGCCTCAGGGTCAACTGGACCAAAACCTGCGTTTTCCCGCTGCGGGCAGATGTCCCGTATTGCCCTCCCACTCGGGATGTGGTATGGGAAGCTAAATGCTTTACTTACCTGGGAGTCCGGATATACCACGATGTCGAAAATCTCTTGGACGGTAATGTAGGGCGCTGCATAAGGGCATTGAGGGGGTGCATGGCCTTCTGGGCTGCCCTCCCGCTCTCGGTGCTGGGCCGGGTCGCGTTGCTAAAGATGGTGGCTCTGCCCCGACTGCTCTATTACTTACGCACACTGCCGATATGGATCCCGCAGCGGATCTTTAAAGAATTGAAGTCGCAGATCATCAGCTTCCTATGGGGGACAGGACGGCGACGGGTAGCCCTGACGGTTCTGATGCGGCCTAAACTAGAAGGGGGACTGGCGGTCCCCGATTTTGAATTCTACTACCTGGCGGCGCAGCTACAAGTGCTGACACAGAATGTGGCCAGGGTATTCCGGGGCCCGGAGCTGGGACGAGGGACGGGCATCCAGAGACATGTCCTGTCTTACATAGTCATGCGACAGAAATTAGACCTGAGAGATTTGTCCATCGAGGAGCGGACTCTCCGGCTATGCTGGCAGAGGGGCATGCGGAGAGCAAAGACGGTAAGACCTTATGCACCGGAGATCCCGCTGGGGATGCTGACGGCGCTGCCGCATGGAGGCGACTGGTCCCCGCTAGCGGAGTGGGAGGAGCTGGGGTTGCAGATGGTGGGGGACCTCTATATAGATGGGGTGCTAGCCCCCTTCGGGGCCCTGCAGGAGCAGTTTGGCCTCCCGGATGGGAGTTATCTCCTGCACGCGGCGGTGAGCGCGGCGATACAAAAACACTGGAGAAAGGGGCTGGAGGAGCCCTCTGTGGCACTAACCTGCCAGTACGTGGCAATGGCGGCGGGCACGATTAAGGCGGTGACATGCCTACAGGCTAGACTGCTGCAGGAGGGGTTGGAGCCGCTTGCGGCATTGAAGGAGCGGTGGGAGGAAAGCATAGGCAAACCCATTCCGGACACGATCTGGAGCCACATCTTGCGGAGGACATGGAAGGGTAGCGGGAATGCCCGCTTTCAGCAGGTGCACTTCTTCATCATTCACAGGGCGTATTTGACCCCGGGAAAGATTAGCCGGCACTTTAAGGTACAGGAGGCCGCTTGCCCGCGCTGCCTCACACTGGGAGCTGAACTAGAGCATATGCTGTGGGGGTGCCTGAAGCTCGGGTCGTACTGGACTGAGGTGGGAGAGATCTTGAATACTGCGACGGACAGGGAGGTCGAGTTTGATATGGGGGCGTGCCTGCTGCTCTGGTTCCCTCACACAGCAAAGACAAAAGTGACGAGTAAATTTATTGACTTGGGGCTTATGCTGGCTCAGAGAGAGATTACGTGGCACTGGAAGTCCCGGGAGGGCCCATCAATCGGGCGGTGGATCTCCGAGTTATTAAAATGGTCTAGATGCGAGAGTGAAGTCAGACGGCGCCAAGCGATTAAGGCGGACAATGAAAAGGGGTTAGAGTGGGTAAGGGCATGGGAGCAGATCGAGCAGGCCCTGCAGGATTGCCGGCTCGAGCGGGCGGAACGGGAGCGTGAGGAGAACGGAGGTCCTTGAGGCTGAGGACAATAGATGTACCCCCTGATGGATGGCACGACTTAGAGTTAGGGACCACTGGAGGGGCCCACAACAGCAGCAGTTGGGGGGTGGGATGGGAGGGGGGGGAGTTCCCTGAGGTGGGAGGGTAATGCTATTTTGAGTTGGATGAGGAATGTAGCTGTTGGGACAGAAAAGCAGAGGCTCCCATGGGGCATGATCCAGGCACCGCTGTGAGGCGATAGTTGTGTTACAATTGCTTAACTGTCTATATATGCCGCCCAGCCCCCGGGATGTGGGCTGAATGGCTGTGTGCATTGCTAAACCGAAGAATATGATCGGAGATTGTAGGGGGTGCCGGTTGCCCCGATGGTTATGTTGCTGAAAATGTTGCAATAAAAAAACATGTTTTAAAAAAAAAAAAAAATCAAACGACCTCCTACCATCCAGGAGAAAGGTGAGGAGGCTCTTAAAGATGATCATGCCCGGAGATCAGTGCTGCCTCGTGTCAGAAGAGGGGCTGGAGGCGCACTGGTTTCTATTGTCCAGTGGCGGCTGGTGACATTTGAAACTGGTAGGGCGTAAATGTTGTGGATGTATGACACAACCTCAACCACTGAGTTACGTTTTAAATCTAGACTTTGTTTCTCTCGTCCATGCACTCATAACATATAATGCCTACTAGTATGGATGATATTTGACTTCTATACCTTGTAACTCTTGTAGTCTTATGCTACATGTCCATTACCTTGATTTACAGACTTGTATGAGTTATTGTCTCTTTATAATGTATGCGTGCAGTGCTTAATTTGAGCTGGTGATTTCCAGTTAATCATCAAAACTGGCGCTTATAGCACCAGTTAAGGACACAATCACTGGCACACGGAGCTTAAGTGACTTGTCCATAATCAAAGGATGTTGAGCCACGCCGAGCCTAGAACCTGGTTCCCCAGCTCCAAATCGGCAGCTTTGGCCATTACGCCACTTGCAGGGTTTCATGGTTAGTAGTTGGTTCTGTTTTAGGCAGCGCTAACATGAGACAGGAGGATGGTGCAAGCTGCCTCTTGACAAGAGCCCTGGCACCTATTTGTTTACAAATTAATCACTGTGTATGAATGTGCTCTAAAGTGCTCCGACACCCTATATTGGGATGAGTAGCGCTATAAACTATTTAAATAAAATAAATTAGTGCATTTAAATTGGTTTTTGTGTTGTTATTCATTCAGGCAAATATGTCTGACATTCTTAGAGTGAATGCATATTCAAAAACCTGCCTCTAAATCGTAGTTTCTCTTAAGTATTTAGGAAGTGATAACCTAAGTGTCTTTTTTTCCCATCCAGTGGAGTTTGGACAAGTGAAAGTGAGAAAGCTACCTCACCCCCTTTAGACTGTTGCTCTGAACAGAAAGCAGACACTGTATCCCATTGTTGGCAAATTACATTTAACCAAATTCAGCGTACTTCACTGCATCAGCAAGACACCAGCGCCTGCCCCATAACAGCTGCTGGTTCCCTGATCCTGCTTTATCCCCCTCATTTCCTGCATGTAGCATATACCAACATGTGCAACAAAAATATGAACCCACTGAGCGGTCTTATATAAAACATAAATCTGTGACCCACATCTATAGGTAATGCTGTGCAGCAGGTACATTAACTCACTGAGCTATTTTATGAGTTAAACATGAGATAAAAGTGCACACAGGTCACTCCAGCAAATGCATTAACACCACAGTTCTCGTCTTACATCCAGAAAGTTCTGGATACTCACAGATCGTAGCAGCAGGTGCCTTACATCGTAATCTAGTGTAAAAAAACAGCCTGCCTGTGACTTAAGTAAGCAAGCCAGAATAAATTTACTATTCAACTTTTCCCTGCTGCCAATTTCGCTGAGGACGGAGTTTGTAGAAAGAAATAACGCATAGACTCTCATGACTACCCAGTTTCTGCAGCCGCCTTCGGTGAATATAAATAGATTATCCAAGCATTGTTTCATTCCTCATTGTTCTCTGCTCTCTCTTACAGTTAGGTACAGCACTCTATAGGGGGCTGGGGTTGTTGGCTATCACTCCTAGAACAGAGAGAGGAGCCCCACCGAAAAATTAAGGAAAACGTTACATATGACGAGCCAATAACTGCCCAGGCTTAAGAAAACCCGTATTTCATGGACGTCGCACTTCTCTGGGACTCGAGGTTTGGATTAGAGAGCCCAGGGCAGTGTCATGTGAGGCGGTTCCACTTTCAGCGAAGTCGACTTACCAGGGATGACTCACGGTATCTGAAGATGTGAAACAATCGTACAGATAGGTGCAGTCGCGGCTCGCGGGGGGGGTGGGGGTCGCGCACGGGGGGGGAATGAAATATTTTTTTTTTAAACTTACCTCACAGCCGGTCCACGGGTCCACGCCACCTCTCAGACCTCTGATCCCCTGGGCGCCTTCACTAACGGTACCGCCAACCCCTCTCAGCCAATCCTGGCGCTGCCAGCAGCGCCAGGATTGTCTGAGGGCACAGCTTACGCTACGCCTGCCGCCTGCCCATTAGGAGACCGAGGGGCTCCTAATGGGCATGCGCAAGGCAGTAAAAACACAAGTACGCATGACTGGGCACGGACTAAAAATTAATCTCCATGCCCACTCATGCGCACTTGTGCTGCCTTTCCCTGGCTTCTGACAATGCATGTCAGTCAACATGACGCCGGACCGCCCACGGTCCGACGTCATGCTGACTGACATGCATTGTCAGTTAGTTCTCCCCACCCTCGGCGTCTCTGAACTTAAGTAAACTAAGTTCAGAGACACCGAGGAAGCTGCGGGCGCGGGCGGGTGCGCGGGGGCGGGGGGGCTACGCCCCAACGCCCCAATGGACGATCCGCGCCTGCTATTGTCACTCGGTTGCCTCCATTTGCCCCCTCCCAGTGCAATTGGTATGTTTTATTCAGTGCCTAATTTATAAATAAACAAGGGACATGGCCCAAAGGATTGCTCAGGAGAGCACTACACGTTGCACTGCTGACTGGAACTACCATCACTGCCACAAACCTGTATAAATACTCCCTACTAAACATCACACGCCTAGAAATGTGACAGTTCTGATCCAAAGGAGGAAACAAATGGCCTGGACGCTATAGAATTATTTGTTAAATGTGTATTTAATCATTAAACTGATTCTGCTCAAAAATTGACAGAAAGTGCCGCCATGTGGTCGACTGTCATAAGTGCCGGAGTTAACAGTTAAGTGCCGGTGCCGAGCACCAGCAAACAGGCACACATTAAGCACAGTTTTATTGCCTTACTTGCAAGTCAGATATGTAGCTGAAGAGTTTGAGGCTGGAAGCCCAGCGGCTTGTGGAGGGGTGAATGGAGGCCTCTGCAGCCTTTTCCTGACCCACCCCATAGCGGTGGAGCACAGCACCCCTGGTCAAGTTCCCATTTCTTGATAGCATCGGCCACACCCAGCACACAGGTTGTAGTGAGATGGATGTGTGAATGTACATATGGGATAGAAGGAACATTTTCCCCTTGACACCTTCCAGCTACAATCATAGGGCTTGGAAACCCGCTTGTTTTACCCAACAAACTAAGGTAATGTAAGCGAGAAATCCCAAAAGTCAAATCGTGCGATGCCTTTTTTTTATAGACATAGTGGTAGGGTTTTTAAAATATATATTTTTTTCCATGTAAAAATTTCTTGTATTTATCTCTTCATGAAATATGGAGGTGTTTTGGTCATATTCACACAGGACCGTGCACCTTTTGACTTAAACCTAAATAACTCCGTTGTAATAAATCTGAAACGGTGCACCAATGCTTCCATTTTACAAGGGCCATTTTACAAGGAAAACACTTTTTATAGCAAATTGTAATACATGAGAAAGAAACAGGAGATGTTTTAAAACTTCTAATCAACTAACTACAAAGCACAGGGGAGGAATTTAGACAAATTAAAAAATTATATATTTTTGTTTGTCTTTTTTCTTGGGAAATTATCTTCCATAAAGGCCTTTTCATTTTACAAGCCTCTGGGAAAAACTGAAAATGTGTTCACATTTCCATGATCACTAAATGACTCACTCCCGACTTACTTGAAACTTTAGAGGTGTAGTTATGTGCATGGGAGGCATTGAAAATGTCTATATATATTCACAAACGTGTGACTTTGTGGGTCTTCACCATTTTTGCATTTTGACAGTCTGCAAATGTCTATGCAACTGGTGGAAATTTCATAGATGCAAATCGTCCTGAAGTTCTGCAAATCCTGATTTTGGAAATCAGGAAATTACACATGCTGATTCACCTTTTTACATATGTTACACTGACTAATATACATGCATTATTTTTCATGAAACCAGACCCTGTGCTACTGACAAATATTGTATGTCAGCTCAGCTAGTCTAAACATTGTTAAAACCCTATCTAGGGCTGGCCTGACAGCACAGAAATCTACAATACCTCTGGTTACCAATTCTTTAAAATATACTTAGGCAGAGCTTTAACTCCTCGGAGGGGAGTATTTCTATTTCACCTCCTTCTATTGGCCGTTTGGTACATCATTCACTACCTGTGAAGTATATCTCAGAAGTACACTGAATCATCACACATTAAAATATTTAACTCATAGAAATACTTTATACATAAATCATTTTTTTCCACTGCACTAAGCTCTTTTAAAATAATGTAATAATGATTTGAGAATTCAGTTTATACCCATTGGCTTTGCTAATGCATGTTAATGGTTCACTGACTGAACATCGACAATGAAAATATCCATGTACAAAAATATCGAGTCAAAATTATAGGATAAAGAATATCAACTTTCTGTACTTAAACAGGTAAGTACAAAAATATCGTTTTTTTATAATTTACAAAAATATAGTTGTATTAAATATCGATTTAAAAATATATAATAATTTTTAATGTTAAACTGAAGATAAATTAAATACTAACTTTAATTTATTTAAATACATTTATAATTAATTGTATATTTTAACCAATACAACAAATAAACTAACTTTTAAAAATGTAAATACACACACATATATACCTATATAAAAATATAAACTAATATTTTAATTAATAATATAATTTAAAAAATCTTAAATAGCATAATATTATCAAAAATAGATGTAAACATATTTAAATTGACCAAAAACATAGATTTTTAAAACAGGGAATCAATTTAATTTAAAATAAATATTAAACAACACACCTATTTTACAATTTAATTAAAAATAAGTTACAAACAAAAAACATTGCAAATTATAATATTATTATTATAATAAATCAAACACATAATTATATAGATCACTACATAAAACAAATTATTACAAATTCAGATAAGTATATATACATTTTCCACCACATTAAAAAGAAAACATTTTTCTACCAAATAAATATAAAAATTATTACTCTCACCTAACACAACACAACAGTAACAAAATATTTCACACCACATAAAATTTAGATTTACTATTCTAACTACAATAAATATAAAATGACTTACACTATAACATTTCAAAATACTGCAAACTACACTACACAACAATAAAATGTATAATTAACAAAAAAACAGCAATTCCTACTCCAGTCAGTGCAACAGAAGGAAAAGTGTTGGATAGTGGAGGGGTAAAAATTACAATTCCCACTCCCAACAGTGCAACTGTAGGGAAAGTGTTGGATAGAGGAGGGGTAAAAATTACAATTCCCACTCCAGTGAGTGCAACTGTAGGGAAAGTGTTGGATAGCGGAGGAGTCCAAATACTACTCCTACTCCAATTAGTGCAAAAGTAGGAAAAGTGTTGGATAGAGGTGGGGTAAAAATTACTATTTCCTCTCAAGTGAGTGCAACTGTGGGGAAAGTGTTGGATAGCGGAGGGGTAAAAATTACTATTCCCACTCCAGTGAGTGCAACAGTAGAGAAAGTGTTGGATAGCAGAGGGATAAAAACTACTAGTCCCACTCCAGTGAGTGCAACAGTAGGGAAAGTGTTGGATAGCGGAGGTGTAAAAATGATTATTCCCACTCCAGTGAGTGCAACATTAGTGAAAGAGATGGATAGCGGAGGAATCAAATTTACTATTCCCACTCCAGTCAGTGCATCAATAGGGAAAGTGTTGGATTGCGTAGGGGTAAAATTTACCATTCAAACTCCAGTCAGTTCAAAACTAAAAACAAGCAAAATATCATCAACATAATACAAATATTTTATTTAAAAGTAAATAAAAAATATATAAATGTGTTAAAAATAAAAATGTATTTAATATTAAAAATAAAAACATATTATAGTGTTAAATACATTTTACAACTACCTACAAATATCATATTAAAGAAAATAAAAACAAAATTCAAACAAATAAATATGTTTATTTATAAATTAATTATTAAAAAAACATAAATTATTCCATACATTTAGTCTATTTACTTCCTACCCTATAACACCACACAACTCACAACCCACATTGAAAATAAAAAAAAATCATTTGCATAATTAACGTAATTAATTTTCAATTAAACAAATATTATTAATTAAAAAACAAATAACAGTACATAAAATTGAATTTTTTCCCAGCCTTTACAACTATAATTAACTACACAATTGAAACATATTCAATTAAATAACTAATACTATTTAACAAATAATGATAAAGTAACTAAAATTACTTTACTCCCCACCCTTCACCCTTATAAACACAAAACCCACACCCAAAAAATAATAATTAAACAATTACCCTAATTAATTATAAATTAATCAATTATTATAAATTATCACTATTTATTAATTAATTAAAAATAAATTACTTCCCACCCTTTACCCCTAAACCCCCCAAAACCCACAACTAAAATTAAATGTACAATTTCCATATTTAATTGTTAATTTATTAATTAATATTAATTAACAAACTAATTCTTAATTAATAAAAAACATAAATTACTTCCCACCCTTTACCCCAAAAACCTCACAACCCGCACCTAAAATCAATTACACATTACCATAATTAATTGATGTTAATTAACAACTAATTATTAAGTAGTTAAAAATAAATTACTTCCCACCCTTTACCCCTATAACCCCCATAACCTGCACCTAAAATTTACCAAACCACAATTAACATTATACAATCTCAATTAAATAAATATCAATAAGTAAAAAATATTCATTAATTTATTATCATGAAGTTACTTCCCACCCTATTACCCTATAAACCCACAACTCACTACAGAACAAAAAAAACGCAAAACTTAAATAAAATAAAATTAATAACTGATAAAAATGTAACACATATATTAGAAAACATAAACAATACTTATACAAAAAATACATCACATATATTTAAAGTATATACTAAAATACATAACACTAATTAAAAAATCGATGTTTTAAACAACTATATGTTTGCAAAGAATATTGATAACGTCTACATTTTTTAAATTGATATTACTTACCTTCAAATCGATATTCTTGACAGCGATATTGTTGCACTCAATGTTTCCTTTCCACAATATTTTTTACTCAATATTATGGTAATTACACTTTTTAATATCATATGCTTTATAAATGTAATGTACATAATCCATATGGAAGCACCATGAACAATCTCCTAATTAGAAGCAAACTGAAAGGGAATAGAAAAGTAGTTTGGGGAGTTCATGATGATGAGAAATTTATAGAGTGCGACAAATACCCTAGGGTGTCTAGGCGCTGCCTTTGATCCAATCCTTATGCACAGAGAAGTAAACAATTAGACTGTGAACAACCAAGTTTTTAGGCCCTTCCCAAATTTGAAGAGACTATGGGCCAGATTACAATGGCGGAGGGATTGCCACTGCCGGCCCGGCAGTGGCGGTCCCTCCGCCATCTGCATGCCCTTTTCCCCCGCCAGATCAGGATGGCGGGGGAAACGTTCCGCAAGCGTGGTGGGTGCGAAGACCGCCCGCCACGCTTCCGCCACAGGCAATCATAACGATTGCCAAGTGGTGTGGATATGGCCGTGGTTATGGGGGCGGTGCCTCGAAGGCACCGCCTGCCCGATGACGATGTTTGCGTCAGCCAGCCTTTCCATGGCGGTGGAACCCCCATGGAAAGACTGGCGGAAGCCAGCTTCTGGGGGCCGTTACGGGCCCCCTCGATGGGGGGGGCACTTGTGCACTGAGGGGGGATACCCATGGCACCCCCTCCATTGCCATGCACAAGGTGGCAGGCACCGCGCGGTGCCTGCCACTTTGTGCATGAATATGCACAACATGGCCATTGGACATTGCAGTGGGTGCTGAGCCAGCAGCACCCGCCGCAATGTTAAATTGCCAGATGCGACTGCCACGTTGGCGGTCGCATCAATATCAGGGGTGCGGGACCGCCGCATGGCAGGCGGGCGGTCCCATTACCGCTAGGGTGGCGGGTGGACAGAAGTCCACCCGCCATCCTAATGACCCCTTATGTTCTTCTTTCAACGTGATAGGCAAGGAGTTCCAAAGGCTGGCCGTTGTGGCTGTAAAACTCTTACTGCCCCATCTCACCCTGCTAACTCTAGGAACAATTAGGTTTCTCAGTTCAGCCGATCTGTGAGCTCTGGCAGGAGTGTATGGCTTAAGGAAGTTCATCATCTGTAGTGGCCCCATGTTGTTAAGAGATTTAAAAATGATACATAATGATTGAATTGGATCCTCCTAACTACAGGTAGCCAGTGCAGTCTGACTAAAGCTGTGGAGTCAAATTTGGAGATGCCCAACAGTAATCTTGCCACTGCATTCTGGGCCATTTGAAGTTTATTGATGTTACGCAGCAGAGCACTAGAAAAGAGGGCATTACAGTAGTCCAGTTTTGAAGCAATCAGCACATATACCACTGTCTTCCTAAGATCCATAGGTATTGCCGGGAGGATTTTCCTCAACATTTTAAGGATAAAGAAACATGCAGAGGTGGCCGAGTTGATTTCTGCTTCAAAAGACAGCTTGCTGTCAAACAAGACACCTAGAGGTCCATTAGGGTGGTGGGTGGAAAGCACCCCGACCGCCTTGGAAGCGGGAAACAACCGCCCGCCAGCACCGTGGGAAAACCGGCGGCCAAATTAGGAACAACTGCCCAAAAAAAATGACCGCGGCAGAACGAGGCCAAGAAAAACCGCCCGTAGCAGGCAGAGATGGCCAAAATCCGTCTGCGGCGGTCAGATTCGCGGCGGAAAAACAGCATCCCGCCGCAAGTATGGCAGAGACACCGCACCGGAAATTAGGATATCCCCGACGGTCCCGCGGTACGTACCACTGTATCTGACCTCCGCGGTCGCACAATGGGATGAATGGGAGAGCCAGCGGAAGAGCTGAGGTACAGCCACTGCGGCAGACAATCCGTAAAAAATGTGGCAGACGAAGCAAAAAACCCACAAGAAGGCCAAAAAGTGCACACAAAAAACTAGCCATGCCCCCCAAATACACAAAACATACCCCAATGACACAACCACATGTAAAAAACAAAAATTCAAATCCCAGGACAACAAACCTGACAACAACACCCCCAATTGGACACACGCACATAGCTGAGTATAAAACCAGCCCCTTCCTTGACCACAATCCTTTGCAATACTCCAGGAGAGAAGGGACACATACCCTAGCTGACAGGAGAGGCAAAGGACACAACATCACTAGCCACACCACACACAGCACCACCTCCACACCTGCACAACACACACCATACACAGCACAACCACAACCACCACTCACACTCCTGCACCAACAACCACTTTGCACACAACACACCATGGCCACACAGAAAATGCCCAAATTCACTGAGAGTGAGTTGAAGGTTATGGTAGATGAGAAAGTCAGAGAGGAACCACAGCTTTTTGGCACCCTGGTCCAACAGACACCATTCGCCACAAGGACACAAATGTGGGCAAGGATAGTCCAAAGGGTCAATGCAGTAGGGACAACCCCAAGATCAAAAAAGGAGATCATGAAGCGGTGGCATGATCTGAAGAGGGTGGTCAAGGAGAGGAGGAGCAAGAACCGTGGGCTGGTTCAGAGGACTGGCGGTGGCCCTCCCATTCCACCAAAAACATTCACACCATGGGAGGAGAAGGTGCTTGCCATACTACATCCAGAGAGCCTCACAGGAGTAGCCGAGGGAGTGGAGGCTGGTAAGTACAAACAAATGACTACCGCCACTCTGCTATGTACTGTCTCGCACAACTACAAAGCTACACCACCTAGGACACATACCATCCATCTGCACCACACACTCACAAAAACGTAGCTCACAGATCCAAAATTCACCCACTCCCATTCACCCCAAATATAGCTACCAACATAACCATGGGGGCATGTGTACAGGCAGACAGCACTACAACTCCCACCAGGCCGCCTGTCCCACAGCATCAGCAAGATGGATCCCTCCCCCCACCCCACCCAGAAGCATGTGTCAGCCATTACACAACTCACATCAAACTCACAGGTAGGTAGACATCTTCCCTGGGAGGGTGTCTGGGGGTGGGGGGCCTGCACCACTACTCCTACCATGCCCCCTGTCCCACAGCCTAGTAAGATGGACCCCCCCTCACCCCACCCAGAAGCATGTGTCAGCCATTACACAACCCACATCAAACTCACAGGTAGGTAGCCATCATCCCTAGGAGAGTGTCTGGGGTGGGGGGCCTGCACCACTACTCCCACCATGCCCCCTGTCCCACAGCCTAGCAAGATGGATCCCTCCCCCCACCCCACCCAGAAGCATGTGTCAGGTATTACACAACCCACATCAAACTCACAGGTAGGTAGCCATCTTCCCTGGGAGGGTGTCTGGGGGTGAGGGGTCTGCACCACTACTCCCACCATGCCCCCTGTCCCTTACCTTAGCAGGATGGAGCCCTCCCCCACCCAGAAGCAGTTGGAAGCAATTGCAGTACACCAAACAAACTTACAGGTAGGTAGCCATCTTCACAGTGAGGGTGTTTGGGGGTGGGAGGCCTGCACCACTACTCCCACTGTTAAATGGTAGCAGCAGTTTCAGTCGATAACCTTTCAAGTATTGCCCGGCGGTAATCGCCTCTTACACCATTCGATGATTAACCAACAAAAGAGGCAGGCGCCGGAGACTGGAAGGCAGGAAACAAAGTTTTATTCCGTCGGAGCAGAACACATCAGATCGGACAGCAAAGTATCGTCTCGAGGTGCTCTCTCTGCATCTCTGAGACCTGGTCTCTCATACACACGTTTATGACTTTATTGCAGGTTTATCATACATGGCACATTCTTGAGATCGCTTTGATACATGAAAGAACATCCTCAGAATCCCCGGCTCAGATCCGCTCCCACACATAGCTACAGTAGAAGTCCCCACCCCACCCACAGTAGGAGATGGCTATCACACAGCTGGACATTCCGCCAATTCCCGGGGGTGTGTGCGACTGGTCGGGTCTCAGGGGGTGGGGGGCCTTGATCTACTGTAATCCCTTTGATGAGGGGTGTTTCCCTCAGAGTAGGGGCAATAAACTGCATCCGCAGGGCTAGGTGATGGCCTGGGATCGGTTCGGACAATCGGGCGCAGAGGAAGGGGGTTATCAAAGGGATGTATGACCATGTATGGGATGAAAGAAGGTGTCGGTCAGGCGCGGGATGTGGTTCCATGGCAGGGTCGCGCAGAAGGAGAGAGTTTATGGCCCATGTATGAGAGAGCGGGGGTGGTCAGCGCGTGGGGGGGGATGTTCGCAGCGCCAGAGGGACGCGCTGGCGATCGGCAATGAGGTCATGGTGCCTAAAATGGCCGTCGCGCGTTTTCTGCGTGTGGCGCTTGGGGAGAGACAAGATGGCGCAGATAATGTTCAGTTACGAACTAAATTTCCACAGTCCTCCCTTTTAACATATCTCGCCAGCTTGTTTAGTTCGGATCTATCCCCATAATACCACGAACTTCTAACTCGTATAGAGCTTTCATATGTTCTGCTTCAAAGTTCAGAGTCTTAGGGCAGATGCAGTTCGTGAAAAGTGAACATAGAGGTGGCAAGCATTGAATCCCCAAGCAGCATCCACACAGTACCACAATCGGTATTAGGATAAACGTGAACAACCTCCACCCCCAACTTTTAATAGTGTCCCAAAACCAACTCCCAAGCGACCATCCTTCTTGCTCCTGATGAACCTCTGCGGAAAGTCTGTGGAGGTGTTCAATCGCCTTGTAGACTGAGGGTGAGTTATCCGGTACGTAGGTACAACAGCTGGACCCAATGATGCGGCATGCTCCTCCACGATCAGCCAGAACCACGTCTAGAACGAGGCGGTTCTGAAGAGCTACCAGGCGGACGGCCTGAAGCTCAGCGGTGTTGTTGGTGAGGATGCCGGCTGTAATGTTCATTGTGGTTTCGACTGCCTGGGTTAGGTGCCGAATGGCACGGCTGTTTGCCATTGGTCCCCACAGTGGAACAAGTCCCTTTACTGCGTCCATGAACTGTGCTCCAGTGGAGTCGGCTTGTACAATGTCCTTTGCACGTTTCTGCCGGTGATGGTTTGCTGGAGCCACATATGTTGGAGGAAGGATAAAAGCGATGTAGCAGGGGCCTCCCCAACCTTTCGGAAGCCAGGTGTAGGCCTTAGTACCACAGACGAAGTACATATTTGGGGAGGTAACAAAGGAGGGTGGGTCAACTGAGTCCAATGTTCGGGTGATGAGACAGGAACTGTGGCCCACCGGCTGTGTTCCTAGGCCTTCGAGGCACACCAGACCTGTGATGTTGACGACGGATAGGGCCACTGTTAGGGTGGCGGCCGTTCGTTTCCGGAGGTAAGAGAAGGTGGGTCTGGCTGGGTTGTTGAACACCTGCATTTCAACTCGCTCCTTGGCAGGGATGTCCATATGGAAAGAGGTGGTTGATCTCAGAGGACAAAAGGGGGCAGAGGTTTTTCCAGTTTGGTTCAGCCAGAACCCATGGTAGAAGTGTGACACAGTTTTGCCGGAAGTGGCATTGTCCTTGTAACTTTCTTGCAGGAGGATTAGCCAAGCGAGGCAGGAGCCATGGACAGAGAAGGGTGAAGGGATGAAAGGGATGGAATGTCCAGTGGCATGTGGTAGCAATCCACAGATCCAGCAGTTAGTGGCATTGGCGGCAAGGTTGTGTTGGTGGAGCAGTTGCACAAAAGAGTTATTCCAGAACTCCTTACGTCTTTCTCGGAGTTGGGGTGAAAGTGAAATCAGATGGTGTTCTTTCATGGTGGTGGGTTGGGCAGTGGTCAGCAATGTCTTATGAGCGGGTGCGTTTTCTTCCAGGATCCAGAAAGTGACCATGAGAAGGAGGCAAAGGAGAAGGGTAACAAAAAGTGCAATGGTCTTTGAGCTGTGCATTTTGTCAGTCTTTGGATTTTTGTAGTGGATCTTCGGACGTCCGGTTGCTTCCATCATCTTCATGTCGGGTGCTTCCATCACCTTCAAGGGACTCGGTAGCGGGCAGAACCACAGACTTTGTTTAGTTTCTCTCCTGGAGGCCTTTGAGGTGACTAGGCATCCGCTCTGAGATTTCAACTTAGTTCGTGGTCTGCTTAGCCGAAGTTCCCTCCTTGCGTCGTAGGTTATACCCTTCTTTGGATGGCACAGTGGGATCGGGATATTCAGTCAATTCAAGTGTCTCTGTATTCGGGCAGCAGCTCAGGGATGGTCGGTCCTTGTCCAGAAGTTCCTCTTGGGCGGCGATGTTGTCGGTGGTCGTCAGGGTCGATGATACCTTCTTGCAGTGGTGTGCATGCAGCCAATTACGTTTCCCCTCCACTCGAAGAGCTGTTCGGGTGGTGATCAGGACTTGCAGGGGGCCCGTCCACCGGGGCTCCAGACTCTTGGTGCGCTGGAAGTTGCGCACTAGGACAAAGTCGCCGGGTTGGATGTCGTGTCCGGGGCCCCTGGAAGCATCGGGGATGGCTTGCAGCACCTGCTGATGGATAACAGACAACGTATTAGTTAGATTGTACAGATAGTCAGACATGAGGACGTCCGGGACGTCGTGAATGGATGCTGGTTTTGGTGCTGTCCAAAGGTTCATGGGTCGCCCAAAGACGACCTCGTAGGGGGTTAAGTGGTGTTTGGTAGGAGTGGAACGCATTGATAGCAATGCTAGTGGGAGGGCGTCTGGCCATTTCAGTCCTGTGGTGGCAACTATTTTGGCTAGTTTGAGTTTCAATGTGGCATTATGTCGCTCAACCAAGCCTGCAGATTGGGGGTGGAAGACCGCATGAAATTTCTGTTTTACACCCAACCCTTTTAAGATGAGTTGGATAACTTCGGCTACGAAGTGGGGGCCGTTGTCGCTCCACAAAATTCGACAAAGGCCGTAACGGGGGAAGAATTATTTCAGTAGTATTTTTGCGGTAGTCATAGCAGTGTTGTCGCGGGTTGGGTAGGCTTCCACCCATTTGCTGAAGGCGCACACAATGACAAGCACGTACTTCAGGGTTTGGCACCTTTCTAACTGAATGTAGTCCATCTGTAGGACCTCAAAGGGGTGACTAGGAACCCCAAACCCTCCCCGGGGCACAGCAGTTCCTTTACCAGGGTTGTGTTGGAGGCATATCAGACATTGTTGGACTAGGCGTTTAGCTGAGTCTGGGATTTTGTCGTTGTGCCAGACTTTGGAGATGAGTTCGATCATGGGGGCAGACCCTATGTGTGCGGGGGAGTGTGTCATGGTCAGCATGGGAATCAGGTATGAGTCAGGTAGCAACCATTTGTTTGTGTCTCTAGTTCGCCAGCAGCCTTCATCATCTTTCAATCCCACCCGTGCCCATTCAGTTAATTCATGTGGTGAGCTGGCCAATTGTATGTCTCTAATGGTTTCCCTAGCATCCTTCCATTTTTCAGTTTGTGACCTGGTCACGTACATGCGTGTTGTTGACCTATTCTCGGCTGTGGTTCGGGCAGTGATGTCAGCCAGTGCATTTCCCTGTCCTATAATGTCCGTCACCTTTTTGTGTGCCTGGCATTTGATCACAGCTAGCCGTGTGGAGAGGAGGACTGCTTCGGTCAGGGCGGAGACTAGATCTCCATGTAGGATGGGTGTGCCATGGGAGGTCAGGAATCCCCTCTCCTTCCATAGGAGTCCAAAGTGGTGAACCACCCCGAAGGCGTACTGGCTGTCAGTGTAAATGTTTGCGGTTGTCCCCGCTGCTAGGATGCATGCTCGTGTGAGAGCAATCAGTTCAGCCGCCTGTGCGGATCGCTGTGTGATGCGGGCTGTCTCAACAACTGTTCGGGCCGTGGTGACTGCATAGGCGGCTGAGGTGGTGCCGTCGGGGAGCTTGATGCATGAGCCATCTACCCACAACTCTCCGTCAGGATCTGGGAAGGCAGTATCTCGGAGGTCAACCCTACTCTTGGTCTGTTCGTCGGTGAGGGTCACACAGTCATGTATAGGGGACGCATTTAGGTCATTGTTAGGGAGAGGTAGCAGAGTGGCTGGGTTCAGAGTGGTGCATCGTTTCAACGTGATGTGGGGTGCAAGCAGAGTCAGTTCATAACCAGTCAGTCGTGCGCTAGTCAGGTGTTGAGTCTTAGTCTGGTTCAGGAGGGTGTCAACTGCATGGGGTACTAGCACGGTGAGGGGGTTTGAAAGCACAATCCCCTCACTTTGTCGGATAGAGACTGCAGCGGCGGCTACCGCTCGAAGGCAGGCGGGCAAAGCTCTGGCTACAGGGTCAAGAGTGGCAGAGAAGTAGGCACAAGGGCGTTGCTTGGGACCTATGGACTGGGTTAGAACAGACAACGCGCATCCCTCCCTTTCGTGGGTGAAGAGGGAGAAAGGTTTAGTGTAGTCTGGGGTTCCTAGGACTGGTGCTGAGCAAAGGGCATCTCGTAATTCTTTGAAGGAGGATTGGCATTCGGGTGTCCAGGGGAGGGGGAAGGGGACATCTTTAGCCAACAGGGAAAGCAGAGGTTTTACAATAAGACGGAAGTTTGGCAACCACTGTCGACAGAAGGAGGTGAGGCCTACCAGAGACCGCACTTGCTTCTGAGTTTTGGGAACAGGGGTTTCTAGGGTGGTCTGAATTCGGTCAGGTGTAAGCTTCCTCCCATCTTTGGATAGGAGGTGGCCTAGGTATGTCACTTGGGGTTGGCAGAATTGCAACTTCTTCCTGGAGACCTTGTGACCGTTCTCCGCGAGGAAGTGGAGGAGGTGGATGGTGGCTGTGACTGCGAGCGGAGTGGTGTCGGCCGCCAAAAGAATATCATCGACATACTGTATTAACACCACTCCGTCCGGTAGTTGAACTGCATCCAGTTGTCTCTTGAGGGCCTGGCTATATATGCTGGGACTCTCAGTGTAGCCCTGTGGTGCCCTACAAAATCTGTACGAACGGGCTTTTAAGGTGAAGCCGAAAAGGTAGCGGCTGTCTGGGTGGATGGGGATGGAAAAGAATGCGTTCTTGAGATCAATAACGGTTAAGGTAGTGGCAGTGGACGGAATCAGGGTGAGGATGGTGGTGATATCTGAGACTACGGGGTACTGAGGTATGACTACTTTGTTAACCTCTCGTAAGTCGACAATGAAGCGGTATGCTTTCTCATCTCCCTCGCCTTGCTTCTTAACAATGGGTAGGATAGGGCTGTTGCAAACATTACTAACTACTTCTTCTACCACTCCTGCATCGACTAGGGACTGGATGATTTCCACCAACGCCTTCTCGCCTTCGGGCGATATCCGATACTGTGGAAGCTTTGGGAGCACTGCGTCCGGTCGGACAGTTATGTGTACAGGGTCAATCACCATGCGTCCTACGTCGGAGTCGGTTTTAGCCCATAGATGTGTGGGTAACGTGTCAAGTAGGGACAGGTCAGCAACGGTTATGGAGAACATACGTCGTGTGAGACAAGGCCTGAACAGATCTGGGTTATCGTGCAGTATGACTCGGACTCCGTCTGGGGAACATCTGATGGTAGCCCGGAAATGTTTTAGTAAATCAAGACCCATTATGGCGTCGGGGGTGTTGGAGGAGAGCAGAAATGTCGTGTCAGTGGTGTTATTTTCCAAGTCAAAGGAGATTGGTGCGGACAAGGGATTAGTGGAGGGCGTTCCATCAAAGCCTATTGAGGTTACATGTGAGCCAGACAAGGGTGCCCTTGGGATCAGCCATTTAGATAGCGCACTACGTGTCGCCCCAGTGTCTACCAAAAATGGAGACTTTGTGCCCAAGACCTTAGCAGTGACGTAAGGACCTTGTTGGTCAACACGGAGTTCGACTGGACCCCTCCCTTGCCCCTGGCGGTCCTATGCAAAGTCATGGGTGTTGTCGTAGTCGGACTGCTGGCACTGGTTCTGTCGGGGGCGGTCGAAGGTGTTTGGTCTGTATGGACTGTCACTGGTGGTGTCGTTCGTGTACCCTCGTCCCTGTCCTCTATTTCTGGGGCTGTTTGCTATGTCTCTTGTGTCCCTATTCTTGTTCATATCCAGAAGGACCGGGCACTGGGATTTCCAGTGTCCGAACCCTTTACAGAACGCACACTGATTCTCGTCTAAGTCCCTGCGTCCAACGTAGGGTGCGGATGCATGGTCTCTAGGGGGTGGTTTCCTAGGGGCAGTCGGTTGGTAGTTTCCCTTGGGAGGTTCCCTTCCTATGGTCACCCCTTGCAACTGTGCGATCATTACCCTTTCCTTCAGCTCCTTTTTCTTTCTCTCGGACGCCCTATCGTTCTCATTCTTTTGGTGTTCGTAGTACCGGGCCATCTGGAGGATAGCCGCGGGTTTGGAGGCTGCCCAACTACTCTCGCTGGTCTGTAACTTCTGGGAGACTTCCTGTGACAGACCCTTCACATAATTCTGGACAAAGAGGTGATGTCCGGTTGCAGTGGTCATGTCCTGGCCACTATAATCGGAAAACACTGTCTCGAATCGAGAGAAGTATTCGGATACATCCTCCTGGGGTTTCTGGCGGCAAGCCGTCACTATCGACCAGTCTACTTTCCTTTCTGGGATTAGGGTCTTTAATTTCTGAACAATCTTGTCTGGGAGTTCCAATATGGCTTTTAGAGGTTTCTGTCCAGGTTCTCGCTGCTTGTCTATGGTATCGAGTTGCACCCAGGTATATCCGAACGGTTCAGCGTGGTCGACTTTCTGGATTTGCTTCCACACATCAGCCGGCAGACATAACCCGAAGAACAAATCGATATCCGCCAAGGTCATTATAGTTGAACCTAAGGCCGTACCTAGTTCTGTGTAAAAGGCAGTCGGGTTCTTTCTTAAGTCGGGTAGGGTTTTTCTAAAGGTCAGGATGTCTTGTCGGTCCCATGGCTGATAGACCCAGTTATATACAACCCTTCCCTTTGCATCTTGGTGGTTGATGTCATCGTGTGTTCCCTGACCTCGTGGGGGGACCCAGTAAGGAGCGGCTTCCTTGATGGGCATCATGGTATCAGCTTTTCCTGCCTGGGGTTCAGTCGCTATGGGGGTTTCTGTCTTGGTCGTCTGTCTGTGTTCTTTAAGATGTCGGAAGACTTCGAGTGTACGTGTGAAGAGGTCCGTCACATCGCCCTCTCCCCCTTCTCCAATATCAACCTTTCTATACAAGGTTGCTAAGCCTTCGGGACCTCTATCCTGGTACCTATCCTCATAGGCATTCAGAGTGTGATAACAAAGTCGTACGACAAGGTGTCGTCTGTGGTTGTCGGCATATGAGTTATACATATCTGTCACATATTCCTCACTTTCCTTCCGTTCTACTAGTGTTCTCACTACCTTATCGATTCCGTCTCGTTCACCCTTTGTTAGCTGATTCATTTTGGCGGAATCTTTCTTTCTCGCCTCGGGGTCATCTAACGTTATTGCTAACGTTGTGTTCAGTACAAGAGGCTCGGCCGGCGCGGAGGCCGTGAGGACCGAGGCCCTGGTACTGCTTTCGTTTGCATTCGGGGGTTGTGGGTGCTGCACTATAGGTTGGGAGGGAGCGTATGGAGGGGGCATGTAGATGATCGGAGGACCTAATAGCAATTCATCGTTCGCCCGTTGCTTGGAAGGCAACTCAGGGTAGAGCGTAGAGGGGGTCCTAACAGGGCATTGGCCTGACGTTTCAGATTCTTGTTTTTGTTTAGCTTCCTTTCTCTCCTTTATTTCTTCCTCTAACTTTCTAGCGACAAGGTGAGCTGCCTTTCGTAGTTCTTTTTCTGCCTTTACTTCTTCTCTCTTCTTCCGTTGCGTTGTTTCTTTGCGCCACATGCCGAAACTGTCGAGCATAGTGGGCGTCGTTTTATTGCTACGTAGAGCTATTTCTAGCGTTTCTATTTTATGGTCATCGAAGGATCCCATCAGTGGCCACTGACTTTCGGAGTCCTTCTTTGTATATTTATGCCATAGTTTGCTATAAGCTACAGCGACTAGTCCATATTTAGTAAACATGTCCTTATTAGGGGTGCCTTCCAGTGGAGCCGGATGGTTCACCTCTAATAAGCGGTCCGGGCAGAACCAACTACCAATCAGTGGGGAGAAGATAGGCATGACGGGTTACAACGGGGACCAAAGTCTGCACTACTTATCTTTTCACTGCTTGCAAAGACTAGACAGAATATCTCTATTCCACGTTATTTGTAAGCAGAGAATACCTCCAAAGTACCAATATCGAACAACCAGTGTTCGGACAATCAATCAATCAATGGTGAGAAAGAGATAGGCACGACGGGTTACAACGGGGGACAAAAGTCTGCGTTACCTACCCTTCACTATCTGCAAAGACTAGACAGAATATTTCTATTCTACGTTATTTGCAAACAGAGAATATCGCAAAAAGCACTATTCGTCAAAAACAATCAATGTTCGGACAATCAATCAGTGGGGAGAATAATAGGCACGACAGATTACAAAGGGGGACAAAAGTCCGCGTTACCTACCCTTCCCTATCTGCAAAGGGAGAGAGAATATCCCCGTTTGTAGACAGCGAATATCTCAAAAAGAACAATCAAATAAGCAATACTAGTATTTTCAATCAATCAATCAATCGTTTTGCAATTTGTCGTGTTATACGACCTTACCCGGACCGCATGGACAGTTTCTCGTCTTCCGCCTCCAGCGCCCGATCGTCCTCTACTCTCCGTATTTGCCACGGCACTCCTGATGGTTCCCAGTCAGGACCGTAGATCACTCGAGAGAGGTCTGCTCGGAACCAGTGAAGTTCGGATGATCGGCTGCCAGACGAGGGTCTATCGGGCAGGAGCTCTCCCGATCGCTGCAGTCGTTCACTCTGTCGTCGGGACCTCTCCCACTGGATCCACGTGTCGCTGATGGGCCCCACGCTTGGGACGCCAATTGTTAAATGGTAGCGGCAGTTTCAGTCGATAACCTTTCAAGTATTGCCCGGCGGTAATCGCCTCTTACACCATTCGATGATTAACCAACAAAAGAGGCAGGCGCCGGAGACTGGAAGGCAGGAAACAAAGTTTTATTCCGTCGGAGCAGAACACATCAGATCGGACAGCAAAGTATCGTCTCGAGGTGCTCTCTCTGCATCTCTGAGACCTGGTCTCTTATACACACGTTTATGACTTTATTGCAGGTTTATCATACATGGCACATTCTTGAGATCGCTTTGATACATGAAAGAACATCCTCAGAATCCCCGGCTCAGATCCGCTCCCACACATAGCTACAGTAGAAGTCCCCACCCCACCCACAGTAGGAGATGGCTATCACACAGCTGGACATTCCGCCAATTCCCGGGGGTGTGTGCGACTGGTCGGGTCTCAGGGGGTGGGGGGCCTTGATCTACTGTAATCCCTTTGATGTGGGGTGTTTCCCTCACAGTAGGGGCAATAAACTGCATCCGCAGGGCTAGGTGATGGCCTGGGATCGGTTCGGACAATCGGGCGCAGAGGAAGGGGGTTATCAAAGGGATGTATGACCATGTATGGGATGAAAGAAGGTGTCGGTCAGGCGCGGGATGTGGTTCCATGGCAGGGTCGCGCAGAAGGAGAGAGTTTATGGCCCATGTATGAGAGAGCGGGGGTGGTCAGCGCGCGGGGGGATGTTCGCAGCGCCAGAGGGACGCACTGGCGATCGGCAATGAGGTCATGGTGCCTACAATGGCCGTCGCGCGTTTTCTGCGTGTGGCGCTTGGGGAGAGACAAGATGGCGCAGATAATGTTCAGTTACGAACTAAATTTCCACACCCACCATGCCCCCTGTCCCACACCTCAGCAGGATGGAGCCCTCCCCCCAGCAGTTGGAAGCCATTATATCACCCCCATCTTCACAGTGAGGGTGTTTGGGGGTGGAAGGCCTGCACCACTACTCCCACCATGCCCCCTGTCCCACACCCCAGCAGGATGGAACCCTCCCCCCAGCATTTGAAAGCCATTATATCACCCTCATCAAACTTACAGGTAGGTAGCCATCTTCAAAGTGAGGGTGTTTGGGGGTGGGAGGCCTGCACTACTACTCCCAACATTCCCTCTGTCCCACACCTGAGCAGGATGAGCACTCCCCCACCCAGAAGCAGTTGGAAGCCATTGCAGTACACCAAACAAACTTACAGGTAAGTAGCCAGTACGTGCACCCACCCATTTGTCACAAATTAAACGGTGCCATATGACAACACCAGCCCTCTCATTGCACAAAGAGGCATACCTACCCTATTGCCAAGCACAGTGTACACACAGGTAAGCTAAGGAAACTGTCACAGCTACCAACGTGTGACACACCAATGCACAAGTAGAAGAAAGTCAGGGCATAATCATGCACAGCACCTACTTACATGTGCATCGCCATGGGGCAGGTGCAACAAGCACCATTCGAAAAATATGAAAGCATGTGTGGTGGTACAAATCAAGATATGCACATGACAGGACAAAGGTATGCAGGAGATGACAATGGCCAGTCCATGGGCAGATGTGACGTCTGCCAGGTCAGACAAATAAACAATGAGTTCTCAATTAAACACATGTTGTGCCAGGCCCAAGATGGGAACAAGTCCCTGTAATCCTTAATTGTGCAGGGGTCACATGGTATGCCTTGACACCTCACACCATGGACAAGTAATGCCTGTACCACTGCATCATGTCAGGAAGCACAGTAGTGCACATAGTCAACAATGTGATGATCTGTCAATTGTGCAGTGTACAAAAAGTGAATGACACACAGCTAACACAAAGCTTGCCGGGTGCACTACAATGACCATTTCCAGGGTATGACATGGTGAGTGGCATGGTCTAATGTCCATTGTGGACTGTCATGTTGTACTCTGGGTCACCCTCCCAGCCACTTCCTCTGGTGCTGCCTGTGTTCGCCTCAGTAAGAGGGGAAGAGTGTCCTTCACCCCTGGCACCGCTGCCCCTGCCTATGTCCCCCCATGCTGCCATCAGTGCTGAGTTTATGGACCTTTTGCACCAGCTGTGTGTAGGCCAGACAGCTCTCCTCAATGCCTTCATTGAACACAACAAGAAATTGGCCCAGTTGGTTGCTTTCATGGAGGGCATACATTCCGACGTGGGTGGGCTGCACCGGGCAGTCCAGGCTTTGTCATCAACAGTGACATCTGCCCTGCAACAGGCACATACTCACAGTCTAGCTACGGTCCCATTGTCTACCCCCCTGGCAGTGGGCACGTCTGACGATAGTGACCATGGTCAACATGCGTCCACGTCACGATACAGCACATGAAGCACACAGCAGCAGCAACCCAAGAGGTCCCGGGGCGCAGACCACATCCCCACCGAAGACCAAAGGCACCCCAGAGCACAGGGAAAAAAGTCCGTCAGGCGAAACCAGTGGGCAAAAAGCAAAGCAGCAGACCTCAGGCACACATGCCTCAGTGGCATCCCCATCCAAGGACTCTCCTGCCCCTAAAGCATCTTGCAAAGAGAAGCATACAGTGTCTGAGCCCACCAAGGAGGTGGTGCATGCCAAGGGTACACCTAGGAAGGGCTCCAAGGCAGAATCACCAACCACCTCGACTCCCATTCCAAGCCCAGTGAAGCAGGGGCCGGAGGGCACTGTAGGGGTTACACCTAGTAAACAGGGGAAGGGGTGGCAGAGGCGAAGTCAGGGAAAGTGTTCCACAGGCCTTGTCGTTCACTGCTGTGTGCCCCCTGCCTGTGCATTGTCTCATGGACATGCTCTGCACATTGTGCCTTGCTCTTCTCTTCTCATGGTACCTATCAGTGCAATATGTGAATACAGACAGTTGCTCCTGTTGTCTATTTTGTCAGTGTCCTTACTGAATAAAGTTCTTTTGCTGTGTGGAAATGGTTTGCTGTGCCACATGGTCTGTGTGGCACTTCAACATAGTCAATGTTTGGGCTCACTTACTCTCTTTTTTTCAGGGGTGACAGGGTCTTCAGTTCTTCTTGACCCAGATACTTGTGTGGGCAATGGTGTCAATTTCGAATGGTTAGCAGTAGTCATTTACTTAATTAGTTCATGTTGGCTATATTGTACACATGTCAGGTTGGGGGTCACTGCCAGCACAGAGTGGGTTTCTGCACACAGTATTGCAGGCAGGCTGTCCAAGGTCATCATGTATGTGTGGTCTTCCTTTATGTGTGTCCAGTGGTGTATGTGTGTGGTCATCTTGTGATGGCCAGTCATCCTAGTCCCATGGCTTACTTTCCATTTGTGCTCTTGGATGGCCAGGTAGTGTGCAGTGTGAAGGGGGTGAGTTTGTGGGGAGTGTTGATGTGTACCTGCACTGTCAACTACACAAGTGTCACCCAGGAGTTGTGTGCCTGTTATTTTGAGGGTTCACCCCTGTGGATGTGGTTGTATGCCCATGTGTGAGTTGTTATGCAGTTCAAATGTGTGTGCTGCCCAGTCCTCTGGTCAAGTTGTTTCCACCTTTGTGTCCCAGACGTGTGCATCTAGTGGGTGTTGTGTTGGATGTGTTTGTGTTTTTGCTTCACTTCTTGGGTGTGCTCTTGTCTTTGTGCTGTGCTGTATGGTGTGGGTTGCTGTTCTGTCACTGATGTCTGTGTGTGTCTGGTATGCTTGGTGTGCACACATAGCTTCTTGTGTATGCAGTGCTGTGTGTGTATGTTGCCTTGTGATTGCCTGGTGTGCATCCCTTGATGTCCTTCTGTGTTTGCTATGTGATTGTTCTGCCCGTGCATCGGTTGTTTGTTTGCTGTGGCTACGTTGTTCTGTGATGGTGCACTTCTTGTGTGTGTTGTGGTATGTTGTCTGTGCATTGTTCCTGAGTGATGAGGTTGTGCACTCCTGTTGTGTCTGTGCTCCCATTGCCTTTCCCCAGTTTAGCTGCACGGGCATGTCTGTTGTTGTTGTTGTGGCTCTGTGTGTGTTTATGTTGCGTTATGTGTTTGTCTGTTGTATTTGTTTCCACATTTGTGGTGGCATCCCTGTGTGTGTGTGTGTGATGTTTGTGGCTGACCCCAGGGTGTGTGGTTGTTTGTGTGTGTATTGACTATCAAGTATTTCCAGCCTTCAGTGTGTTTGGCACTGGTGTTGTGTGCTGATGGTGTGAGGGGGGAGCCATTTAGGATCCCCAAGAAGTGGAAAGGCACCCCTCCACAATCTCCCAGCCACACCGTGTCTCCAGTCTGCATGACTCCACCTCCACGTGCCACTACACCACCTGGTCCAAGCAGCTCTCCGGCTTGCCAAGCCACTGATAGCTCTACCTCAGCTGTTCCGCTCTCTCCCCCTCCAAGTGCCCCGACAGTCCCCGAGACACAGCCAGTTCCCAGTCCGCCAGACAGCCAAGTCTGAGTGGTAGTCACACTCACACACCTGTCTCTCACACAGGTGGGCCTGTACTGCACATTGTTGCCCCCTGACTGTGTTGCTGACCATGGAAAGGTACAATCGCACACATTCCCTGTGCAGCTTCTCATGGACTCAGTCTGCACTTTGTCCTGCCCACTGGCCTTGTCGTTCACTGCTGTGTACCCCCTGCCTGTGCATTGTCTCATGGACATGCTCTGCACATTGTGCCTTGCTCTTCTCTTCTCATGGTACCTATCAGTGCAATATGTGAATACAGACAGTTGCTCCTGTTGTCTATTTTGTCAGTGTCCTTACTGAATAAAGTTCTTTTGCTGTGTGGAAATGGTTTGCTGTGCCACATGGGCTGTGTGGCACTTCAACATAGTCAAAGTTTGGGCTCACTTACTATATTTTTTTCAGGGGTGACAGGGTCTTCAGTTCTTCTTGACCCAGATACTTGTGTGGGCAATGGTGTCAATTTCGAATGGTTAGCAGTAGTCATTTACTTAATTAGTTCATGTTGGCTATATTGTACACATGTCAGGTTGGGGGTCACTGCCAGCACAGAGTGGGTTTATGCACACAGCATTGCATGCAGGCTGTCCAAGGTCATCATGTATGTGTGGTCTTCCTTTATGTGCGTCCAGTGGTGTATGTGTGTGGTCATCTTGTGATGGCCAGTCATCCTAGTCCCATGGCTTACTTTCCATTTGTGCTCTTGGATGGCCAGGTAGTGTGCAGTGTGAAGGGGGTGAGTTTGTGGGGAGTGTTGATGTGTACATGCCTCTGCACTGTCAACTACACACGTGTCACCCAGGAGTTGTGTGCCTGTTATTTTGAGGGTTCATCCCTGTGGATGTGGTTGTATGCCCATGTGTGAGTTGTTATGCAGTTCAAATGTGTGTGCTGCCCAGTCCTCTGGTCAAGTTGTTTCCACCTTTATGTCCCAGACGTGTGCATCTAGTGGGTGTTGTGTTGGATGTGTTTGTGTTTTTGCTTCACTTCTTGGGTGTGCTCTTGTCTTTGTGCTGTGCTGTATGGTGTGGGTTGCTGTTCTGTCACTGATGTCTGTGTGTGTCTGGTATGCTTGGTGTGCGCACATAGCTTCTTGTGTATGCAGTGCTGTGTGTGTATGTTGCCTTGTGATTGCCTGGTGTGCATCCCTTGATGTCCTGCTGTGTTTGCTATGTGATTGTTCTGCCCGTGCATCGGTTGTTTGTTTGCTGTGGCTACGTTGTTCTGTGATGGTGCACTTCTTGTGTGTGTTGTGGTATGTTGTCTGTGCATTGTTCCTGAGTGATGAGGTTGTGCACTCCTGTTGTGTCTGTGCTCCCATTGCCTTTCCCCAGTTTAGCTGCACGGGCATGTCTGTTGTTGTTGTTGTGGCTCTGTGTGTGTTTCTGTTGGGTTATGTGTTTGTCTGTTGTATTTGTTTCCACATTTGTGGTGGCATCCCTGTGTGTGTGTGTGTGATGTTTGTGGCTGACCCCAGGGTGTGTGGTTGTTTGTGTGTGTATTGACTATCAAGTATTGCCAGCCTTCAGTGTGTTTGGCACTGGTGTTGTGTGCTGATGGTGTGAGGGGGGTATGTGTGTAGTTTCTTACTAGTGTTTGTCAGTCCTGAGGTGTGTAGATGGGCCCTGTGTGTAGTGCTGTTGGTGCACTCCTGTGAAGTAGTTGTATGGATGTGTGGCTGTTCACAGTTTGACTTCAGGGCCTTCCTTTCATCCTTGTGCCTATGTTGTAAATTGAAACTACGATGTGATTAAGCATTTACTAAAGACATGCACTCTCCTGCCTTACACATGTCTCTTTCCTTATGTTGACTGAAGTTTGGACTCCATTTTGTATTGTCATGTCTCCACGTGCTCAACACGAGGAGAGTCTTATCTTTGTGTTAGTTGCTCTTGTAATCTGCCTAGTAACAGTCTATAAATAGTTCCTTTGTCCGCCTGGCGCATGCCCAGACTTGACCACATCTGTTATCAGTTAGTCCTTGCTTGACCATGTTTTCGCGGGCTTAAGGAGTATGTCAGCTCCGCCCACATATTGATCTTGTATTGAAAATGTCCATAAAAGGTAACATTCTTCGTCTCATGTCGTATCCTCCCACTTATGAGCCCCTCTGTTGTGTATAAAAGGGGACCGTGTATGCAAGTTCTGTGTGCTACTCTATGCAATACTGAAGGGTATTGTATGGATTGTAGGACCACCCTTAAGGGTTAATAAACGCTGTCTTTGTACTTTGCAGTTTCCGTGCCAACTTCCTTATAGGTTACTTTTACAGGAGAGCGAACCCTTGTGTCCTGCGGGCCTAGCTGGGGCCTGTATTCATCAATTGGCGCCCGTCACGTGGGGCTCATCGGCGACTCGGATGCTCGAAGGATTGGTCGCGACGAAGGTGAGGAATTTGGCCGGGGATGTGATCACTGCCAGAGGCATTTTAGTCCTGGCATCCCGAGGTTTTTCTTCCTTCCCTTCCGACCTGACCATCTGGGTGGCGCCAGTCCTCGACTGAGACCTCTTCTGTCGGTCCTGCCGTGACAGCCGTTTGGGCGAATTTTGGAGCTTGGCAGTTGGAATCTGGACTCTTGATTGGTAAGAACCGTCGTACGGTACTTGCTCCGAGTTTTTGAAGCCTGGGTTGGCTATTTGAGTTTGATTTGTGATGACCGGTCATATCTTGTATTGATTATTGTGAGAATATATGCGTTGCAACACATATAGGCAGGTAATGTGGAGATATTTCTCCGGAACTGTGTAACTTTGAACAGCACAACGTTTAAGTGCCATTTTTTTGATAATACTGCATATTCTGCATTATTTTTGAGCATGCCTGCTTTTAGCGCACTCCGTAAGTGGTGCTGCTGCTTTGGAAACCGGTTAAACCTCGAGGAATCTGCTCCAGCTCCCCCAGAGGGGACTCCTAATAGGGATATGTATGTGAAGCATGGTCTTTCCTCCATAATGTACAGCACAGTATGGAGGAAATATACCAGAAAGGATCCTGAGTTACGGTGGCCGTTGTATGGGTCGTTTGATATGCGTAAGATTGAGTATGTGGAACAGTGTATGTGTAAACGGCGTGCTCGTCAAGACATGTTTGAATGTGTGCGATTATGGGTGAAGGAAGTGCGTGAGCGAGAGAAACGTGAGAAAGCGCTGTTTGATAAGGAGCAACGAAAGAATTATCATGTGAGAGCGCAGGAAGCAAAGCGTCGGGAGGAAAGAGAACAGACGGAGAAGCAAGAGAAAGAACGCAGGTTACAAGTCTCGGGTCAATATGCTGTTCGTCAGCCACTCTATCCTGTCCTTAATAATCATGACGATGATTTTTATTTATTAGATCGTTCTCCGCCTCCTTATGTTGGCGCGTCTGCCCCGAGGCCACAAGATTCTGGATCGGGTTCGAGTAAGGTAGACACGCGGTCCATGTTATCGGCTGAGCGAATGGGTGAGCTTCGACAGTTTTCCTATCGTGCATGTAAGGGCAAGTTATCCCTTGCTGAGTTGTTGGATTCTTGGGAGTCGTGGCAGGATAGAGAAAGGTTGTATTTCTTGGGACACTTTTCTGATGAAGTGATTGCTGCCTTTCGGAAATATTCCAGTGTCTTTGAACCTGACGATGTGGTATTAGATGCTAAAGCATTGCGTAATGGTGTTTTCTCTCCCTCTAAGGCGCCTGAGGCGGTTCGGCGACTGTTTGCGTTGCGGGATGCGGCGGCAGATCTTAAAGAGAAAATGCGCAAACACCTTGAGGAGGAAAAGCGGTCGGATTCGCGTACCGGAGGCGGCCATTCATCCACCTCTCAATCAGATAAGAGCGATCTAGTGCATGCTAAACCAATGCGAGAGGCGGCGCCTTTGTATGTTCCTCCTAAAGGAACGGGGACTAGCTCGGATATTACCTCCGCCGATGCTAAGGGATATTTTGTGTATAATTGGGTTTATACTCCCTGGCACAGGGCTGACGTCATGGCATTAAAGAATGCGTTGCCTGATCCCCGCAAGAATCCAGCAGCCTTTTACGAAGAAGTCGAGGGGGCCTTGAATTCTTGTATTATGACCTTAGCAGATATAGATTTGTTCTTTGGGCTTATTCTACCACCAGATATGTGGCGATCTGTGCGGAAGGTGGATGATGCTGCCACTTTTAAGGCTCGATGGTCTGAGCTTGAGGATGAGGATAGGGAGAGAAAGCCCGCGCAGAAACCACCTCAGATTATCTTAGATCTCCCCGCTGCTATTCTGACTAAGTTGAAGACAATCATCCCCCCCAAAAAGATTGACTGGAATATGCTAGCCTCGTGCAAGCAGAAAGCCGATGAATCAGTTGCAGATTTCTTTACGCGCTTTGAGGAGACGTTTCATGATTTTAGTGGTCAGTCACTTACGGATGATATGGGTCGGCACCTTTTTGCTGATAAATATGTGGCGAATTTATTACCGGCGATTGCAGCTCGCCTAAAAGCGAGTGAAAGTTCTTGGTCCACTGCGACCCCGACAGCCCTCCTGACTATAGCTCAGTACTATGAGCGCCAGGAGCAAGAAGCGAAGGGGCAGGAAGAGAAGAAATCGAAGGATTTAAAAACAAAGGTGATGTTAGCACAAGTATATGGTCCGCCCCGACGGGGTGTAAATAGAGGTAGGGGAGGATTTTATGGTCCTCCCTCGGGCCGATCTGATCTGAATAGGAATCAATGTGCGTATTGTAAGCAATCGGGACACTGGGCCAGAGATTGCCCAGCGTTGCATGCTTCGCGTCAGGGACACAATCAGGGTGGCCCGAGAGGTAGAGGGGGTTTCTCGAATTTTAGAGGGAATTCTAATGATAACGCTCGGTTTGACCCTGCTGGGCAGCAACGAGATAGGTCTAATGTTTTCGATCGACAAAATCAGTATCAAGTGTCGGGGATTGACCGTTCTGGGTACCATGATTCTCAGCATGCATAGGAATGCGTTGGATGGGGGTTAGAATCAGTTGAGGTGCCAGTTGATCAGAAGGGTCCTTACGTATCAGCTGAGGTTTTGGGCTCTACTGATCAGTTCCTAGTGGATACAGGAGCGACTCGTAGTGCGCTGTCCAAACAATTGGTTCCGAGGGCTCCCCCATCTGGTTTAATGGTTACATCGGTAGGGTTTGATGGTACACTCTCCCGAAGCCCTCTTTCGCAGCCCCTCACATTTCAGGTTGATTCTTTTTCTGCACCCTGTCCGTTTTTGCTTGCCCGGAACACGCCGGACAATATTATGGGCCTTGATATGCTGAAGCATTTCAGAGCTACAATCCGCTGTTCCCCTGCTGGAGTGCGGGTGATATTGAATGACAATTACCCCCTGTCCGAACGGATGTGTGTGGTTACAGAAGATGCTGTGTTAGCTACCCTCCCTTGTGCTCTATGGGCCACCTCGGATACTGATGTGGGACAGATGGTGATTCCGCCTGTTCACATTAGTGTCCAGGAGGGGGCGGTGTTACCACGCCTTCCACAGTATCGTATTTCGCAGGAGGGGGAAGAGGCTCTTATACAGATTGTGCAGGATTTGATTAAGGTGGGAGTAGTGGAAGAAGTTCCCTATAATGTTTGTAATAGCCCGATTCTACCCATTCTGAAAAAGGATACGGATGCCAAAGTCTATCGGTTTATCATTGATTTGAGAGAAGTTAACAAGATCGTGATACCCCAGTACCCAGTGGTTTCAGATATCACGACGTTGCTTACTTTGGTCCCGCCTACGGCGACCATGTTTTCAGTTATTGATTTGAAAAATGCCTTCTTTTCAATTCCCATTCATCCCGATAGTCGATACCTTTTTGGTTTCACTCTAAATAATAGGTCTTACCGATTTTGTAGAATCCCTCAGGGCTACACGGAAAGCCCTAGCATTTACAGTCAAGCTTTGAAAAGACAATTGGACTCCTTTGTTCTGCCCGAGGGTGTCGCCCTCATTCAATATGTCGATGACATCCTGCTGGCGGCCGACACCCCGGAGTTGTGTGAAACGAGTACGTTGTCTTTGCTTTCCTTTCTGGCATCCCACAATCACAAAGTCTCTCGGAAAAAGTTGCAATTCTGTAGACCAAAGGTGACTTATCTGGTTCACCTTTTGTCTAAGGAGGGACGTGCACTCACACCAGATCGTGTCCAAGTGATTCTGGATACGCCGACGCCGTCCACACAGAAGGACGTGCGCGCATTTTTGGGTCTTGTTTCTTTTTGTAGGCAGTGGATATTAGGGTTTTCGCACATAGCCAAGCCATTGTTAGCCCTTTTGACAAAAGACACACCTATCCCGCTTCCTTGGACGAATGAGTGTGACACTGCCTTTCAGAAACTGCGACAGGCCCTCTGTTCGGCACCAGTGTTAGGGACTCCTGATTATACCAAGCCTTTTTCGTTGTATGTGCATGAGAAAGATGGATGTGCATTATCGGTTTTAGTACAGATGCACGGCGACAAGCAGCGCCCTTGTGCATATTTTTCGGCTGTACTTGATCCTGTTGCCCGAGCATTGCCTGGTTGTTTTCGCTCGGTTGCGGCAACAGCTGTGTCAATACGCCAGAGCGAGGGAATTGTGTTATCTCATAAGCTGTTGGTATTAGTCCCCCATGCTGTTGATGCCCTGCTTAATCAGACGAAGACGCAGCATTTGACCAGTGCCCGTTTAACGCGATATGAGCTGACGCTTTTGGCTCCTCATATTACGTTAAAGAGGTACGTGACGTTAAATCCTGCCACATTGTTGCCATACCCCGAGACTCGGTCTGAGGCACGAGAAGCACATGATTGTATCCTTGTGACCGAGGAACAAACAAAGGGTCGTATTGATCTCCAGGATACGCCCTTTTCAGATGTAGATGGAGAACTGTGGGTGGACGGGTCATGCCTGAAGCTACCAGATGGTACGACTTCAGCAGCGTATGCGATTACCACATTGCAAACAATAGTGGAGACAGCACGCATACCACAGAAATCAGCTCAAGCAGCGGAACTGATAGCATTAACACGAGCATGTGAGCTCAGTACAGGATTGTGTGTGAATGTTTATACAGATAGCCGCTATGCCTTCGGAGTAGCGCACGATTTCGGCCTGCTCTGGAAGGAAAGAGGGTTTTTAACGTCACATGGAGTACAAATAATGCATGGGGAGTTAGTTCATAATCTTTTAACTGCATTGACATATCCGAAGAAAATTGCCATTGTTAAATGTAGCGCCCATAGGAAGGTAGTCGATAAAATTGGAGAAGGGAATGCGTTAGCAGACCGGGTGGCACGGGAGACTGCGATGCAGCCCGGTGCTACTGCCATGTATGTAGTGAAGTCACAAGTAGAAAGATGGCATGATGCGAAGGAAGAAGTGCGAGAAATACAGAGGACCGCTTCTGACAAAGAACGGGAGCAATGGTCCAGTGAGGGAGAACTGGATGATGAGGGTTGCTGGAGAAATAAGCAGATGGATAGATGGAAATTACCCACGGCTTTTGTACAACCTATGGTTCAGATGGCACATGGGCTAGCACATGTTGGAGCTTCCGCAATTGTAAAATTGCTTACCCAAGTCTGGGAGCATCCAGAGATTGCTAGCACGGCAAAGAGGGTGGTGCAGACCTGTATGATTTGCCTGCGGTACAACCCAGGAAAGGGTACTCGGACCCCAGCAGGAGGGTTCGTAACACCTACTGCACCCTTTGAGGTTTTGCAGATGGATTACATCCAGCTCGAGCGTTGTAACAATTTGAAGTATGTTCTAGTAGTGGTGTGTGCCTTTAGCAAATGGGTTGAGGCATACCCTACGAAGGACAATACTGCAATGACTACCGCTAAGATGCTGTTGAAGGAGTTCTTCCCTCGATATGGCGTTTGTAGACTTCTGTGGAGTGATAACGGACCCCACTTTATAGCGGATGTTATAAAGTATGTTTTGAAGGGTCTAGGCATCACCCAGAAGTTCCACGCAGTATTCCACCCTCAATCTGCAGGACTAGTGGAGAAGTATAATGGTACACTGAAGCTCAAGATCGCTAAAATTCAAGCTTCGACGTCTTTGACTTGGCCAGATGCTTTACCGCTGGCATTGTTGTCAATTAGGTCGGTACCGCACTCTCGAATCGGTCTTACACCGTATGAGATTGTCTTTGGACGTCCAATGAATATTTGGGGTCCACCAAAACCTAAGACTGTGTATGATGTACCTTGTGTAATGATGAATGATTATCTGGCACAGTTAACGGATAACTTGGTTTCCATTCATCAACAGGTCCGGGAGGCGCTCCCCGATCGGTCCATCGGCGAAGGACATAGTCTCCGGCCTGGAGACTATGTCATGCTGAAAATCTTTGACAGGACGAACAGCCTGGAGCCGAGATGGGTTGGCCCTGAGCAAGTCTTACTGGCAACAAGGACGGCTGTGCGAGTTTCCAACAGGAAGAATTGGATCCATTCCCTGCACTGCTGCAAAGTACCGCCCGGATTGGTGGAGCCTGCTGTATTGACCGATCAACGAGAAATTCTGACCACAGAGAAAGGCCGTGCTGTGGAATCGAACGACGCTGAGGAGCTCTTTCCGGACCACGCGGCTCCTGGAGGAAGGCGATATCATTTGAGGCCAAGAAAGTGAATCCTTCAGTATCGGGACATGTTGTCAGAACGGCCCTTGGGTTAGTGAAACGGAGAGCCAATGAGGCAAGGGGGGGGGATCAGCCCTGCATTAGTGCACCCGTCTTGGCCCGTTGGTGAAGAAATCGACCGCTGCCCAAGGGGAAGAGTTTTGACAAACCTTTTAGTTTCAGGAAGATATTGATTCTCTATTCTGACATGGAGAAAAAGAAGATCCTTTGTGTAACAGGTTTTATGCTCACAGTAGCTATTGTTGGGATAACCACATGGTTTGTGGAGGATGTGACTCCTGCTCGAGAGTTGCTTGTGTTGACCACTCCAGTGCCTGCGGAGCACTATTTCTATACCCTTCCGTATCAAGAATTGAAGCATCGTCAGTCCTATTTGAATAACACTTTCATCCAGGTGTTACATCATACCCACGTTGCCACCAATGCTACGGACTGTTGGATATGTGGTATGATGCCAGCTCATCAGAAGAAAGGAGGAACGCCATTCATACCTCTTCCTTTCTCTCATAATGGCTCTTGTAGAGCATGGTACACTTTGCTTTTTGCCACTCGGAAAGCCACAGTGGGACGATTACTCTTCAGACTCAATAAAGAATGTCATCAGGATAAAGATGGATATCCGCAAGCGAATGGGACAATTTGGGAATGGGAAGAGTATCGACCAGACAATGAATCGATTCCATATGTTTTCACGAACACCAGAGACACTGTGGGAAAAGACAAATTTGTGATTCAAGTGGCACAAGCTCAAGCGGACCTGTGTGTCCAAAGTGTGGGTTATATTCCTGTTGGTGTTAGCGATTGTATTACCATATTAAACATCGATGGGTTGAATAACAGTACCTTCTTAGCATCCCATAATACATACTTCGTATGCGGAAATAAAGGTTATTACCGTTTGCCAGCCGGTTGGTCCGGAGTATGTTATGTAGCATTTTTGTTGCCTCCTGTATTTTTGGTACCTGCATCCTATCATAAGGATTTGAAGTTGTTAAATAATGTGACTGTAAATAGGTATAAACGTACTCTATCAATTGATGACGTGGACCAGACTGATACCAGTCTGCAGCAGTATATTGATTTTAATTTAGGATTGTTTTTCTTCGTTGGAGCTGCCTTGAATAGTAGGAAAGTTCGAAGATTAACAAGAGTGGTAGAGGCTGTGACAAACCAAACCGCTGCTGCTCTTGGGAATCTTACGGAAGAATTACAGATTACCAGAATTGTTGCATTACAGAATCGTATGGTGTTAGATGTTATGTTAGCTGATCGAGGTGGAGCTTGTAAAATTATCGGAAGTAGTTGCTGTGTGTTTATTCCTGACCACACACCGTCAGTCTATAATGCAATTAACAGGTTGCATAAAATTGCAGCTGAAATCCATACAGAAAACGGCACTTGGTCCTTTTCTGGATGGTTCTGGGCATTGATCACTGCTTGGGGTTGGAAGGTTTTAACTGGTCTCTGTATAATTATAGCAGTTCTGTTTTCTTGTTGCATCTGTGTTCAATGTGGTCCTTTGCTCTGTTCCTTATGTGTATCATTCTGTATCCCCGATAAGAAAGCTATTGACAATGTCACTTATCAGAAACGTTTAGCTAAGGAAGTAGAAAAGATGATGATAATTGATATATACGATGATTATCCTAACAAACCGGATGTCTTCAGTAAATGCTGAAAGGGTCGTCTGTTGTAAATTGAAACTACGATGTGATTAAGCATTTACTAAAGACATGCACTCTCCTGCCTTACACATGTCTCTTTCCTTATGTTGACTGAAGTTTGGACTCCATTTTGTATTGTCATGTCTCCACGTGCTCAACACGAGGAGAGTCTTATCTTTGTGTTAGTTGCTCTTGTAATCTGCCTAGTAACAGTCTATAAATAGTTCCTTTGTCCGCCTGGCGCATGCCCAGACTTGACCACATCTGTTATCAGTTAGTCCTTGCTTGACCATGTTTTCGCGGGCTTAAGGAGTATGTCAGCTCCGCCCACATATTGATCTTGTATTGAAAATGTCCATAAAAGGTAACATTCTTCGTCTCATGTCGTATCCTCCCACTTATGAGCCCCTCTGTTGTGTATAAAAGGGGACCGTGTATGCAAGTTCTGTGTGCTACTCTATGCAATACTGAAGGGTATTGTATGGATTGTAGGACCACCCTTAAGGGTTAATAAACGCTGTCTTTGTACTTTGCAGTTTCCGTGCCAACTTCCTTATAGGTTACTTTTACAGGAGAGCGAACCCTTGTGTCCTGCGGGCCTAGCTGGGGCCTGTATTCATCACCTATACGTGGTTTGCCTTGCTGTCTCCCTGTGTTGTTGCACTGAGCTGTCTGTGGTTTGAGTTCACTGACTGTGCCAGCCATGTGTGCTTTGATGGTGTGAGGGTGTTGTGCTCTGTTCCTTGTGTTAATGTGATGTACACATGCTTGTTGTGTGTCTCCATGGCCTTTCATTTATGTGAAGCCCACTTTGGTTTCCATATTTGTTGTACTTCATTGCTGTTGGCATGTGGTATGTGTATGTGTGTGTGTCAGTCTGTGGTATGTATGTGTGACTGTGCAGGCTGTGTGTCCATTTGGATGTTAATTCCTTGTATGTGTTCATTTGTTGCTTGTCCTCATTTATATTTCCCTGAGTGTGGTGTTGTGGTGGTGTGTGTGTTTCCCTGGCCCTGTGCTACTGTGCTGTGTGTTGTGTGTTCCTGTGCAGCCACTCCTGCAGTGTGTGTCTCCATGATTGATTGTTGTGTGGTGCAGGGTATGTATTGACCTGGCTTGTTGTTGTGCATGGGGTACACAGGAGGGGCACATGGCATGTGCCTTCATGGGGTGTGCTAGTGTGTGGTGGGAGGGGGTGTGGCCCTGAGGTCTTTGTGACCCGGAACAGTTTCCTCATCAGTAATACGCTTCCCGGGGCTCCCTGCAACGGGAGACTGGACTGATCACTGCTAGGCTAACACGCCGGTCGATTTGTGGGTCTGAGTGAGTACACTGGAGGGGCAGCGATACTACATGCCCCAGCATGCCTGTTTCCTCTATTTTGTACGTCTTACTACCTTTTCTTTACTTAGATTTGATATCACAAACCGTGTGATCCCGTCTTCCCTGAGGTGCAAAATTCCTGTTCTCTAAGTAAGCGCTTTTCTTTTCATCCAACCCCCTTTTTTTCCCCCCCACCCTGTTGTTCCACTTCCGACCGTGGGTTCATCACTTACGGTTATTGGGTTACCACGCTATGCGACTTTGAAATTCACGTCGTGTTTAGAGGTATGCCCTCCGTATTTTAGGAGGTTGCGGCTTGTTACCCACCACTACACTTTAGTTACCCGTGGGTTCACTGTTACCGTGGAATTCGGGATTCTCCCGCTCTTCTCATGGTACTACTGGTGCACTAGTACACTTTTACTCCTCTGAGAGTACACAGATACCCACTCCTTCGAGATACGTATGAGTGGCAATAAATAGTTGAATTCACTACTATTCCCTATGTATGTTCACTGATCGCCTGCATTATTATTGTTCGTGATTGTGTGAATACACAAATGTTTATCATCGATGGAGTTCGTCGAATGTTTTACGAATGTGGCATCGAAAAGGTTTTTCTTGGCAGATAATATGAGTACTGACTTCACGAACAGAATGACGACTATATCTGTCTATTTATGTGTTTGTCTTTATGTTCGTTTGTGCTTTCTTCACAGATTTTTACTTTCAACAACTTGGAGAAAGTTTCCCTAACCGTGAGTAACGGATTAGGTTCACTACTGACCGAGGACAGGACACACCTTAGGGAGTGTGTACCTCCCAGGTCATGTTCTTATGGTCCTGACGAAAACCTTAGTAATAACGCATTGGTTGAAACATGTAGACCTGCAAATACACTTTTTTTCACCCTTCTCATTAAGATACCATAGGTCAATTTAACCTTTCGTGGTATCTATATTAATTTTTAATCATTGTCCAAATTACCCTAGAATAAAATTATCTTTTGGGTTAAATCTGGCCAATTTTTATTTTTTCACGAAATTCACTATTCACTCCAAAAAAACCCAGCTCCACTGTAGTCAGGTGTCGCAGCACACCCAGATGGCACTCGGCTCTCTGGGTGGGGCCCCGATGATGAAGCATGTCACCAACCAGGTTGGTGAGTGAGGGGCCTTCTAAAGAAAGAATATTTCTTTACCTACTCTTCTTGCCAATACCCCTAGACAGTTTCCTGTCTGTTGGGTTGCACTCCCTCGCTTTGTTTAATAAGTCTTTGTGCCCTGCCCATGCCTGGCACTGGCCCTGCCTTCTGCATTCTGCGCATGTATTAGCTTGTGTTCGCCGCTGCGGTGACGTGACCGGGACATTGCTGCATGGTGGCGGTAGCTGTGTGTCCAGGATGCAGCGGGGTGACTTTGTGGCAGGTGGGTGATGTGTGGGTGCCCTTGTGGATGTGTGTGAGAAGTTGGCCTGGTATATGATGTTCACTAGTTAAAGTGACCACCTTGTACCATGCCAAGCAACCCTTATGGTGTGGTTGTAAGTCAACCTTTTCGGACTAGCTGCCCTAGTGGTAGCGTAGGCTAAGCAGTCTTTGAGGCTAAACTCGTGAAGCGTGTTAAGCAAGCTGTTTTACCATATGCAACCCCCTTTTATACCAATGAAAGGACACCACACAGATATATATTCAAAATATATATGTATTTATTTCTCAAAGTAACCCCTAGTCTCTTTATGAGCACAGGAGCACAAATCATCAAACAAGATTACAGTAGAATACACAGAAGTTGCACTTTATATGGATAGGCCCTGGTGGCCGCTCGAACCATATACTAAAATAGTGGTATAAGTACCACGAACAGAAAAGGGAAAAGGCCTAGGGCCTCTAGAATCGCTGGGCCTACAAGGAGCTAACTTCAGTTAGTGACCAGGAGGTCCACGGGTGGCGTGTGCAGAGCAAATAGTCACACGCGTGCTCCCATAGGTTTTCAATGGGTGCGTAAAAAGTACAAAGTTACTGCAAAAAGGATCTTCCGGATGGACTAGGAACTCAAGATTGGAAACACAGACACTAGAGATGTTACTCTACACTGGGGCACCGGGGTGCCAGCTTTACCTCACCCACAGGAAGCGGGTGCATAGGTGTCGAAGTGCGTCGGGTTTCTTCTATCTGTTCCGTGGAGCCTGAAGACAAAGATGCTGCAGGCGGTCGGTCCGGGAGAGATGCGGTGGATCCAAGAGTGGATCGGAGTTGTAGAAGACCTGTAAGCAGAGGGGACAGTGTTCACAGTCACTAGCCAGTGACCAGCGTGGCACCAGGTGGGTACCAGGCGATGTCGGGTGCAAACAGGAAGAAAGGGGTAGCTTGTCTCTGCAGCCACGTGGTCCCTGAAGGTCGACGACGTCCAGGAGTCGGTTCACGAGCTGTCCCACGCAGGCTCTCGCTGTCGGCGGTGTCGGCGACTTGATTGAAGCAAACAAGCATTGGCAAAAGCAATTGTTGTGGAGAACAAGATAAGCTGATGGTTCTGACCAGCAAGGTCAGAGGGATTGCTCCTTTGGAGGAGAGCAAGGGCCAGTCTAGAGCAACCAGACCAGCGGTGTAGTTCTTGAAGTTCGTCGCCAAGATGGCTACTAGCCAGCGGGCCAGCAACCGGTTAGGCGCGTCGAGTGGCAAAATGCAGAAGGGCCCCACGCAGATCGTGGAGATGCTGGAGGGCTCACCTTTGGTGCAGATGCTGCTCGAGGGTTGGGCTTCTTAGATCCCAAAGCACAACTTGGAGGGAGCCTCGGGTGTTGCGCTTGCAGCTTGTCGTAGTCGTTCCAAGATGGCTGGCTCCACGTGTCTCGGTGCCTCCACGGGTCTCCTCTTTTCAGGGACTGTAGATCGGGCGGTGAGAGGTCTGGAGGTCCAGGTCTTGTCAGTCTCTGGGCTCGGGCTCCGGCGGGAGGCGGCGGCAAAGCAGACGTTGATTCGCTGGATGGTGCTTGCGTTAGCAAGGTGGTCACTCCCTGACCACAGGGGAGATTTCCTTCAGTCTTCTGTGCAGCAGAATGTCGAAGTTTCCGTCTTCTTCTTAGTTTCAAGTTGATTCCAGGATGTCTGAAGTCTTAGGACACAGCTCCTACCTTTAAGCGGATTCTAGGGGCCGGACTACCTGCTAGGTCCCTCCCTATGGGTGGGACCAGGAAGGGGGGTGGTTACACCCCCAATCCTTTGTCCAGCTCACCCCCGGCCCGGGACTGGTGTGCCCCAGGACCGGTTTGAACTGGCATATGCACCGAGGCTCCTTGTGAGCCTCAGGCATGTCTGGTTCTATTCAAGCCCTACCTGACCAATACACAAAATCCTGTCTGGGGTGGTGCACGCACCTCCCCTGGCAGGAAACCCTTTGTCCACACCTCCCAAGCTGGAAGGACTCCCAGCAGCAGGAGGGCAGACTTGTGTCTGTGGTGGCAGCATCCATTTTGTGGAGCTGAGGCTATGTCTGATTTTAGCCGGGTTTCAGGTACTGTACATGTCGTGTCCCTCTAGAAGGGTGGAATGCTAACCCCGTCGCCAGAATTGGCGAGGGGTTAGTATTCCAATTCGTATGACACCTTACTCGACATGTTTTGATAAAGCCAAACCAAAGATAGCATTTAACCGCGAGGTTCATAATGCACTTAAGAGTATATGGTATGACGATATCTGGAAACAGTAGAAGGAAGTTGTTCCGACCACTGCAGACAGGCTCAGCTCATGCCAGAGCACCATCTCACATGGAACCAAGCACTCTGCCTTCAGGATTGTTAAGGCCTGCCATAGGAGTGACTTATAGGTTGACATGTGTCCCATTTAAGGTTAGGTATAGGTATACTACACCTAAGTAAGAGGTGGTTACACCAACTTACCCCAGCTGAGTGATCAGCCAGTTGTGTCAAATTTGTTAGGCCAAGCCTGGGGTGGCATAATACATGCTTCAGCCCCTGGCAGGCCTTAGATACACCAATGCCCTGGGTACCTAGTGTACACTGGTACAGGGGCTCACAGGGTGATCCACTTCCAATTGGTTATGCACCTAGGGTGCATAGTGTAAATTTAGTAGAGAGAACAGCAGGCTGGGGGTCTGATTGGCAGGCCCACAGCCTCAATATGTCAAAAACCAGTGAAGCAAAAAGCAAAAATTTGGGGTGACCATAGGATAGCAGACCCTACTCTCCTACACAACCCCCCCCCCCAAACGCAGGGACATTAAAATAGCCTTGACCAGTCTCGTCTTCATGTCCTAAGTGGAAGTACCTGGAGAGACCATCTGCATTCCCATGGTCAGTACCTGGCCGGTGCTCCACTGTAAAGTCCATCCCCTGTAGGGAAATGGACCACCTAAGCAGTTTGCGGTTTTCACCCTTCATCTGATTTAGCCACAAGAGGGGCTTATGGTCGGTCTGAATCTTGAAGTGAGTGCCAAACAAGTATGGCCTCAGCTTCTTCAGGGCCCACACCATAGCAAAGGCCTCCCTCTCAATAGCTGACCAATTCTTCTCTCTGGGGGTCAACCTTCTGCTAATAAAAGCAATGGGTTGGTCTTGACCATCTACATTAAGTTGTGACAGCACAGCTCCCACACCCAACTCAGAAGCATCTGTTTGGACAATAAACTCTTTGGAGTAGTCAGGACTTTTCAGGATAGGTGCAGAGCACATGGCCTCCTTCAGGTCATCAAATGCCTTTTGACAGCTTACTGTCCACTGAACCTTTTTGGGCATCTTCTTGGATGTCAGATCATTAAGAGGAGTCACAATGGACCCATAGTTCTTAACAAACTTCCTGTAGTACCCAGTCAAGCCCAAGAAAGCTCGAACTTGAGTCTGGGTGGTTGGAGGGGACCAGTCCTTGATGGATTGTATCTTACTCTCCAGTGGTTGAACTTGGCCTCCACCTACAAGGTGGCCCAAATACACAACCTTACTCTGCCCTATCTGGCACTTAGTAGCCTTGATAGTGAGGCCTGCCCTTTGCAGGGCCTCAAGAGCCTTCTTCAGGTGGATCAGGTGATCCTCCCAGGTGGAGCTAAAGACAGCAATGTCATCAAGATATGCTGCGCAAAAGTCATCCAACCCAGTAAGGACTTGGTTCACCAGCCTTTGGAAGGTGGCAGGTGCATTCTTCAGACCAAAGGGCATCACCACAAACTGGTAGTGCCCACCTGGGGTTGAGAATGCTGTTTTGGCCTTAGACTCCTCAGCTAATCTGATTTGCCAATAGCCAGCTGTCAAGTCAAATGTGCTCAAAAACTTTGCAGAAGCTAGTTTGTCTATGAGCTCATCTGCCCTTGGAATAGGGTGTGCATCTGTCCTGGTGACAGCATTGAGACCCCTGTAGTCCACACAGAACCTCATCTCTCTCTTGCCATCTTTGGTGTGAGGTTTGGGGACTAGAACCACTGGGCTAGCCCAGGGGCTCTCTGAGGGTTCAATGACACCTAACTCCAGCATTTTATGTACCTCAGCCTTTATACAGTCCCTGACGTGGTCAGGTTGTCTGTAGAGCTTGTTCTTTACAGGCAGACTGTCACCAGTGTCCACCACATGGGTACACCAGTCAGTTTGGCTAGGTATTAGGGAAAACAGATGTTGAAATGATTGTAGAACTTGTCTACATTCAGTCTGCTGATGGGCAGTGAGGTTGCCTCCAAGGGTCACTCCTTCAACTGAGCCATCTTCAGGGTTCTGAGACAACAGGTCTGGGAGAGGGTCACTCTCTTCCTCCTGTCCCTCATCTGTAGCCATGAGCAAGCCCATGTCTGCCCTGTCAACATATGCTTTTAACCTGTTAACATGGAGTACCCTGTGGGGACTCCTGGGAGTTCCTAGGTCCACCAAGTAGGTGACCTCTCCCTTCTTTTCCAGGATTGTATGGGGTCCAGACAATTTGTCTTGGAGTGCTGCTGGGGCCACTGGCTCCAACACCCATACCTTCTGTCCTGGCTGAAACTCAACCAAGACAGCCTTTTGGTCATGCCAAGCTTTCTGTAAGGCCTGGCTTGCCTCAAGGTTTTTGGATGCCTTCTCCATATACTCAGCCATCCTGGAGCGGAGACCAAGTACATAGTCCACTATGTCTTGTTTAGGCTTTTTGAGAGGTAACTCCCATCCTTCCTTCACTAAACACAGTGGGCCTCTTACAGGGTGCCCAAACAACAATTCAAAGGGGCTGTAGCCAACCCCCTTTTGTGGGACCTCTCTGTAAGCAAACAGAAGGCAGGGTAGAAGGATGTCCCATCTTCGCCTGAGCTTTTCAGGTAATCCTTTGATCATACCCTTTAGGGTCTTGTTGAATCTCTCAACAAGCCCATTGCATTGTGGGTGATAAGGAGTGGTGAACTTGTAGTTGACACCACATTCCTTCCACATAGCTGTCAAGTATCCTGACATGAAGTTGGTACCTCTGCCAGAAACTACCTCCTTAGGAAACCCCACTCTGGAGAATACTCCCAGCAGGGCCCTGGCCACAACAGGAGCTGTAGTGGTCCTAAGGGGAATTGCCTCTGGATACCTGGTGGCATGATCCACTACCACCAGTATAAATCTGTGCCCAGATGCAGTGGGAGGATCCATGGGACCCACTATGTCTATTCCCACTCTTTCAAAGGGGACCCCCACCACAGGTAGTGGGATTAGGGGGGCCTTTGTTGTGCCACCTGATTTGCCACTGGCTTGGCAGGTCACACAGGAGCGACAAAACTCCGTTGTATCTTCATTCATGTGAGGCCAGTGAAAGTGAGGGACAAGTCTGTCCCAAGTCTTGTTCTGGCCTAAGTGTCCTGCTAAAGGAATATCATGGGCCAAGGTAAGAAGGAAGCCCCTAAATTGCAGAGGTATAACCAACCTCCTGGTTGCACCAGGCTTGGGGTCTCTAGCCTCTGAATAAAGGAGCCCTTCATCCCAATACACTTTATGGGTACCTTGAGCATTCCCAGCAGCCTCAGCAGCAGCCAGCTGTCTGAGGGGTTCAAGAGAGGGACAGGATAACTGAGCCTGCCTCAAGTCAGCCCTTGAAGGTCCCCCTGTCCCCAGAAACTCAACCTGATCAGGTTCAAGCTCTTCAGGGACAGTTCCTTCAGGGTTCTCTAGATCAGCTTCCTGGGAAGGTTGATCATCACTCTGAGGCAGGGGGGAAGGCACAGCCTTGACCCTCCTGTTCTTCTTCTTGGTAGGTGCTTGGTCCATTGTTCCAGGATCCAAGACCTGTGGTTCAGTAAGGCACTTTTTGGCCTGTGACCTGGTCACAGCAAGGACATGTGGTGATATACCTAACATCTCTGCATGTGTCCTGTACTCCACTTCAGACCATAGAGAACTCTCTAGGTCATTGCCCAACAAATATTCTACTGGGAGGTCTGCACTAACCACAACCCTTTTGAGGCCAGTTACCCCTCCCCATGAGAAGTTAACAACTGCCACACTATGTGAAGTAGTGGCATTGCTGGCATTGGTCACCAGGTAATTCTCACCTGGTATGTACTGTCCAGGGTCCACAAAGCCTGGTGTCACCATAGTGATACTGGCACATGTGTCCCTGTAGGCTTGAGCCACTTTTTCATTAATTAAAGGAGTCTGTCTGTACTTGCCCAGGTTACTGGGGCTCACAGTCAGGGACAAATCAATGTCCCCATCACAGATCAAGACTGCCTGTGTCAGGGTTCTGTCTAAGTCAGAATCTCCTTCAGTTCCCATAGTGATTCCCACTACACCCTTTGTCTGGGGACCAACACTGCTAACAGTAGTACTGGGAGCAGGTGCCTTAGGGGCAACAGTGTTGGGGGCTCCACCCTTCTTACAATCACTAGTCCAGTGAGTTGTATTCTTGCAATGATTGCACCAGGGTTTCTTTTGACCTTCTTTCTTCTTTCCCTTAGTTTGTTGTTGGGACCCACACTCCTTAGCAGTAGTTTGGGGCCCTGTTGAAGACTTCTGGTCTTTAGATTTCTGATCTCCACCCTTTTGGTCTGTTTTCTTCTGATCACCCCCTTGGCCCTGGTTCTGGTTCTTTTGCTTAACCCTGGTTCTGACCCATTTGTCTGCCTTCTTTCCCAATTCTTGGGGAGAGGTCAGATCAGAGTCAACCAAGTGTTGATGCAGTTGCTGGTTTTGACAGTTATTTAAAATCTGTTCTCTCATCATCAAATTGTACAATCCTGTATAATCAGATACCTTACTTCCCAGCAACCAACCCTCCAAAGCCTTAGTGGCACATTCAATGTATTCAGACCAGTCCTGAGTCTGTGTCTTCTGGGTGTCTCTGAACATTAACCTGTACTGTTCAGTGGTTAAGCCTAACCCATCAACTAGGACACTCTTCAGGACTCTGTAATTCCTGACATCCTCTTCTCTTGTAATGAGGAGTCTGTCTCTGCCTCTTCCTTCAAAGGAGAGCCAGAGGATTGCTGCCCACTGGTCTTCAGGAACCTGCTGTACTTTACAGGCTCTCTCAAGAGCAGTCATCCATTTGTGGATGTCATCCCCACTTTTGTAGGGGGGCACAACCTTAGACAGGTTCCTATTATCAAAGACCCTATCTTTGTCCTTAGGGACAATGCTGCCACCAGTGGGTATAGACCCACTCTCTCTATGCTGCCTAGCCTTGTTCAGTTTCTCTTCCATCAGGGCTACCTCTAGCTCCTGCTTCCTGATCCTCAGCTGGGCTTCCTGCATTCTGGCCTCATGTTCCCTCCTCTGAGGGGTGGTCATCCTTTTCCTGGAGTGACCTTGAGAGCCTCTAGAGGCATGAGAAGCATTAGAGTCACCTGAGCGATTCCTTTGCCTCCCAAGCCCCTGGTTAAGTCCACTGGGGAGATCCAATGGGATGATCCCATTGTCAGTCCCCAATAGCCTTAGTTTAGCTGGGCCAAGTATAACACTTGGCACTGGGCTAGTTCTCCCTTCATCCTCACTACTTTCTGTATCCTCACCACTTTCCTCCTCTGTAGTATGATTCTCATCTAAGGGATGGCTATTGGAAAGGGGTACTTCTGTAGCAAGTTCAGAAGGGGGGCCTCCTGTTCCAGTCCCTAAGGGGCCTAACTGGGAAGCTTTCTTGAGCTCTCTCTGATTTTCATCATTTTGCAAGAGTTCTCTGAGCTCAGCAGAGGTAGGGTTCTTGGGCTGTTTAAGGCCTCTAAGAGTTGCCAAATGCCTGAGCTCATTCTGGTTAAGGGTAGCAAAGATGGATGGTGCCCTCTGGGGGTCACTCTCAACAGAGATAGGTACATTGGACCCCTCTGCCCCAGCCATTGCTCTTAAGTGTGGGTGGATGTGTTGCAATCTACCTACACTTGGGTTTACCTACCAAACCTATCTAGTAGTTGTAGTCAGGGTGTGCTACTCCCTTTGCTCTACAACAACTAAGTTCAGTAGAACTTATGTATATCTAATCTTGTTTTATATGTACCTACATGTACCTATGTGATCTTTCAATTGGTAACCAAGAGATTACAATGGTAAAACACAGCAAGCTCAAATCCAACCGCTGCTCACCAATGTGAGAAGTTGGCCTGGTATATGATGTTCACTAGTTAAAGTGACCACCTTGTACCATGCCAAGCAACCCTTATGGTGTGGTTGTAAGTCAACCTTTTCGGACTAGCTGCCCTAGTGGTAGCGTAGGCTAAGCAGTCTTTGAGGCTAAACTCGTGAAGCGTGTTCAGCCAGCTGTTTTACCAAATGCAACCCCCTTTTATACCAATGAAAGGACACCACACAGATATATATTCAAAATATATATGTATTTATTTCTCAAAGTAACCCCTAGTCTCTTTATGAGCACAGGAGCACAAATCGTCAAACAAGATTACAGTAGAATACACAGAAGTTGCACTTTATATGGATAGGCCCTGGTGGCCGCTCAAACCATATACTAAAATAGTGGTATAAGTACCACGAACAGAAAAGGGAAAAAGCCGAGGGCCTCTAGAATCGCTGGGCCTACAAGGAGCTAACTTCAGTTAGTGACCAAGAGGTCCACGGGGTGCGTGTGCAGAGCAAATAGTCACACGCGTGCTCCCATAGGTTTTCAATGGGTGCGTAAAAAGTACAAAGTTACTGCAAAAAGGATCTTCCGGATGGACTAGGAACTCAAGATTGGAAACACAGACACTAGAGATGTTACTCTACACTGGGGCACCGGAGTGCCAGCTTTACCTCACCCACAGGAAGCGGGTGCATAGGTGTCGAAGTGCGTCGGGTTTCTTCTATCTGTTCCGTGGAGCCTGAAGACAAAGATGCTGCAGGCGGTCGGTCCGGGAGAGATGCGGTGGATCCAAGAGTGGATCGGAGTTGTAGAAGACCTGTAAGCTGAGGGGACAGTGTTCACAGTCACTAGCCAGTGACCAGCGTGGCACCAGGTGGGTACCAGGCGATGTCGGGTGCAAACAGGAAGAAAGGGGTAGCTTGTCTCTGCAGCCACGTGGTCCCTGAAGGTCGACGACGTCCAGGAGTCGGTTCACGAGGTGTCCCACGCAGGCTCTCGCTGTCGGCGGTGTTGGCGATTTGATTGAAGCAAACAAGCCTTGGCAAAAGCAATTGTTGTGGAGAACAAGATAAGCTGATGGTTCTGACCAGCAAGGTCAGAGGGATTGCTCCTTTGGAGGGGAGCAAGGGCCAGTCTGGAGCAACCAGACCAGCGGTGTAGTTCTTGAAGTTCGTCGCTAAGATGGCTACTAGCCAGCGGGCCAGCAACCGGTTAGGCGCGTCGAGTGGCAAAATGCAGAAGGGCCCCACGCAGATCGTGGAGATGCTGGAGGGCTCACCTTTGGTGCAAATGCTGCTCGAGGGTTGGGCTTCTCAGATCCCAAAGCACAACTTGGAGGGAGCCTCGGTTGTTGCGCTTGCAGCTTGTCGTAGTCGTTCCAAGATGGCTGGCTCCACGTGTCTCGGTGCCTCCACGGGTCTCCTCTTTTCAGGGACTGTGGATCGGGCGGTGAGAGGTCTGGAGGTCCAGGTCTTGTCAGTCTCTGGGCTCGGGCTCCGGCGGGAGGCGGCGGCAAAGCAGACGTTGATTCGCTGGATGGTGCTTGCGTTAGCAAGGTGGTCACTCCCTGACCACAGGGGAGATTTCCTTCAGTCTTCTGTGCAGCAGAATGTCGAAGTTCCCGTCTTCTTCTTAGTTTCAAGTTGATTCCAGGATGTCTGAAGTCTTAGGACACAGCTCCTACCTTTAAGCGGATTATAGGGGCCGGACTACCTGCTAGGTCCCTCCCTATGGGTGGGACCAGAAAGGGGGGTGGTTACACCCCCAATCCTTTGTCCAGCTCGCCCCCGGCCCGGGACTGGTGTGCCCCAGGACCGGTTTGAACTGGCATATGCACCGAGGCTCCTTGTGAGCCTCAGGCATGCCTGGTTCTATTCAAGCCCTACCTGACCAATACACAAAATCCTGTCTGGGGTGGTGCACGCACCTCCCCTGGCAGGAAACCCTTTGTCCACACCTCCCAAGCTGGAAGGACTCCCAGCAGCAGGAGGGCAGACTTGTGTCTGTGGTGGCAGCATCCATTTTGTGGAGCTGAGGCTATGTCTGATTTTACCCGGGTTTCAGGTACTGTACATGTCGTGTCCCTCTAGAAGGGTGGAATGCTAACCCCGTCGCCAGAATTGGCGAGGGGTTAGTATTCCAATTCGTATGACACCTTACTCGACATGTTTTGATAAAGCCAAACCAAAGATAGCATTTAACCACGAGGTTCATAATGCACTTAAGAGTATATGGTATGACGATATCTGGAAACAGTAGAAGGAAGTTGCTCCGACCACTGCAGACAGGCTCAGCTCATGCCAGAACACCATCTCACATGGAACCAAGCACTCTGCCTTCAGGATTGTTAAGGCCTGCCATAGGAGTGACTTATAGGTTGACATGTGTCCCATTTAAGGTTAGGTATAGGTATACTACACCTAAGTAAGAGGTGGTTACACCAACTTACCCCAGCTGAGTGATCAGCCAGTTGTGTCAAATTTGTTAGGCCAAGCCTGGGGTGGCATAATACATGCTTCAGCCCCTGGCAGGCCTTAGATACACCAATGCCCTGGGTACCTAGTGTACACTGGTACAGGGGCTCACAGGGTGATCCACTTCCAATTGGTTATGCACCTAGGGTGCATAGTGTAAATTTAGTAGAGAGAACAGCAGGCTGGGGGTCTGATTGGCAGGCCCACAGCCTCAATATGTCAAAAACCAGTGAAGCAAAAAGCAAAAATTTGGGGTGACCATAGGATAGCAGACCCTACTCTCCTACAATGTGTCCCTGTACCCCCTAGGGTGTCTGATGTGGATTTGGACCCTGTGTCAGCCCGTGTGTTGTGTGTTGTTGCGTACCTGCGGTGGCATCCGCGGCGGTCAATAAGTTCCTGGTGATGTAGCAGGTACAGCACCGGAAAGACGTGTAGAGCCGGGTCCATGGCGGTCGTGACGGGACTCTGGTTTCCCGCTCCGCTGTCGAGCTTCCGCCGTCTCTGGTTGGGCGGTGTCTCCGCTGCGGTGCGTCTGCTTGCTTGAGTCATCCTAATTTGTGGAGCGGGCGGATGTCATTCCGCACGGCGGTGAGCCTCCATTGGCTCCCACCGCCGCGGTGGCGGGCGCACTTTGATGGCGGTCCGGAAATGGCCTATGTTTGGCCATACTAATACGGCGGCCGTGAGGACCGCGCTCGCAGGCGGAAAAGGGCATTTTTCTGTACCGCCAGCACCGCGGTGGTGCCACTGCCCAAAATCCTAATGGCCCCCCTAGATTTTTGGCTTTAGGCACAGGCTTGGGCAAAGGGCCCAATGGTCCGGCCAGCAGCTGTTTGACCAAAATGATGGAGTGTTACCCAGCAGCAGAACTTCAGTCTTGGAAGAGTTCAATTTCAGACAGTTGTTTGACATCCACTTGGCGATGTGGCTCATACAGTCGCAAAATCTGGTTGCTGAATGGCTGGCAGAGCTGCTCACCAAGACAACGAACTGTATGTCGTCTGCATATGACACAAGGGCAAAGCTGTAGCTTCTTTCTAGACTGGCAAGAGGGGTGACATAGAGGTTTAAGAGCGTTGGGCTCAGGGAAGAGCCCTGGGGAACCCCACAAGGCAACTACCTGGATTTCACAGGCTGTGGAATATCTATCTCCACCTCTTGCCAACAAGCAAGTAAGAAACGCCCAGTCTAAACCTTAGTACTCTAGCGAACTTAAGGAGTTAAAGCAGATTTGTAAAAAACTGGAGCGCAGTTGGAGACAGGCCTAGTGCCCATTGGCCAAAATAGCACTCAGGAGGACTTAGAAAGAGTATTATGCTGCTATTAGGAAAGCCAACAGCAGTTTTTACACGGAGCACATTGCTATGTCTAAAAACAACTCAAAATAATTTTTTTCAATCGTTTGGAGCTTTTTTACTCCATGTGCGGAGCGTATTGCTTTCCCTGCCTCCGACTCCTGGTGTGAGAAGCTGTCCCGTTTCTGTATAGATAAGATCCAAATGATCCAGGACAGCTTTGGGATCAGTACTCCTGGACAGGTGGGGCTCCCCATCCAGAACGTCCCAGTTTCAGATGCAGGCCTTACTTTTTTGATGGGTTTTTCACCCATTCTTCTGCAGGACTCACTGTCCATTCTTAAATCATTGAAATCGGGTTCTCCAGCCAATCCCTGTCTGGCTAGGTAGCTAGCGGAAGTTGCTGAAGTGGTCAACTCCGAGGTTAATGCCATTATCAACATGTCGCTTCAGACTGCCACAGTTCCACCTGAGTGGAAACAGGCTAAATTGCTCGCACTATTAAAAAAGCCTTCCTTAGATCCTTCTACGCCAGCCAGCTACCAACCTATCTCTCTCCTCTCAGCTGTGGCAAAAGTGTGCGAGAAGGCAGTCTATAAACAACTTGCCAACTTTGTTGAGTCATCTGGTGCCCTTCACCCAGCCCAGTCGGGATTCAGGGCCACTTATAGTACAGAGATGGCCCTTGTTGAGATGTCGGAGTCTATTAGAGAATGTTTGGATGCAGGCGGCAGAGCGGCCTTGATTTTATTTGACCTCTCTGCCGCCTTTGAAACGGTGCCCCACCATCAACTACTGGCCCACCTTTCAAACATTGGAATATCAGGTCTAGCATGGGATTGGCTCAAATCATTTTTAGAGGATAGAACCCAGCAGGTATGGCTGCCCCCGTTCTCTTCGGCCCCAAGAACGGTGACCACGGGAGTTCCGCAGGGCTCCACTTTGAGTCCCCTTCTTTTTAATGTTTATGTCACTCCTCTGATCTATTTGGTGGAGGAGCTGGGGGATAGGATATATCCTATGTAGATGACACTCAGCTCTTCTTTACGTGGAGGGAAAATGACCTGTCCCCGGATCTAGCCAAAAACTGTCAGTCAGCCATTTTTAACTGCCGTGCACAGGCTCAGCTCAAGTGCAATGAGGACAAGTCTGAGGTACTTCTGTATGGGTCTTATCCCCCTCAATTCAGGGAGGTTCTTTGGCCCTCTGAGTATCCCAGGCCCAACTCTGTTGGCAACCCGGTAAAAAATCTGGGGGTTTGGTTCAGCGAGAACCTCTGGTTTTCTAGGCAGATAAAAAAATTGGCCGGAGTGTGCTTTGGCACATTGAAAGCGCTAAGGAAGTTCCTGCCACTATTACCCAGACCAGCCAAAGAAATGGTGACTCGCGCCCTCATTCTGTCGCGTATTGATTATGCCATCGCACTGTATATTGGCTTGCCTGGATACCAGCTTAAAAAGTTGCAAATTATTCAAAACGTGGCAGCTAGAGTGCTGCTTGGTATCCCTGGCAGATCTAGCATAAAGCAACATGTACTGGGCCTGCATTGGCTCCTTGTGGTGAAACACGTCCAGTTCAAGGCTCTCACTCTTGCCCATGGTGCCCTCTACAATTCTGGGCCACCGTATCTTAGGAGTCACTTTGACTTCTATGTTCTCCGAAGACAATAGCGCTCTGCCGCACTACGTCTTGCAGTCATCCCCCATTTTCGTCTTATGCGAACAGGAGGTAGCTCTCTTTCTTTTAAGGCAGCCAAGGCCTGGAATTCCCTTCCTTACGAATTGCGGAATACTCAAAATCTCAGGCTGTTTAAGAAGCAGCTAAAGACCTTGATTTTTAATTAACCCACCGCTCATCTCAGATCCTATATTTTTTGCTGTTGGCTTTCGCGCCGGGACACTCTTGAGTATCCGTGCGCGCTAAAAGTGATTAATTACATAACATAACGTAAATGGGGATGACACCATTTTCCCAAAGCCACTTCCTGAGACCACTCAGACAAAAAGTAAGTTAACAGGGATAGCGCCTTACACCTGATCCCGATGGAACTCAACCAGCCCCACAGCAGCCAGTGAGTGACAGTATCGAAGGCTGCTGACAGGTCCAAGAGGATCAGCGCTGCGTTATCCCCTAGTGTCCAGTATCAGCCTGAGCTCCTCTGTTGCTGTAATGAGAGCCAGCTCTATGCTGTGCTGAGCACAACATCCAAATTGGGAGGGATCCAGAATAGCATTGTCATTGATAAAGACAGAGAGTTCAGTGTTTATCACTTTTTCATTTACTTTTGCGGGAATTGGAAGTCTTGAGAATGGTCTGTAATTGAGGGTCTCCTTAACATCCAGATTGGGTTTCTTTACTAAAGGAAATATGGAGGCTTTCTTCCATTCCGCTGGAAAATTTCCTGTTGTAAACATTGAGTTAAAAATCACAATTGGGGAGGAGCCTAGCGTGCAACCTAGATGGCCGCGTAGGCTTACGGCTCTCGAGGGCCTCCGCAACCTCCCACGTCTATCCTGACTTAATCCTGGTTTATTTGACGGGCTTTTGCAGATGAACTTGCGCTGAGGTGCCACCCGTTTTCCAAATTCAGATCGGACGCCGGGACCCGGAATGGTTGCACTCCGAAGTTTGCGGCCTGCTCTTGCCTTGGTCCCAATCTCGAGCTGGTGAAGTGCCCGGGTACGAAGTGAACAACAGCGGCTGGCTGGGCTTGACCTGCCACGGACCCCGCACTTTCACTTTCGTTTTCAAGCTTGTTCTCTGATATCGGCTGAGAGACTTTGGTGTTTCAGAGGGGCGCGGACGGCAAAGTGTCTGGCCTGACTCTCGGACTATACATGGGCTGACTATCGGCGACGGCTGTGTTCAATTGAATTAGCTACCTGGTCCCTTTTTCCTGGTGCGGGCGGGTGCCAGCCTTAGTGGCCTCCGGATGATGGCGGCGAGACTAGACGGAGACAAGTCGAAACCCAAGTCAACCCGGAGGGGTGCCTATACCCAGGTCAATAACATGGATCGATATGCGCAGGCAAAGGGATCCCCTGGTGGCTCGCATAAATCGCCTGAGAGGTCTAAGGAGGTCTCAGGCCCATCGTTAGAATTGACCCTGCTGGACGTCATGGGCGCCATTGAGGAGATGAAGACCGCTGTGGGTCAGCAGTTTGATACCCTGGCTCATAAACTGGACGCGGTCCTGATCGATGTGAATTTGGTCAGGTCAGACCTGTCCAAAACTAACGAGCGGGTCGACTCCTTGAGTCAAGCGGCGTCGAGCCTAACTGTGGACGTGGCCGCCCTGCAGATGGAGGTCCGTAGGTTGCGGCTAGCCAGTGATCTCACGGACCGTCGACTTGAGGACTCCGAAAGCAGGGTTAGACGGAACAATGTTCGTATCATTGGAGTGCCGGAAAGATCGGAGGAATCTCCTGCGGATCTTTTTGTTGAGGATCTGGTGACCAATCGTCTCGCGCCCAAGGGACTGAGCAAGTTCTTTGCGGTGGAGCGGGTCCACAGGATTCCGGGTGGTGCGCCCAAGGTGGGTGCTCCCCCGCGGCCTATAATCGCCCAACTCTTTAACTTTCGGGATAGGGATGCTATCCTTCAGGCGTCGAGGGTGGCCGGGCCGCTGAAGTTTGAGAACTCCAATGTCAGCTTTTACCCGGACTTCACGCAAGCGGTCAGAAACAACGGCTGGGATTTTTGGGTGTCAAACGGCGCTTGAGGGACATGGAGCTGAAATATGCGATGTTATTCCCGGCGAGGCTGCGGGTTGAGTTCCAGGGTCGTTCCCAGTTTTTCGACTGGCCGGAGGCGGTTGGAGACTGGTTGGATGCCCTGCCTCGGGGACAGGATCGAGACAGTCGGATGGCGGAGAGCGGACGGGATTTGGTGGAGCAGGACTAGAACTTGGTTCCTGGTGATGGACTGGACTGGTGACGTTTTGTACCTTGGCTCAACTGGACCCTAGTTTGGCACAATATGCCCTCCAAATGCCTGGGGGTTGTGGGGAGCTTATTGGGGTCCTTTCCTCCTTCTGGGGTTCTTTTTGTGGTATATGTTAGGGTGACAGGCACACTGCGAGTTGGGGGGGGCTGTTTGGGCTCAAGCAGGGGTGCAGGGAGGGGGGAGTTGTGGTTTGGGGATTGTGGGGGAGGGGGGTTGTTGGGGATTGTTTGTTTGTTTCGCAGGGCAATGTGAAGTTCTCTGCTGACTTATCCGGGTTGTGCTTTCTGGGATGTGGGTATCATGCACGGGAGTGGGATGGGGGGTAGGGGATTGAGAATCCTTTCGTGGAATGTGAATGGACTGGGGGACAGGATCAAGCGCGGGGTGGTGTTGCAGTTTTTGAAGCGGATTTCGCCCGACATTGTTTTCCTGCAGGAGACACATTTGATTGGGAACTCCTTCCATGCCCTAAATAGGAGGGGCTATCGCCTTGCCGCTCACTCTGGTTTCACTTCTGGCTCTAGGGGAGTGGGCATTTTGGTTAGGGCCTCTCTCCCATTGGAAGTGGACGAGGTGCTTCACGATGATAGGGGGCGCTATGTGGCACTGGTGGGGAGATGGGAGGGTAGGACTATTTCGCTCGTGGCTGTGTATGTGCCTCCGGGGTTACAGACGGCTACATTTGCTGATTTGGGGCGTTTGGTCCTGGGACTCCCTGGGGGGGGTTCTGGTGTTGGGGGGTGACTTTAATGCCGTTGTCTCTGGGTTGGAGGACCGTCACCCCCCCAGGGATCTCCCTAGGGCTCAGGCCTGGTTGGGTGGCTTTTTGGACACTTTGGGACTTGAAGATTGCTGGAGATTGATGCACCCGGGACAGGCGCAATATACCTTTCACTCGGGGGCCCATGGGAGTCTCTCGAGACTTGATTACATGCTTATGCCGGCGATCCAAGCTGGGATGATTGGGGAGGTGCGTCATTTAGCCCGAGGTATTTCTGATCATTCCCCTATATGGTTGCAACTGAAGGTTGTCCCTGGGGCAGAGGGGAGAGTGGCACCCATTAGCCCCTGGTATCTACGTAACCCTAAGATCCGCGCGGAAATGGTCAAGTCCACTGATCACTACTTCAATGATAATGTGGGGCCGGTGTCGTCGGCCGTCTCCCTATGGGAGGCTTATAAAGTGGTGATCAGGGGGCAGGCCTTGTCCCTTATCTCCCATGCTAAGAGGTGCGAGAGAGCAGAGGTGGTTCGCCTGGAAACTGAAATAGCTGAAATGGAGGAGGACTTGGAGTGGGGAGTTACTGATGAGAAATTGCATGTTCTCAGCCTCAAACAATCAGATTATAGAGCGCTAGTCACGGAAGCCGCTAAAGGGATGAGTAGAGAGCAGCAAGGACGACTGTATGATGTGGGGGATAAGGCCGGAAAGTTGATTGCTTGGTTGGATAAGAAGGAGAGAGCGAGTAGGGTGGTGCCCGTTGTGGAGAGAATGGATGGAGTGCGTGTGACTGACCCGGTGGAGATCGTTGACTGCTTCGCGGCTCATTTCCGCGGGGTATACTCTCCGATTTGCGTTCGGAGGAGGATTCTCATCTGTTGCTTAGAGACATTGCATTGCCAACCCTATCGGAGGCTGATGCAGTATTAATGGAGGCGAAGTTGTCGTCAGATGAGATCGCTCTGGCCACTCGCTCGATCGCTTTGGGTAAAGCTGCGGGTCCTAATGGTCTTCCCATCGAACTATATAAGTTGCGTCCCGATAAGATAGCACCGTATCTTCGGGACATGTTTTTCACGGCACGTGCGGCGGGCTTCCTCCCCCCGGACCAACGCCTCGCCAACATAGTTGTGATACACAAAGAGGGGAAGCCGCGAGATCGCTGCGCCTCCTATAGGCCCATTTCGCTGTTGAACGCAGAACCCAAAATTCTGGCTAAGGTATTGGCTAATCGACTGGTTCGGGTCGTGGGCGACTTGATTCATCAGGATCAGTCCGGTTTTATACCCCATCGGAATACCGCTCTAAATTTGAGGCGGTTGCACGGCGTGCTTGCTAGAGCGGAATTTATACGTGAGCCGGCCATCTTGGCATCTTTAGATGCTACTATGGCGTTCGACACTTTGGAGTGGCCATATATTTGGGCCGTGTTGGCGAAATTTGGGTTCGGCCTTGAGTTTATTGGTTGGGTAAAATTACTATATGCTGACCCACTGGCTCAGGTGGTGGTGAATGGTAGGGTGTCGGCTCCCTTCGCACTGGGGAGAGGTACGCGGCAGGGATGTCCGTTATCACCCCTTCTCTTTGCACTTTCTTTGGAGCCTCTCGCCGCCCGGTTGCGTTGGGAGCCGTCGTTGCGAGGCATTAGATGGACGCCGGAGTTTGAAGACCGTGTCTCCCTTTACGCGGATGACATCCTTCTTTATCTCACCTCTCCCCGACAGTCGCTAATTGTATTGGTGGACGTACTGAATTCCTTTGTTCGCAACTCCGGCCTGGTCATCAACTGGGCCAAGTCGTGTGTTTACGTCCTCTCGGGTGAGGCCCCCCTCCTGCCACGGGATTGCCCTATCCAGATTGCTACCCTGGGGTTCAAATATTTGGGAATCTTTATCTCACTGGATCCCGCGGTCCGCTATGAGCGAAACCTTCTCCCTCCCCTCCAGCGATTGAAGGCCGACGTCGCGAGCTGGCGACGGCTTCCGCTCTCGCCGCTCGGACGGGCGGCATTGTTTAAAATGATGTCGCTACCTCGCTTCCTGTACGCTTTGCAAAATACTCTAGATGTCGTGCCAGCCCGTTATTTCCGGGAGGTGGAGGGTCTTCAGCGCCAACTGTTTTGGGACGGGCGGCCGCGGATTGCTCTCGCCAAGTTGACGCTCCCTTGGTACGATGGGGGGTCGCCCTCCCCGATATTAAACGATACTATTGGGCGTCTCAGTTGGCGGCGGTGAACCACGGGATATACGGTCCTGCCTTGAATCCGGCCTTCGAGATGGATAAATTTCTGCTCCCGGGTGGGGACTATAATAGGGCGCTGTACTCGGTGACCCCGGACACGCGGTTGACAGGACCCACGCAGGTTGCAGTACGTGTGTGGCACGCGGCGAATGCTGCGATGGGGTGGAGGGATCGCTTGACTCGGGCGACGCCGTTGTATGCCTCTGGGCGGTTGGGCTGTTTATGGAGATCGAAAGGCTTTGAGAAATGGGATATGATTGGTATATGTAAGGTGGGTGATCTTTGGGCGAAGGGGTCTTTCAAAACTTTTGAAATGCTTAAAATTGAATATAAATTAAACGATAGAGAGTACTTCCGGTATGCTCAAGTCTACCATGCGCTGTGTTCGGTTTTTCCGGACGTTGCTGCTATCCCCGAGTATTCCCCACTGGAGGATAGAGTGTTGGATGGCTACGTGCCCGACAGCACTATTTCTCTGATTTATAAGAAACTCATTAATGATCGCGCGGACTTGCTGCTCCGTCTGCGGGAGGCATGGACGGGCGATGGCTTGGAACTGGACGATGAGGACTGGGTATTGGCGGTGGCCTCCCCGAAAGAGGTGGCGATCCCGGCCCGCTTACGATTCGTACAGCTGAAGATCCTTCATAGAGTGTATGTCACGGGGCCCGGTTTGCTGCGTATGGGTTACTCGATGGATGGACTGTGTAAGCGTGGATGTGGCCTGACGGGTACCTTTCTTCATATCTTATGGGAATGTTCGGAGGTTGTGCGATTTTGGAACGGTATCCACACCGTAATGGAGGAGGTCACGCACGTTGCTCTGTTGCCAGAGGCTAGGAGGTGTTTGTTGAATGTCTGGGAACCGAATGATTGTAATGCGGCACAGACGCAGTGGGTGACCTTGGGGTACATGGTGGCTAAGCGTAACATTGCACAGCTGTGGGGCTCCCCGAGGCCGCCCACGATCGCGGTATGGAAGGAGAATATGGACTGGTGTATGTTTAGGGAAAAGACGGTGTATGTGGCGAGAGGCAAGCCAGGGAAATGGACTAAGGTATGAGGTCCATGGAATTTATATCGTGGACGTATCTGCACCCCGCCTCTGCCATTAGAGGTCGATATTGCTTTGTCCCCCTAGCCACACATTCTGCGGGATGGTGTGAGGTGTGTTCCATGCTTTGTTTTCCCGTTGCCCCCCTCTACCGCTTCCAGACAAGAACTGCTTTGGACACTGTACGTTGTTCCCTGTCCTGGGAAGAGCACGCTGCTATTTCGGACTCTCATTGCCTTGAGTGTGTTTTATATTTAATAGAAAATGAACCTGTTTTTTCCGATTGCTCCTGGCCTATGGCCACGGCCTGTTATATGTGCTCACGAACTGCCGGGAGCTTTGCCTCTGGTTCATTTGAATGTGTGGCGTTGCACTGCGGGCCCTCGGGCTCTATAGCGGCCGGCCCTGGTGGTTGTAGGCCCTTGTATGTATTTTATTGTGTACCAACGGTTTCTATTAAAAAAAAATTTAAAAAAAAAAAAAAATCACAGTTAAAGGAATGGCTATAATTTCTGGCGAAATATGCAACATTTTGGGAGGGAATGGATCAGAAGGAGAACCAGATTTAGTGGTAGCAATAAGTTTAGAGCTTTGTTCAACTGTCAATGTATTAAAATAGGAAAGGGTCGGGGGAGCTGTTTCAGAATAAATTAGTGAATTATCAGAGAAAACTGATTGGACCAGCTCGACCGGTGATTGAGCCGGGCATTTATTCTGCTGTACAAACAAGTCAAAGGCAGACTTGGCCTTGTATTGGAAAGATTCTGATAATGCGTTGCAGAAATCTTGATTAATACTCAAATCTGGTGCAGATGGCAAATTTGCAAGTTTCTTTCCTGTAGTGAACAGGTCTTTAGGGAATCTGTTAGCCGCCATGATTTTCTCAGAGAAGTATTTGGTCTTTTCCCTAAGGATAAGTTTCTTATAGGTTAGGAGAGATGACATGTATTCCATTCGGGTAGTTGCATTATCATCAAGTCTCCACTTTCTCTCTGATTTGCGACATAGTTGCTTCTGTGCTCTCAATGTGTCATTAAACCATGGTTCTGATGGTATTCTCCTGGACTGATGACACTGTTTGGGGGCACTAATTGTGTCAAGGCGGAATCAAGCCATGCGGATCCAAGTACACCTGTAAGGGAGTAAAGTTCAATAACAAAGGTAAAAGTCTGCTCACATAGCATACAATATCATTCGACGTGCCTGTGAATTCATGAAATACATTCATCTGTGCATACGCTTGGTTTTTGACCCTACTCAAAGTTTTTTTTTAAATTTCATTTCAGGTTAGAGGAGTAATGTGCCCTTATTTGTAATTCTCCGGTCGGCAATGCATATTCTGAATAGTTTGGAAACTTTAAAAAACGTACTAAAATGTTTTTTTTAGAGAAATAACAATTACCTTCTGGTTTCACCCTCTCCTTGATCTCAGCAACTGTCTCTAAAGTTTGCACCCACACTCATATAAATGTAATGTAAATGAAGCAGGAATAGGCAGCAGTTTGTAACAAAAGCATGTCTCTTTGATTTCCATTACATTTAACATTTTGTGTCTTTAAACACACACCAACCGCTGCAAGAGAAAACAAATAAATGCCCCCCATGTATTGCCCAATGTCCTGTTACAATCTTTTCAAGTCAAGTGGAGGTGCTGCTGCACCGGTCTCATCCCTACTTCTACGGGTTTGTTATGTCTTGGGAGACAGGGCTCAGGCACAGAGGAGGGAATCACAGTGACAGGGAGGGATGGGCCGTCATTGGGCAAAGCATGATAAAGGTAGTGAATGATGGGACAGGTAAAGGGGAGGAGAAAGACGATAAGGAATTAGCTGTGAGTGGGAAGGAACAGGAAGTTAATGGAAGGGGTTCTGGAGGGATGTGGTGAGAGGCGAATGCACCCATGGGTTCAGAATGAAATACTCACCCACCCACCACAGGAAAAACCTCAGTATGACAATACTGTGGACAGACTGGCTTTGCCCTACACAATGTTTTAAACTTTTTCACACTGAGGTCTACTGATAAAAGCCAGTTGCAAATGGAATTGCTTGACATATTTTCATCCCTCACCCATCATGTGTCTCGAGAGCATGTTCTCCAGGACCAGAGGGAGTATAGCTGTTAAGACTGAAAAATCATTCACTTTGTGATAGAAAGCTGAAAGTTGGTACAGACATTTGTCTTTGTAATGGTAATCATATAAGAGCAAGACCCCAAGTCGATCTATGACGTCATATAGTCTAATAAAAATCCAAGATGGCTGCCAAATATAAAAAAGTAATTGTAAAACTTATGTTCATGTGTACATGCCAATGCATGTCATGTGCATGCCCACATTGGATCTAGACTGTGACGTCATAAATATAAAACTACAATGGCCACCAATAAGGATGACAGGAATAAGTAATACACACTGTAGTGAAAGTTACCTTATCATTTGCATCATTTGTGTCCTTACAACACATACTATGAACATGTGGATAATCTTTCCATTGTAATTAAACAATATAAGACTATACTAAGCCCTGAAACATTACTATAATAAGAAACAATTATGATTCAAGTTTGTATACTGTCTTAATCTTGATAACAGTTTCCACTGCAAAATGAAAGGTCGGTGCATGGGAGGCTCACCTTTGAGCATTTGCATTGATTTCAGCAAAACGTTTTGCACCCACAACACATAAGTTCTTTGCATGTCTTTGATGCCTCTGGAATGGTTGGCCAATGCAGTACCATTACTCCATCAATCTGCTTCTAATTCCAAATATTTGAATATGGCAATTGCTGCATGGGCACTAAATTCAGAACCTCAAACATGGCCCACTTGGCACGGAAATCATTTGTCATGTTGAGGAAGAGCATCTTGTGAAGGTGGGATGTTTTCAATAGTTTTGTTGCCGCTTGCAAACATGAATTGCTGAGCACAGTTTATTTAATACTATGGACAAGTACAGCTGTACATTAGTACAAAGAATCTCTCGGCATTTCCGAAGTGAACAGGATCAACAGAACTTGGCTGATCTGAAAGAAATGTAACTGCTGGAGTAGCAGAAGATAGTGCCAATCAAGTATCAGAAGCTGCTTTCATCCCTCTCCCATGAAAAGGCAAAGTAGTGTTGCAACCTGTAACAGAATGGAAAAAGGGCAGAGACTCACATATATCAACACCTAAGCTTGCTGCAACGCTGTCAATTGGTTTGTAACTGAACTATTTTCCTGTACTAAATGCTCACCAGTTCTTGAAACCCAATGTTTTTAGGACTACATCAGTCTCTACTGTACGAATCATTATTTTGGAATGACCTTCAGTTGCTGCATGGAAAGAATGAAGCATAACTCGTGTGTCTGCTTCCTCATGATTGCGAGGCAATATCATTTCGAAATTTGTAATTGGTGTGGAACTTGCAACTTTATCCTGACAGGTGAGAATTTCTTGCTTACCTTTATTGTTAATAAATTGCACACTCCTACTCACTAAACCAAACAACTCTCTCTTGTTTTTGTCTCGTCTAAGGAAACTATGCCAGTCTAATATATATTTCCCACACAAGATCCAATTATTTCACATTCCTTGCTTGATGTTCTATGTATGGCTTTAAAAACTGTTGAAGCATAATAATCAAATGTTTTACAGGACTTGTGAGGTGGCATACTTACTATAGCTCCACCATCTAATATTTACATCGATCTCTGAAGCAGTGTTGTGTATGGTAGCACTTCTGGCAACGCAGTCAGTCTAATAGCAGCGACTTCTCTCCTTGCCTGAGTTCTCCATTCACAGATATATATGATGGAAAAGATGGATTCTCGTGCTTGAATAATTCTTCCAAAATAATATTTCTTGGCAGACTCCTGAAATATAATCTAGCAAACAGATTGCAATTACTTTTTAATGAGGATAGTTTGTCTTTGGACTCAGACGTCTTACGCAGGCTGGTGCTGAGTAATTGAAGTTTGCTCCTTAGTATTGCATCTGTTATAAGCTTCAAACACGTTTGCAACAGCTCATGAAAATGGGAGTTATATTGTGATCTACCTACTTCATGTGCTGTTTTCACTGATGTTATAACTGTAGCAGGCAACTTTGTTGTGGTCTAGATTAAATAGATGACTACTCTCCTCAATAAATGGATTATCAACTTCCTCAACTGTGTACAATAAGGATTGTACATCTTTTGCGAAATAATTTGTACACTAGGTATTTGTTCATGGTGGCAAAGGTTGTTTGTTTTAGCGTTCTCAAATGTTTGGGCAAATTAATTTTCAACTCTGGAAATCTCTTGCCCAGATATTATCCATCTTCTGAGCGCTCCTGTATTGTCCATCAGACCTACAGCATTTTCCTGCTCATGATTTTGATCTAGAGCAATTGATGAGAATGCATGCTTGCTTTTACTTACAACAAACTTTCCTTTATGAAACTCTGAGTGAATGTTTGGGTCAACCAGCCATCAAGACTGTTGAATATGATTTGTAGCAAGGATCCATGGAACCATCTGATCAAGTACTTGTACATACTAATCATAGTTACCCTCTTTAATTGAACAAATTCAAGTGCAAGTATCTGCAGCTCCATAACAATTGACCAGAATTTGAAGTGTGGCTGCTCCTTCAATTTCCACTTAATCCCTTATTTCTTCATGTGACTGTCTTGATTAGAGATAACTTTGACAAGCCTTCCTCTGTAATATGTACAGCACAGCAAAAGTAATTTGATGAGCATGACGTGTACGGGTTAAGTGGAAAACCTTCAATATAGCATCAGCTTTTCCTATGGTAGTGATGTCAGCTCACACTAGCATACTGGTCCATCCACTGTTCGAAAGCCAGTATCCAAGTACTTTAAAGAAAGTCATTTCAATATGAAGTCCCCCATCATCACAACATATTTATTTTCACAATATTGATGTGGTGCATCCCATTGAATTTGTTTTGCTAGGGCGAAGATAGGGTGATCTATTGAAATGGATCTATTGTCCTGGATTTGATAATGAACAGACACTTTAATGACTTTCATGCAATTCGAGACCATGGATTTAAAATGAGCCCTTTCTGTGAACAGTGGTGACAATGCAGTATTCAACAGTGGTCTATTGATAGGTGATAGCAATGATGTGTGATATGCAGCCCACAACATGCTTTCATCAGAAGAAATATTTTCACTCTCCACATTGTGCATCACTCTTTCAAGCCATTTATATTCATAGGTGTTGGCAGCATCAGTTAGATCACTTTGGCAATCAACTACTACAGATAGTAATGAAACATGATAATCTGTGTTGTTGATTGAAAACGGTTCAATATTTGTATACAGTACTGAAAGATTTAAAATGGGTTTTGACTTTGCCATATTAGAATTAATCACCACAATACCATGATCAATTCCTTCTAGTTCTCATTCTGGTTGTTGTGTCAGAGTGATTGCTGTTCTTTAGCTGTCATGGAACTTGGGTTGTGATCTATGTTATGAATATTTTCACTTGTGAGTACTTGAAACTTCAGTTTTGTTGGACAAACAACTTTCTCTCTCATACAGTGCGCAAATGCCATTTCCTAATTCAGCAGATAATTGCACAAACATGAAATACGAATAGCTAGCTTATGGAACTTGTCTATAAGTTCTCAATTTCTCATTTGACTGTGGATAGAAAGAGCAGTGTATATGGACAGAGGAGTTTCTTTGTTGCTGTTATGTGTAGGAACTAACGAAGAGTCTGTTCTTGAATTCTCTACACTGTTAAACATCAGTAATTTAGAGATAAACAACGCTATATTGGTAATGGCTGTTTCACAGGAATACTGAACTCTTATATCAGATCCATCAAGTATAATTTTAACAAGAGCAAGAGGCAATAACGAAACTGACCGGTTTCCACAATCTTCCTCGAACGTTCCATTACATTTTCAGATTTCTGCATCATGTCCTTTCTAACAACATTTGCTGCATTATCAATATTTACGGTGTCAGACTCAGACTTGTCACAGACAAATACTATGCAGATCCTACGTCATCTTTGAAAGCTAACAGGACATCTCTTCCTTCATTGTGTGCCTTTAAACCTCTTGTATTTCTGAGAATTCTCTCTTTTAGTCTTGTCAAGTTAACCTTACCTGCAGTGGAATCAAGCTGCTCTATTCTGCTTGTTTAAAGAGTTTACTAAGTCAAGGAGTTGGAAAATTGGATTTAACATTTCCCACTCGCGAATCTTTCAGATAAGAACCTAGCTCGGCTTGAGCTATTCCTTCTACTGAGATCTAATTACATGATTCATTTCTATTCTATTGTACACTGTGTGCTCTGATATAGAGTACAACTAAACATTTATGATGGTATTCATCATCCCGCGCGTGCATATCACCCATAGCCAATTTTGCAATAAGTGCTGTATCTTGAACTTACTCGGGACACTGACAAACATTAGCATCCACATCATCTGTTTTCGCTTTAAGCGTTACATATATATCTAATTTGTTGCAAACAAAATATGCTTTTCTTCCAGGAATTTTATTTGTTGGAACTGGAATTGCCAAACATGTTTTAAGTGGGTTACCATATAGATCCGCATCACTACTTTTTCTTTTCTGAGTCCATTGCAGCTTTAGGTTGTCGCACTTGTTAAAACATTATTTATGCAACACTGTATTAGTAGTCCTTAATGTTTGCTCAATACCAGAACCACCATTAAGTCGTTCTATTTCGATATTCATAGGTACACATTCCATTTTTTTAAAATGTTTTCAGGTTATGGTTTAAAACACTATATTCAGACCCATAATGTGTGCATGTAGCATTTGCTGGGCTAATAAGTCCTTCTGAAGTGCTTTCCTGACAAAGAACACAGATGGACAAATTTGTTGCAACAACATCATCGTGTGGGACAGCTTGACCAAGGTTCTGGGTGTCGCAAGAAGGTATTGTTTCAACATTCTACTCATTGTCAGGCATTGCATCATACGTGATGAGCTGAAAAAAAGAAAGGTACATCTTAATATATAATACATATTAATAAATGTTGATAAATGTCAATAAGTATGAATATTTACATTGGATTTATAACAGATTTGAATATTAAAGTTGTCTACAAGATTTTGACAGCCATTTTGGTTTTATATTTATGACGTCCCAGTCTAGATCCAACGTAGGCATGTATATGGCATGCACTGGCGTGTACATATGAACCTTTGAGTCAAATTTGACACCAATCTGAAGATACACAGTTTCTTTTGTTCTTTGTCGCCAGGGGGCCTGTGCCTGGCTCAGACCAGTTTTGGAGCACTTTGTTGTGGTGACTCTGCTCTTTCCTTTCAGTGCACAGGGTAGAGACATCAGCCGCTCCACAGGGGGCGGAGCCAGCATTGTGGTGGCAGAGCACAGGTCTATTCAGAGTCAAGGTGTACTCCTCCCACCCATCCTGGTGTAATCTCTCTATTCACCACCTGGCAGCCAGCCTGTCTCCTGGAATTCCCCAGCCCTGCCCCTCACTGAAACTAGGCAGCACACACACACACAGCAGAGGCGGACTGAAATGGTTTAGGCAAGCAAATTCTAACTTTCTAAAAGTAGTATTTACAAACACAGGATATTAAAATAAACGTTACTAAAAGAAGTATTTTATTATTCTGAGTTCAGGCATACTAAACTTGACTTTCTACCATGCTCTCTGAGTCCGCTGGGATTATAGAGTGTAATAATTCCAGCAGCCCATTCTGGCCTATGGAGAGCAGGTAGCCTTTCAATAGTGAAAAACGAAAATGGCTGTAATTCACTATTAGGACATGCCACACACATCAGGGCATGTCCTACCTTATGCCTACATTGCACCCTGCCCTTGGGCCTACCATAGGGGTGACTAATATGCAGTTAAGGAAAGGTTTAGGGACTGGCAAGTAGGTGCACTTGCGCAGTCAGCATGACAGTACCAGACTGCACGCAGGTTCTGCAATGGCAGACCTTAGACACATTTTACTAGGCCGCTTCTGTGGGTGGCACAACCAGTGCTGCAAGCCCACCAGCAGCATTTGTATTTACAAGCCCTGGCACTCCTGGTGCACTTTACTAGGGGCTGATAGTAAACCAAATAAGCCAAACATGGACACCAATCAATGTATACACTTTTCATAGGGAGAACTTGCCCTGTGGCACTGATTAGCAGTGGCACAGTGCCCTGAGCAGCTAACACCAACAAAACACATGAGGCAAATCAGCAAAAAGTGGAAGGGAAACTCACGCCAAGGTGCCAGGTCTAACACGTGTCCCCTCCAGCTGAAATGTGGGGGGAACTACCCTACCCCAGGGAGTTCCTTTTCACTAAGGCGGAAAAACCTGGACAGACCGTCAGCAATGGCATGATCTGTGCCATGGCGATGCTCCACCGTAAAGTCCATACCCTGTAGGGGGATGGACCACCTCAACAGTTTTGGGTTCTCACCCCTCATTTGCATCAACCATCTGAGGGGCCTGTGGTCGGTCTGAACCCGGAAGTGAGACCCAAACAAGTAGGGTCTTAGCTTCTTCAGCGCCCAGACCACAGCAAATGCTTCTCGCTCGATTGCACTCCACCTTTGTTCCCGTGGAAGTAACCTCCTACTAATGAAGGCTACAGGTTGGTCCCAGCCCTCCTCAGTCATCTGTGAGATAACAGCCCCTACACCACGCTCTGATGCGTCTGTCTGTACTAGGAATTCTTTGGAGAAGTCAGGAGCCAAGAGCACAGGCGCCGTGCACATAGCAGTCTTCAGGGTGTCAAAAGCCTTCTGACAGTTGTCAGTCCAGATCACTTTCCTGGGCTGCTTCTTCGAAGTCAGCTCTGTCAAGGGAGCAACAATGCTGCCATACCCCTTGACAAACCTCCTGTAGTACCCTGTGAGTCCTAAAAAGGCCCTCACCTCGGTCTGGGTCTTTGGGGGCTCCCAAGCCAGGATGGTTTCAATCTTGGGTTGGAGGGGCGCCACCTGGCCGCTCCCCACTTGGTGTCCCAAGTACACCACGGATCCCTGCCCGATCTGACACTTGCTTGCCTTGATCGTGAGGCCTGCCTTGCGCAGTGCCATCAACACTTCCCAGAGGTGGTGTAGGTGTTCTTTCCATGTGTCACTGAACACTGCGATATCATCCAGGTAGGCGGCGCTGAACTCGGTCAGCCCAGCCAACACCTGGTTGACCAACCGCTGGAAGGTGGCAGGGGCATTCTTCATCCCAAATGGCATAACCCGGAACTGGAAATGCCCATCTGGTGTGGAGAATGCTGACCTCTCTTTGTCCCCTTCAGTTAAGGCGATCTGCCAGTACCCAGACGTCAAATCAAATGTGCTGAGGTACCGTGCAGCCCCTAACCGATCGATGAGCTCATCAGCTCTGGGGATGGGGTGCGCGTCAGTTTTGGTGACCGCATTGAGTCCTCTGTAGTCCACACAGAACCGGAGTTCGGGTGTGGCACCCGGCGCTGCAGCCTTTGGGACCAGGACCACTGGACTGGCCCAAGGACTGCAGGAGGACTCAACCACCCCTAGAGCAAGCATCTTTGAGACCTCCTCTTTGATGCAGGCTCTGACCCTGTCAGTCACTCTTTAAGCTTTGTGCTTCACAGGCAAGCTGTCTCCTGTGTCCACATCATGGACGCACCAATCTGTGACACCAGGAACCAGGGAGAACAGGTCAGGAAACTGCCCCAGCAGCTGGCGGCAGTCATCCTGTTGCTCAGGGGTCAGGGTGGGTGAGAGGTTAACTCCATCCACTGACCCGTCTCGCTCTGAGGCTACCAGGAGGTCAGGAAGAGGCTCGGACTCCTCTTCCGCCCCATCATCTGTGGCCAAGAGCATGCCCACTTCAGACCTCTCCAAGTGGGGCTTTAGTCGATTGACATGTAGGACCCTCAAGGGATTCCTGGGAGACTGCAAGTTCACCAAATAGGTGACAGGACTCTTGCGCTCCACAATCTCAAAGGGTCCGGTCCACTTGTCTTGGAGTGCACAAGGCTCCACAGGGGCCAGGACCCATACCTTTTGTCCAGGTTGAAGCTCAACCAGAGTGGCATTCTGGTCGTACCACCGCTTCATTTCCTCCTGGCTGGCTTCCAGATTTGCCTCAGCAAGTTGCCTGAAACGCCTAGTCTGGTTCCGGAAGGCCAGCATGTAACTGTATACATTCTGGGGAGGTTTCCTGGGAGATTGCTCCCAGCCTTTCTTGACCACACTGAGAGGTCCTTGCACTGGGTGGCCATACAGAAGCTCAAAGGGACTAAACCCAAGAGACTTCTGTGGCACCTCACGGTACACAACGAGAAGGCATGGTAAGAGGACGTCCCACTTACGCTTATTGGTTCCTCAAGCCCATAATCATGCCTTTTAGGGTACGGTTGAATCTCTCAATCAACCCGTTTCTTTGGGGATGGTAAGGGGTGGTGAACTTGTAGGTCACACCACACTCTTGCCAAAGGGATTTCATATATTTTGATATGAAATTGGTTCCCCTGTCAGACACCACCTCTAGAGGCAATCCCACTCGTGAGAAAATTCCCATCAGTGCCCGTCCCACCACGGGGGCCGTCACTGTCCTCAGAGGGATGGCTTCAGGGTACCGGGTGGCATGGTCCACCAAGACCAGGATAAACCTGTTGCCCATGGCTGTCTTGGGGTCCAGTGGCCCCACAATGTCAATCCCCACTCGCTGGAATGGGGTACTGACCACAGGGAAAGGTTGGAGTGGAGCCTTTTGCTTCCTTACACTCTTACCACTTGCCTGGCAAGTCTGGCAGGTCCTACAATGAGCATCTGAGCTCTTGTGCATTTGAGGCCAATAAAAGTGGGTGACAAGCCTCTTATAGGTCTTGTCCTGCCCCAAATGCCCTGCTAATGGCACATCGTGAGCCAGCCCCAGAAGGAAGGCTCTGAACTTCTGGGGGTACCACCAGCGCACAGGCTGACCCAGTTTCAGCAACCTTAGGCTCTGAGTACAGGAGGTCATTCTCCCAGTAGATGAAATGTGTACCGGACTGATCACCATTGGCCTGGGCTGCAGCCTGCTGCCGCATACCCACGAGAGAGGGGCATTCTTTCTGCTCCCTGCAGAATTCCTACCTGGAGGGGCCTCCTTCTTGCTGCCAATGGGTCAGCTCAGGCAGGTCCCCCAGTTCGGCTATCTGTTCCCCGGTAGGCTCCAGGGCATCCCCCTCAAGGTCTGCTTCCTCCTGGGCCGTGGGAACTTTAGGGGCCGGTTTCCTGCGCCTCCTGCGCCCTCTCCCTAAGGCCGGTCCCTGGGCATCTCCCTCAGGCTCCAGGATCTCTTGAACACCCCTACTGGCTGCCATTGACCGGGTGGTCACGCACACCCAGTCAGGTAAACCCACCATCCGCAGGTGAGCTGTCTTCTCCACCTTTTCCCAAGGGGAGCTCTCCAAATCATTTCCTAGGAGCCAGTCTACAGGCATGGCAGTTCTCACAGCGACTGGCAGAGTACCAGAGACCCCCCCCACTCAAAGGGAACTTGAGCCATTGGACAACGGCTCACTGTGTTGTCAGCATTGACAACCCGACAATAGGCATGGGGTACAATCTGCTCTTGAGATGCCGCACTGCAGTCACACTGGCGCCTGTGTCTCGAAGAGCCTCTACCTTCTTCCCATTGACGGTCACCACTTGCCCATATTTCTTAGTGTTGGTGGGCAAGTAGGTTTCAGGGACCATTTCACTGTCTCCCAATCAGACCAGGGTCAGCTGGACGGGGTCCCACCCACCCTGACTTCTACCTCCTCCCCAAAGGCTACTGTAGCCACTTGCCTGGTTAAAGCACCAGTGGGTTCTGGTTTTACATACTGGCGACACTTGGGATCACTGGCAAAGTGACCCAGCTCACCACATTTATAACATTGTGGGGGCCCCTTGGGAACAGGTTTAACTGTCGGGGCCCCTGTCTGCTTCGGGGGTGGGGGAGGCTGAGAACCTTTCTGCTGGTTCCCTTGGGTATTACTTTGGGGGCCTTTTGGGAACCCTTTCTGTTTTCCCCTGTCCCCCCACTCTTCTGCTGGGGACCCTCCCCACCCTTGGCGGAGTCTCCCACTTGACCCTTGTGGACCCTGGTGCTGACCCAGCAGCCGGCCTCTTCAGCAAGCTTCCTACGGTGAGTCAGCTTGCTATCAATCAGGTGTTGGCGTAGCTCAGGAAAACAATTAAGGGACAAGCGCTCCCATGCAATTAAATCAAAGAGACCTTGGTAATCATTCACTTTGCTACCCTTCACCCAGCCATCCAGTGCTCTGCAGAAAAAGGTTACATACTCCACATAGGTACTCCCAACAATCTTGGTACACCCCCAGAACCTCTGTCTATATCATTCAGGAGTTAGCCCATATCTGGTCATTAAAGCTTCCTTCATGTGGGGGAAAGAGTTATACATGTCAGAGGGCAAATCTAAGAGTGTGTCCCGGCCCTCACTGAGGAACCGCCCCCACAACCCCGCTCCCCAACCTCTCTCAGGGACCCGGTGGGAAGACATGGCTACCTCATAGGCCTTGAACCATTGCCCTATGTCATCATTCTTAAAATACTCTGTAACTACATCTTTTGGCATGTACACCCTTGACTCTACCTGCACCGGCGTTGCGCTGCCACCAGAGGGAGGGTTTTCCAAACTTTTGGCTTTCAGCTCCAGCTCCCTCATTTTCATCTTGTGCTCCATCTGAATTTTCCTTTCTTCCAGAGCTATCTTCTTGCTTTCTAGCTCCAATTGGCCATTTAATTTCAGCTCTGCCAATTTTATTTCATGATCCCTGGTGGCCTGTCTGTCTGCCAGCTCCTCTGGCGACAGGCCTCTGCCAAAACTATGAACGCTCTCCGCTGGTTCCACTGGTACAACCTCCTCAGTTGCACCCCTTGATTCAATCCAGGCCTTCAGCGCCTTGTAGAGATCTGATTTGTTCTTGCATCCTGCATGTGGAACCTTGAGCTTCCTGCATAAGTACTTGAGTTCAGTTTTCTTGTAGCTGTCCAGTTTTGACTCATCCCATTCAATCTCTTCTATTTCAGAGGCTTCAGATTCTGTTTTCTCTATGCTGTTTGGGCCCGGCATGACTCCAAACACAAGGGATCTTCTTTCTTGGCAAGCAAAAATTAAAAGTCTGTGGCTCAAGCTTACTGGACTGTCCTCACTGTGCAATGGCTAGTAATCACTGCGCAGACACCACAAATGCAAATCCGATGCCACCAATGTTAGAATCCGGGGTCTCTGGTTGGCGCAGGTATGCACTTACGACAAGCAGGGACCCTTTCCTCTAAGTCAGGGCAAAGGATTACTCTTGAAAAATAACCCCTGCTCACCCTCTAGGTAACGTGGCGCGAGCAGTACGGCTAGATTCCAGAGGGCATGAGGGTAAGCATTTAGGGTGTCCCACAACAACCACCAACCCACCACACAGAGACACAAGACTGTATTTATCAAAATAAAGCTCTTTATATAGGTTTCTTCAAGTAGGCTTCAAATACAGTATTTAACTTTTAAATAGGGTTCCAGTTACTTGTATTTCAGAGTTCAGGATGCCACAGTTCTTTAAAAAGCAAAGTTTGGTGCAAATTTCACTTCTTTGGGGCCCGTACGTGCCGTACCGGCGTTGGTACGCATCGTATCGGGTATGGTACGCATTGTGCGGTGTTGGTACGATTCCTCCTACGCCTCACGCTGCCCGTGTGAGCGGGCGTACAGGGACACAAGATGTACGGGCCGTACAGTCGGCGGTACGTGTCGTACCGGGACGGACGTTCTTCCGGACGCTCCCTTTGATGACTCACGCTTCCCGCGTGAGCCGGCAGACGGGGATGGTGCCTACAGGGGAATACGGGCCGTACCGGGGCGCACAGTACCTTAATTCTTTAGGGAGAGTTCGGGGCGGCCTCAGCAGTCGGCGGCGAGGTGTCCTACGTTACAGTGCAGTCCCGTATAGCAGCGGACAGTGAAGCCTCAGCACTTAGAGACTCGCAGCGAGGTTGGGGGAAGGAGGGGCAGCTTGGGGGTGATTTCAGCGTGCAGCGCTGCAGGCGTCGTCCAGTGGGGGCGAACTTGAGTGTCGTCGGTCCTTGCAGTGATCCCTACGGCTCGGGGACCACAGAGGCTCGGGGCTCAGATCGACCAGTTCCTCCTTGCGGTGCGAGCTCCGGCTCGAGGGGTCAGCAGCTTACTTTGTTCCGGCCAGGCGAGGCAGGCCGTCACTGTGCTCACAGCGGCACACTCGTGCAGGAGTTGCGTTGCTCAGCGAAAGGGGTCACACAGGTTCTCAAAGTGCGGGGCAGGTGCCCGGTTGCACTCTGGTCTCTGGAGTCAGCATGGAAGGGCAATTTCGCCCGCAGCAGCTTTCCTTCTTCCAGGGCGGGGTAGCGCCCACTGTTCCTGGGGCGCAGTTCAGGGGGCAAGTTCACACGCAAGCCCTTGGACATTGTTCACAAAGCACAAGTTGATTTCAAAGTCTTTCTTAGTCTTTTCCTCTCCTTCTTGCAGCAAGGCACCCACCACAGGCCAGTCTCTCAGGCTTAGAGACAGTACTCCTCCATGCAGCTTTCCCAGGTCCTTCTCTTCGGGCAGAGGTTCTTCTTGTAGTAAACAGGATCTGATTTCTTAGGAGCAGGGCTCCTTCTTTTATACACAGTTTCTTTTGTTCTTTGTCGCCAGGGGGCTTGTGCCTGGCTCAGTCCGGTTTTGGAGCACTTTGTTGTGGTGACTCTGCTCTTTCCTCTCAGTGCACAGGGCAGAGACATCAGCCGCTCCACAGGGGGCGGAGCCAGCATTATGGTGGTAGAGCACAGGTCTATTCAGAGTCAAGGTGTACTCCTCCCACCCATCCTGGTGTAATCTCTCTAGTCACCACATGGCAGCTAGCCTGTCTCCTGGAATTCCCCAGCCCTGCCCCTCACTGAAACTAGGCAGCACACACACACACAGCTGAGGCGGACTGGAATTGTTTAGGCAAGTAAATACTAACTTTCTAAAAGTAGTATTTACAAACACAGGATATTAAAATGAACTTTACTAAAAGAAGTATTTTATTATTCTGAGTTCAGGCATACTAAACTTGACTTTCTACCATGCTCTCTGAGTCCGCTGGGATTATAGAGTGTAATAATTCCAGCAGCCCATTCTGGCCTATGGAGAGCAGGTAGCCTTTCAATAGAGAAAAACGAAAATGGCTGTAATTCACTATTAGGACATGCCACGCACATCAGGGCATGTCCTACCTTATGCCTACAATGCACCCTGCCCTTGGGCCTACCATAGGGGTGACTAATATGCAGTTAAGGGAAGGTTTAGGGACTGGCAAATAGGTGCACTTGCTCAGTCAGCATGACAGTACCAGACTGCACGCAGGTTCTGCAATGGCAGACCTTAGACACATTTTACTAGGCCGCTTCTGTGGGTGGCACAACCAGTGCTGCAAGCCCACCAGCAGCATTTGTATTTACAAGCCCTGGCACTCCTGGTGCAGTTTACTAGGGGCTGATAGTAAACCAAATAAGCCACACATGGACACCAATCAATGAATACACTTTTCATAGGGAGCACTTGCCCTGTGGCACTGATTAGCAGTGGCACAGTGCCCTGAGCAGCTAACACCAACAAAACACATGAGGCACAGCAGCAAAAAGTGGAAGGGAAACTCACGCCAAGGTGCCAGGTCTAACACGATGCATAAGTTGGAGCTGGCTAGGCTCAAAATGAATGGGCAGAAAGACATAGAGAGCAAGAAAATAGAGTTTGAGATGGAAGTAGAAATGAAGAAGTTAGCCTTAGAGGAAAAGAGGATGCATTTTGAGCATGAGAGAGGATTGAGGGAACCGGAACTCAAGGCCAAAAGTTTAGAGGTTCCTCCCTCTGGTGGCAGCATACCGCCAGTGCAGGTAGAAGCAAGAGCTAACATTCCCAAAGATGTAGTGAAAGATTTCCACAAGAATGAGGATATTGGTCAATGGTTTAGGGCTTATGAAGCTGCAATGTTGGCCCACCGGGTCCCTGAGAAGGATTGGGGGGTGGGGTTGTGGGGCCGCTTTGTTAGTGATGAGAGGGACACTTTGTTGGATTTGCCTACAGAGGAGCAGATGTCCTATACCCACATCAAGGGAGCCCTAATGTCCAGATTTGGTTTGACACCAGAGTTATACAGGCAAAGGTTCAGAAATTGCAGAAAACTGGAGTCTACCACTTGGGTGGAATATGTGTCTTTCTTTTGCAGAGCATTGGATGGTTGGGTGAAGGGTAGCAAAGTGGAAACGTTTGAAGCGCTCTATGATTTGTTAGCATGGGAGCACTTGTATAATAACTGTTTTCCAGAGCTACGCCAGCATCTTATTGATAGCAAGCTGACTAACCCTAGGAAGCTTGCTGAGGAGGCGGACCGCTGGGTGAGCACCCGGGTCCAGAAGGGTCATGTGGGAGACTTCGCCAAAGGTGGGCAGGGTCCCCAGCAGAAGAATGGGGGGGATAAGGGTAAACAGAGGGAGTTCCAGAAAGGGCCCCAAAGTAATCCCCAAGGAAACCAAGGGAAAGGTCCCCAGCCTCCCCCAGAGAAGAAGGCAGTGGCCCCGACAGATAGACCTGTTCACAGGGGCCCAAGACCTGTTTTAAGTGTGTTCAGATGATGCTAGATGTTCCTTGTATGGGAAGACTGCACCCATTGGTGCACCACTCCGGCAGTTGGCTAGTGTAGCCCTGGGGGCAGAGATTGGTGCCAAAGGTGGGTGGGGTCAGGCAGAGATGTCCCTTGTCTCTTTAGGAGACTCTGAAGTGGTCCCCAGGACCCAGCTGCCTAATAAAACTAAGAAATACAGGCAGTGGGTGACCATAAATGGCAAGAGGGTGGAAGCTCTTAGAGACACCGGAGCCAGCGTGACAGTTGTTGGCTGGTGTCTGAAGAGCAGGTAGTCCCGAATGCCTTCTACCCAGTTGTTGGCGGTTCCCTTTGAGTGGGGGGGTTCTCAGGGACTCTTCAAGTAGCTGTGAAGCCAGACATGCCTGTTTAATGTCTGTTAGGTAAGGATCTGGAGAGCTCTCCTTGGGCTAAGGTGGAGCGGAAAGCTCATTTAGAGATGTTGGGTTTGCCTGAGTGGGCCTGCGTGACCACTCGGTCTATGGCAGCCAGTAAGGGTGTTCAAGAGGACCTGGAGCCTGAGAAAATGGCCCAGGTGCCTGCCTTTAAGAGAAGAGGAAGGGGGCACGGGAAACCGGCCCCTGAGATTCCCACGGCCCAGGAGGAGGCGGACCCTGAGGGGGATGCCCTGGAGCCTACCGGGAAAGAGATTGCTGAACTGGGAGACCTGCCTGAGCTGACCCATTGGCAGCAGGAAGGAGGTCCCTCCAGGGAGGAGTTCTGTGAGGAGCAGAACAAGTGCCCTTCTCTTGTGGGTTTGCAGCAGCAGGCTGCAAACCAGGCAGCAGGTGATCAGTCTGGATCACATTGGCTCTACTGGCAGAATGGTCTCCTGTATAGTGAGCCTAAGGTTACTGAGCCTGGGTCAACCCGTGTGCTGGTGGTACCCCAGCGCTTCAGAGCTTTCCTACTGGGGCTGGCTCATGATGTGCCTTTAGCAGGACATTTGGGGCAGGACAAGACCTTTGAAAGGCTTGTCACCCATTTTTATTGGCCCCAAATGCGCAAGAGTTCAGACACTCATTGCAGGACCTGTCAGACTTGCCAGACAAGTGGAAAGAGCGGGAGGAAGCGCAAGGCTCCTCTCCAGCCATTCCCTGTGGTCAGCACCCCCTTTGAACGGGTGGGTATTGACATTGTGGGGCCACTGGACCCCAAGACAGCCATGGGCAACAGGTTCATCCTGGTCTTGGTGGACCATGCCACCCGGTACCCGGAAGCCATACCTCTGAGGACAGTGACGGCCCCCGTGGTGTGACGGACACTGATGGGAATTTTCTCACACGTAGAATTCTCTAGAGAGGAGGTGTCTGACCGAGGTACCAACTTCATTTCTAAATATATGAAGTCCCTGTGGCAGGAGTGTGGTGTAACCTACAAGTTCACCACTCCTTACCACCCCCAAGGAAATGGGTTGGTTGAAAGGTTCAACCGAACCCTAAAAGGCATGATAATGGGTCTTGAGGAACCTGTGAGGCATAAATGGGACGTCCTCTTACCATGCCTTCTCTTTGCATACCGTGAGGTGCCACAGAAATCTCTAGGGTTCAGTACCTTTGAGCTTCTCTATGGACACCCATTGAGAGGACCTTTGAGTTTGGTCAAGGAAGGCTGGGAGCAATCTCCCAGGAAACCTCCCCAGGATGTATATAGCTACATGTTGGCCTTCAGGAACCAAACTAGGCATTTCAGAAAACTCACTGAGGCGAATCTGGAAGCCAGCCAGGAGGAGATGAAGCGGTGGTACAACCTGAATGCCACTCTGGTAGAGCTTCAGCCTGGTCAGAGAGTGTGGGTCATGGCCCCCGTGGAGCCCTGTGCGCTCCAGGATGAGTGGACCGGACCACTTGAGGTGGTGGAGCGCAAGAGTCCGGTTACCTACTTGATGGACTTGCGGTCTCCCAGCAACCCCTTGCGGGTCCTGCATGTCAACCGCCTGAAACCCCACTTAGAGAGGTCCGAAGTGGGCATGCTCCTAGCAACAGATGCTGGAATGGAGGAGGAGACTGAGCCTCTTCCTGACCTCCTGTCTGCAACAGAGCAAGATGGGTCAGTGGATGGAGTAAACCTCTCTGCCACCCTGACCCCTGAGCAACAGAATGACTGTCACCAGTTGCTGGGACAGTTATCTGACCTGTTCTCCCTAATTCCCAGTGTCACTGATTGGTGCGTCCATGATGTAGACAGCGGGGACAGTCCTCCTGTAAAGCACAAAACTTAAAGAGTGACTGACAGGGTGAGAGCTTGCATCAAGGAGGAGGTCTCCAAGATGCTTGCGTTGGGGTGATTGCGTCCTGTAACAGTCCTTGGGCCAGCCCAGTGGTCATGGTCCCAAGGTCTGCCGCACCGGGTGTCGCGCCAGAACTGCAGTTCTGTGTGGACTACCGAGGGCTCAATTCAGTCACCAGGACTGATGCGGACCCCATCCCCAGAGCTGATGACCTCATTGATCGGTTAGGGGCTGCCCGGTACCTCAGCACGTTTGACTTAACGTCTGGGTACTGGCAGCTCGCCTTGACTGATGGGGCAAGAGAGAGGTCAGCCTTCTCCACACCAGATGGGCACTACCAATTCCGGGTTATGCCCTTTGGGATGAAGAATGACCCTGCCACCTTTCAGAGGTTGGTCAACCAGGTGTTGGTTGGACTGGATGAGTTCAGTGCCGCCTACCTGTTTGACATCGCAGTGTTCAGCGCCAGTTGGGAAGAACATCTGCGCCACCTCTGGGAAGTGTTGATGGCACTGCGGAGAGCAGGCCTCACGATCAAGGCGAGTAAGTGCCAGATCGGGCAGGATTACGTGGTGTACTTGGGACACCAGGCTGGGAGGGGCCAGGTCGCGCCCCTATAGCCCAAGATTGAAACAATCCTGGCTTGGGAACCCCCCAAGACCCAGACAGAGGTGAGAGCCTTTTTAGGACTCACCGGGTATTACAGGAGGTTTGTCAAGGGGTATGGCAGCATTGTTGCACCCTTGACAGAGCTGACTTCCAGGAAGCAGCCCAAGAGAGTGATTTGGACTGACACCTGTCAGAGAGCTTTTGATGCCCTGAAGACTGCCATGTGCACAGCGCCCGTGCTCCTGGCACCCAACTTCTCAAAAGAGTTTATTGTGCAAACAGACGCTTCAGAGCATGGTGTGGGCCTGTTCTATCACAGATTAATGAAGAGGGCCTAGATCAACCTGTAGCCTTCATCAATGGGAGGTTACTACCAAGGGAACAGAGGTGGAGTGCAATTGAGCATGAGGCATTTGCTGTGGTCTGGGCACTGACGAAGTTGAGACCATACTTGTTTGGGACTCACTTCCGGGTTCAGACAGACCACAGGCCCCTCAGATGGTTGATGCAGATGAGGGGTGAGAATCCAAAGCTGTTGAGGCGGTCCATTTCCCTACAGGGGATGGATTTCACGGTGGAACACTGCCCTGGTACAGAACACGCCAATTCTGATGGTCTGTCCAGATTGTTCCGACTTAGTGTTTTGAACTCCCAGGAGGTAGGGTAGTTCTCCCCACATTTCAGCTGGAGGGGACACGTGTTAGACCTGGCACCATTGGCGTGGGTCTCCCTTCCATTTTTTGCTGTTGCCTCATGTGTTTTTGCTGGTTATAGCTGCTTTGGGCACTGTGCCACTGCTGTTCAGTGCTACAGTGCAAGTGCTTCCTATAGTAAATTAATGTATGGATTAGTGACTCCATGATTGGCTTGATTGGTTTACTTGTCAGACCCTAGTACAGTGCACTGTGTGTGCCCAGGGCTTGTAACCAATGCTGCTGGTGGGCTTGCAGCACTGATTGTGCCACCCACCAGAGCAGCTTTTAAAGTGTGTCTCAGGTCTGCCATTGCAGAGCCTGTGTGCAGTCTGGTACTGCCATGCTGACTGGGCAAGTGCACGCACTTGCCAGTCCCTAAACCTTCCCTTTTATACATACTAGTCACCCCTATGGTAGGCCCAAGGGCAGAATGCGTTGTAGGTAAAAGGTAGGACATGCCCTGGTGTGAGTGGCATGTCCTGATAGTGAATTACAGCCATTTTCGTTTTTCACTATTGCAAGGCTACCTGTTCTCCATAGGCCAGAATGGGCAGTTTGGTTATTACATTTTATAATCCTAACTGACTCAGGGAATATGATGAAAATTCGAGTTTAGTATGCCTGAACTCAGAATGATAAAATACATCTTTTAGAGAAGTTGGTTTTAATATTCTGTGTTTGAAAATGCCACTTTTAGAAAGTAGGCATTTTCTTGTCTAATCATCCAAACCTGCCTCTGCTAGGTTGTGTATTCCTTGTCTGGAGTTTGAGTGACAGGGCTTGGGGATTCCAGGAGACAAGGTAGGTCAGCCCAGTGGTGAATAGAGAGATCTGCATCTAGATGGGAGGGAGGAGTTGCACCTGGGACCTGAATAGGGCTGGGCCTTCCCTCCACAATGCTGGCTCCACCTCCTGTGGTGTGTCTGATGTCCCTGCCCTGCACTGTGAAAGGAAAGAAGGAGACATGTCAACAAAGTTCTCCAGGACTGACCAGAACTGGTTTGGACTAGGCAAAGGCCTCTCTGCCTTCAGAGAACAAAGAGAAAGGAGTATAAATATTGGGACCCAGACCCAAGAACTTTAGATCACTTCTGGGAATCAAGACAAACCTTTGCTGAGGAGAAGAACAAGGAAGCTGAAGGAGGAGACTACCCCTGTCCTGTGTGTTTGGGGGTTGGCCTGCAGTGGTTGCTTCATTGCCAAAGAGAGGAGAAAAGGACTGAGTGCACTTTCTATCAACTTGAAGAAGAATCTCCAAGGGCTTAAACCAGAGCTTGCCTCCTGCCTGAAGTCTCAGGGATACAAGACTTCACCAACCAGCTTCACCCTGAATTCCCTTGCTGGGAACTGAAGTGCCTGCTGTTGTGCTGGGCCTTCTGAGAGACTGCGTGTTGCTGGGAGCTGGAAGCGCAATGCAACAATGAGAAGCGTGTCGCCACCGCAGCCGCTATCATCGCATTGCCGAGGAAGCGTGCCGCCGATGCCGCTGTCGTCATCGCATCGCCAAAGCGTATCGCCGGAGAAGCGGGACGCTGCCCCAGCGGTCATCGTCGCATCACCGGAGAAACGCGTCGTAGGGCCTGTCGCGGCTCCAAAGATCATCGAGTCGCCGCACGTCCGCCGGGCGTGTTGCATCACACCAACGTTGTCGCATCGCAACTTAGACGCCATTTTGTCACATTGCACTGGAGAAGAGTATCGCATCGGGGTGCCAGTGTGTCGCATCGCACCGGAGAGCAGTAAGAAACCGACGCATCAACTCCCCACGCAGTAAGGAAGCGAGCATCAACTCCCCTGCGCAGCAGTAAGGAACCGACGCATCACCTTACCTGCAACCCTTTTGTGTTCTTTGCGCTACGCATCTAAGGTTCATTGAGAGTAAAGTGTCGCAGTTATAACTTGAGAGAACTGAGCTATTTTATAACATTTAAGAGACTATTTTTGAGTACAGTATTGTGGATTTTTGTTGTCTGGTCTTGTGTTAAGTCTATATAAAAATACCTATTTTTATAATACAACCTGTGTGGTGTCCATTTGTAGTGTTTTCACTGTATTACTGTATGTGTTCACAAATGCTTTACACACTGCCTCTGAAATAAGCCTGCCTGCTCGTGCCAAGCTACCAAGGGGGTGAGCAGGGGTTATTTTAGGAGTGTACCCCATTACCCTTACTAGACGCAAGGGTGCCTATTTGTCACAGGTACCTACCTATGCCAACTACAGACCCCCAAATCTAACACTTACCTTTCGAGTCCACAGTGAAGGGATAGATCAACCGGGCACCAGGACAAAGGATTTTGAGGTGGCAGGAGTCGTGTGGAGGGCAGGAGTCATGTGGAGGGCAGGAGCCTCGGGGTTTAGAAGGGCAGAAGTCGTGTGGAGTGCAGGAGCCTCGGGGTTCAGAAGGGCAGGAGTCGTGTGGAGGGCAGGAGTCGTGTGGAGGGCAGGAGCCTCAGGCTTTAGAAGGGCAGGAGTCGTGTGTAGGGCAGGAGCCTCTGGGTTCAGAAGGGCAGGAGTCATGTGGAGGGCAGGAGTCGTGTGGAGGGCAGGAGCCTCTGGGTTCAGAAGGGCAGGAGTCGTGTGGAGGGCAGGAGTCGTGTGGAGGGCAGGAGTCGTGTGGAGGGCAGGAGCCTCGGGGTTCAGAGGGGATGGAGCCAGAGTTTCAGGAAGGCCGGGCCTTTAGATTTATGAGTCTGGGGGCTTGAGCTCCAGGACGGCAGGACCCTTGATCTTCCGGAGGACAGGTGTCTTGAGGAGGGTGGTGGCCTTGAGTTTCAGGAGGGAAAGAGTTAAGAGTTTCATGAGGGTGAGAGCCCTAAATTTCAGGAGGGAAGGTGCCTACAGCGTCAAAAGATCAGGATCCTAGAGCCTCAGGGTGGTGGGTCCTTGGGTTTCAGGAGAGATCTCTTGTGTTTCAGGTGGGCAGGGGCCTTGGGTTTAGGATGTCAGAAGCCTTTTTCAGGTGTGCAGGGACCTTGTGTTTCAGAAAGAAAGCGGCCTTGAGTTTCAGGATGGCAGGGACCTTGGGATTCAGGATGGCATTGCCCTTAGGTGTCAGGAGGGCAGGGGCCTTGCAGAGGGTGGGGGCCATGAGCTTCAGGAGGGCAGGAGCCTTGAGCTCCCCTGTGTGTAATAGAGCTCCCATTCATGTTTGTTAGTTCACTGTTCTGCTCACAGTGTTCTCTGCTTTCTCTGCTAGTAAATGGGATGAACACCACTGCACATTACCCACGCTAGCGCCCTTGACAACACAAGCCCATTGCTACATGGAAACACACAGGGGAGGGCAGGCACTGTTCCACGTGCAATGTGCAGGGGATTTGCAAGGCTCACTGTTACCTTGAAAAGTGTCCTGGTGGTAAATCCAATGACCACATAATGTTTTACCAAATCAAAATGCTAACAGGTAAACAGCCAGGTCTTAAAGGCTTTACGAATAGGCAGTAATAGATTGAAGTTACAGAGAAGGAGGGATTAATTAATTCAGGGTTTGGCTGCCCTTACTGAGAAAGGACAACCATCTCTGCAGACAAGATTGAACGTTGGTATCTCCAGAAGCCCAGTGTCCAAAGAACACAAAGGATGACCGGTGCAGTGACTTTTCCTAAAAATATGGGGGCCTTATCGGTGAAATGCCGTGAAAGCAATTCACATAGACTTGGAACCCACTCTCTTATCACATGGCAACCAAGTAAACTCTTCGGAGCAGCTGATGCAAAGCCGAGCCTGGGAAGCAAACGTTTTCAATATTTTGAAGTTGTTTCATCTAGCCAAGAGAAGACCATAAGAACAGGGAATTACAATAGTCTAAGCAACTCAAAATGGCTGCCCAAACCACCCAAAGATCAGCGTGTGCTTGAAGACCAGGTAAGAGCTTACGCAGGAGCTTCAAGAAGAAAAAGAAGAGAATGACAGCTTGGACACCTGAAAGCGAGAGGTCCTGGTCAAGGTAAACACTATGATTCCTATGTATCAGCACTAGGGTAGGTTCAGGCCTGAATGCCATGGGTCATGGGCTGTCAAGAGGTATGAACAAGCGCTAATAAAACCACTGATTTATCAGAGCTCAACTTGAGGGCATTGTTTACCATCCTTTCTGAGACAGAGAGCTTACTGTTCAAGGCAACATATTAGAGGAATTGTCATCTGGTGAGATCAAGATGTGGGTATCATCTGCAAATCTCATGAACTTAAAACCAAATGAGCGTACTAGTTGGGAAAGAGATTTGTCACAAAGAAGAAGCAGAGAGGCTGGGATGGGAAGGGGAAAACAAGAGATTCATGGAGGCTTGGACGAAATAATATTACAATGTTAAAATGCAACATTCGTTCTTGTAGGACCCTCAAAAAAATATGCACCAGGTTGGTATGCTTGCAATAACCGTGTTACAACAAACAAAATTCAATATAGAGGTTTTCAAAAAAGAAGAGACTGTACAGTAGAAGTGGTCTCCTTCGCATAATAGAAGTCAGACAGGGATCCAATGGAGAATCTGAGTGAACTTAACTTGCTTCCTCAACTAAACCTTCAGAAGCTCAAAAATCAAAGTAGAAAAACTAAGTTTGACTGACATCTGAATAGGATAGAGAATTCAATGTCAGGACCGGAGGCTACGGAGAATGCAAGAACTCCTTACTGCAAGAACACAGCAGCCAATGAAATTATAACAACATTTCAGTAATGATCAAAAAACGTAATTTCCCATGAGCAGTCCCATGACATTGCTCCCCTTCCACCAATCATATCTCGATGCAGTTCAGATAATACGCTGGCTCCATATTTCTTCCTTTTTCTTTGCTGCTCAGAAGCCTTAAGCTAGGTAACTTCCTTTCATTAATGTGTAATACTGTGAGTGTTTGTGCTATGGATTAACTATTTGATGAGCACTTTCATCAGGCTAATCTTGCCCTCGCTTCCGGCAGGTGAAAGGGTTCTGATTTCAGTCCGTTACACCAAACCAGTGCGAACGCAAAGGTCATGTTTCCTAGTTGGTAATGCTTTCACGTTGTTAAATGATTGTATTGACATGGTTAACATGTTCATTTGTTGTACTGGCCACCAGAAACGGTGAGTGAGGATGCACGCTAGTGTTCATGCACGCAGTCCTCTTTTTATGGTGGGCGCTCAGTCGCACATGCGCAAGGTGCCCGCGATCTAGAGGCGTGGTCTTCAATTCCGAAACCAAGGAGAGTGTCATGGAGACCCGTGCTTCTTCTGCCCCACTCCTCTACGCCTTCAGGGGGCTGAAATAGACACTGAAGAGCTTTCAATATGCTGCCATATAGTTGTGTGGCGACGTGCCCTGCTTCATTTATTAATGAAGACAGCAAGCTTGCTTACAGTTAGAAATCTATAAATCCATTTGATTTTACCCACTTGCCCCGGAAAGCATGAGTCTATGGGCACAATGCCCACCTACCCTTGTGTCAGCATTGCCTGCTGTTGGAAATTGGGTTACTGGTTGGGGGGGTGAAACTGTTTCTGTTAGGGTAAAGTAACAAGCAACCCCAAATTCACCTGTGCTTAATCCTCTGGTAGCTTGGCACAAAAGCAGTCAGGTTTAACTTAGAGGCAATGCATAAAGAATGTATGCAGCACTTCAAACAGTAATAAAGTGAAAACACAACACAAAAAAATCCCACCCTAAGTTAAAAAATAGAGTAAAGTGTCATTAATTATTTGAGATCAAAATAAAAAAACTCCAATCAGTAGAACCGGAGATATATCAATTTCAAAGTTTTAAGTAAAACATATTGCCTAGAAGGACAGAGTGCCATATGTGGTTATCTGGCTGCGCCGGAATGGGACAAAGTCACAAGTTCAGCCCAACCACGATGGAGCAAGGGTCAGATACAGGGACCAAGTTAGGCTTGCTTAACAAAGTACCTTTAATACTGGCTTGTGAAGCATTGTGAAATACTACATCAAGGTTGCGTCAAGAACCTGCGGTTCCGAGGATGCTGCGGGGCTGCTGTTAGGAGTTCCTACATCATTGTCAAGGATGTTGTTGAATTGGGTTTTAAAGTACGATTCCTTAGGCACCAAACTCAACATTCCTACCTGCTCCGAAATTGAAAGTTATCACTTTTAAATGTAATAAGTTAACCCAATGTTGTCCTATGGGAGAGGTAGGCCTTTGCAATAGTGAAAAACTAATTAAAGAGTTTTTCACTACCAGGACATTTAAAAGTATATGCCCAACTTTTCAAATACACTGCACCCTGCCTATGTGCTGCTTAGAGCCTACCCTAGGGATGACTTATATGCATTAAAAAGGAAGGTAATTTTGCTAGCCTGAATTAGCAGTTTAAAACATCACACGCAGGCTGTAATTGCAGGCCTGAGACATGTCTAGAGGACTACCTAAGTAGGTGGCACAACGAGTGCTGCAGGTCCACTAGAAGCATTTAATTTAGAGGCTCTGGGTACTTGCAGTACCACTTTACAAGGGACTTACATGTGCCAATAGGGTGTAAGCCAGTCCTACCATGTTTAAAGGAGAGACCACAAGCACTTTAGAACTGGTTAGCAGTGATAAAGTATGCAGAGTCGTAAGGCCAATAAAAACACGATCAGAAATGGAGGAGTAAGGCAAAAAGTTTGGTGGAAGACCATCCTAAGGCTGACAGGTCTAACACCTGCCCATCATGGGGGTTCGAGAGACAATGGCTGATCGTATATACGAAGGTAGTATGTATATATTTCACATTTGCCTTAGAACTATACATATATATCTCACAAAAGATTTTGATTGAAGCATAGAGAGCAGGATTCGAGTCCAGGTCCTTACGTGCAAAGTAGACAGCATTAAGCTGGGGCGGAACTCACAGAGTTTTACTCTGCAGAATTTCGCAGAGTTGCATAAAAACTCCACACGATTCCACGAAGTTCTGCCCACTGCTAGTAATAAAGCAAACACAAGGAGATGATGGACGGAGGGCTGAAACATTTCAGACACTCACCCCCAGTCATAGATCTGGATTAAATCCATCATAATTCTTTAACTCACTTTGCCACCTCAGTTCAGACCCAGCTATATGCAAATTAGTCTTGACCCTGTGCCTCATGGGAACAGTCCAGCCTAAACTGCCAAGCCAGCTCTTCCATGAACCGGAAACAAGCATTCTGGGACCGGTTTCTGGGTAACACCCTCCATCAGCCAAGCTAGCTTGAATCCAGTGGCAAAGTGAGCAAGGGACCCACGTCATCCCCAGTCAAAGATCTGGGTTGAATCCATCATAATTCTTTAGCTCACTTCGCCACCTCAGTTCAGACCCAGCTATATGCAAATCAGTCTTGACCCTGTGCCTCATGGGAACAGTCCAGCCCGAACTGCCAAGCCAGGTCTTCCATGAACCGGAAACAAGCATTCTGGGACCGGTTTCTGGGTAACACTCTCCATCAGCCAAGCTAGCTTGAATCCAGTGGCAAAGTGAGCAAGGGACCCACGTCTGGGCATACCCTGCCAACTTAGGGCGAACAAAGAAACACAAGGAGATGACGGACGGAGGGCGGAAACTTTTCAAACACTCACCCCCAGTCACACATCTGGGTTGAATCTATCATCATTCTTTAGCTCACTTCGCCACCTCAGTTCAGGCCCAGCTATATGCAAATCAGTCTTGACCCTTTGCCTCATGGGAACAGTCTAGCCCAACTGCCAAGACCGAAACTGGTCTAGGATGCTTGTTTCCAGTCAAGGTAAGACCTGGCCTGGCAGTTCGGGCTGGACTGTTCCCATTGGGCGCAGGGCCAAGACTGATTTGCATATGGCTGTGTCCAAACTGGAATGGCATGATGAGCAAAAAAACTATGAATTTAGGCCCAGATCTGTGTACTGTGGTAAATGTATGACATTGTTCTGCATTCTGTCCATCAATTGTTCTTTTTGTACGCTGCTAGTAATAAGCAACAGGGCTGGATTGTAACCGCTGAAACTTCAGGTCCGAGTTAAATGTTGGTATGCACATGCCATTAAACCTGCTGAATCCGACAGACTTGATTTTCAATCCGTTGACAAAAAAACATTTGAGATGCAATTTGCCGCCTCTCTCAAAGTACTTGTTTCAATTAAAGCAGATTGAATCGAATTCAGGGACAGTTAAGTTAATGTGCGAATGCTATGTTTCAAGTGTTTGAGCACAAGGGTGGGGGAAAACGCGTGCTAGGCAAAACACACAATACTTGTATTGTATTCAGGGCTTGTTAAACAAGTTTTTCTTTAAAAAATCATGCGTCAAAATAGCCCAGCTGGCAGAAGACATATCGAGAACTATATGTAGCTGGATGTTTACTGTCACTCTTAGTAATGTCTCGATGTAGACCTGTCCTGAGGAAATAACCAGGACCGCTGTATACGACAGTGATTGAAGCGGACTTTAGGTTACATGGTCATCAATTAATTAACTATTATGAATCTTTTGCTGGAAATGAAGTAATTCACTTTTGCCACCTGTTAATTGCCGGTTTACTCCTGTCCGCCATGAACTAAACAGTAGAGTATATGTTTAGGCACGTTCCACTGGGTATTAGAGAGTATTTACTTTCAACAGAAAATATCAAAACCTGTGAAATATTTATTGGTGATACTTTGGATTGATGAATCTAAAACTTTTTTCTTTTAATCATAGTTGTCATAAATAGTAAACAATTGTTATGGATTTAATGAACTAAACAATAAACTTTTATGTTACATTAAATGGTCATCAAGCAAACACTGGGGATCGATCGTAGCACGTGAATCGATGTCTACACAAATATGGAGGACGAAGCCGCTTCATCAGCAGCACATACTTCTCCGTTTCCCTTTCTTCTCCACAGCTGTCACTTCGCTATCTAAAACAGCGGCTTCGAGGAACAAACAATATTCCCAAAAGACAGCGGCGTAATCATGACGTCATCAGAGCCAGATCACTCGCAACTTGGAAACACGGAGTCAGGCTCTCACGTTTCTTTCGCTTGATGACGTAAGAGACAACGCGTTGCACACAGACATTGTAAGCGTACACACGTGTTTTCTCTAAAAGACACAGAGATGATACCATTGACGAAGACGGCAGCCTGACCATATGCGACCTCTCGTTGAGACAGGCTGATACTGCCAAAAAGGACATTTGAAGACTGCACCGTGTCCGTACCTGACTCTTGATCCGGCAGACAGAATGCCACACACTCGGAAGAAACTACACTTTGCATCAGAGGCGCAACTAGAGCCAGATGTCGGGGGGGGGGGGGGGGGGGGCTAAGAAAAAAATTCGGGGGGGGGGCTGAATCTTTTAAGCCATAGGCAGAGTGGAGCTGCAGGGGCTCTTAGAAGGGGTGAAACAACAGCGAGGCCTCATTAACATGCAAATGGTCTTTTAAAGACCTGTGAAGTGCTCGGGTGCGGCTGTGTGTGCCCCGGGAAGCTGTCTCATCCCGGGCTGCCACACACGACGGGGGGCTGAAGCCCTGTGAGTCCAATGGGTGCTGCGCGCCTGCTTTGCATACATGGCCACTCCTGTGTGTGAGGCATACAGGGCGCTCAGGAGATATGCACCCTACGCCTGCACTCCCATCATCGAGATACAAGCAGGTGGACGGGTAGGAGTACAGGCCCTGTGATGCGGGGGGACTGACCAAGTTAGACACTACGCAAGTGACATCATGATGCATGCAAACACAACACGTGACGTCACGACGTAGCGCTATGAAAAAAATATTAGCGCTATTTAACCCCTTCCCTGCTCATGACGGAACCACTCCGTCATGAGCCACGGGCGCCGTGTGCTCATGACGGAGTGGTTCCATCATGCTGCGGCCGTTGGCGGCCGCTCCGCCCACGCGGCGCTGATTCCCCACCTGTGCGGGCGATTAGCGCAAATGGGCGGAGTCGTGACGGAACCATTCCGTCATGAGCACAGCGCGCCCGTGGCTCATGACGGAGTGGTTCCGTCACGAGCATGGTGGCGCCGCGCTGCCCCCAAACCCCCCAAGTGCCGCGGAAAAATTCGTGCTGCGGCGAAGGGGTTAAATTATTTGTGTAAATACTAGGACAGGCCACCCCATCTGAGTCTAACGGTGTCCGCACTTACATACAGGGACAGAACAAAGGCAAAAGCATGCATCTCTGAAGTGCCTGTGAAGAGATACCAAGCCCTGTGCCTTTGTTTCCCTCTGTGGCATTTACATTTGCGTGAGGCTCCAGGCCGCCTCCAGTCCACATATTCAAACAAAAAGGGGGCCTGATGGCCCCTTAACTTCGGCCTGGCTTGAGGTAAAAAACAAAACACCCCTGCGGCCTGCACGTTGCTGCTGGAAATTGAAAGCAGACAATGTGCAGGCGCTGCTGAACGTGTCCCGTGTCTTACACCAGGACAAGTTCCGCATATTTCTGTGCGGCCCAACTTCTAGGCAGGGGGGACGGCGTCCACCCTGTGAAAATAGTGGGTGGATGCCGTTTACCTGCATGTACCCCCGACTCGTGCCCTGCTGTGATGTCTCTCGGAGCCCTTCACAAGAGATAATACGTGCTGAAAGACTGGTGTGAACACAGAGGGACGAGCTGCAAACAGGACTGCAAGAGAGGGGCAGAAGAAGGAAAGTCAGGCCTATTGTTACTTCACTGGCTGCATACATCCTGCTGCAAAGTCAGTGGCGTGCGCGCTGTACCTTACACAACAAATCCCACCATAACATAGCATTTAACATTAATATATAACGTTAGCCGGGGCCGTGTGGGTCTCAGTAAAAAAAGATCAAATAGACCCCTCGCCAGGGTCGGATTGGGATCACAATTAGGCCCAGGCACTCCCAAAAAAGTGGCCCACATTCCCTGATCATCCCTTTCATGGATCAGCATCTGGTCAGTTTCACAGGCATCTGGCTGGTTATTTTTTGTTATAATTTTGTATAGCGTGAACTCGGCCCGAAGTCATTGGAGAAATGAGCACCGGTTACATTACACAAGATCAAATTCATTTTCAGTATGGATATTAAGTGATGTGCACAGAATCACAGGATGTTGAGCTGATGCTGGGACTCAAACTTAGGGCCTCATATATGAGATTTTGGTGTTGTGCAGCTCAGCAGGCCTTCCTGCTGCCCTGCCCTGCGGCAATAGAAAAGGCCAGGAATGTGCCGTGTCTATCAGACATGGTGCATTCCTGTCCTTTTCCCCTGCGCCGTTTCACAATGGGCTGCCATGGGCCAACGCAGGCACCTTTGCACCATGGTGCCAGGGTGTCTGCATTGCTGGATGATTATTTTTGTGCAGGAAGGAAAACCTTCCTGCACAAAAATAATCACAAGAGGCTTTTTCCTCTTTCTATGTGTGCCGCAGTATGCAGCACACATAGAACAAGCATTGGCATAGCCAATAGGTCTCGCCTTTGGGACCTTATAAGTGTTTAGCCATGCAACAGTTGCATAACTAAATACTTATAAGGTCCCAAAAGCAAGACCTATTGGCTATGCCAAGCGGCCGCGAAAGTGATCACGATCGCGATCAAACATCAAAGCGGCCGTGCGGCCGCGAAAGTGAGACTAATAGCGGAAAAACGCGGCACCCGCGCTCATGCACTGTAGCTCTAGGCTGGCCTGGTAGCACTTTTTGGAGCCCTCTCAATAAGTCTCGCCAGACCAGCGCATGCGCTGGGTCAGGCGAGACCTAAAAAGGACAAAAGAGGAGAAATAAAGATATTTTTCCGCGTTATGCCTCCCTTACGCCTCCCCTGGGGAGGCGTAAGCTTTTGGCGCTGCCTCAGATTTACATTTTCTCGTAAATCTGGAGCAGTGTCAAAAAGCCATGGATGTTGCTGGGAACGCCCCCAGCAACACCCATTCCACGCCCCTTTAACACAAAAAACGGTGTTAAAGGGAACAATATTTATCAGGCAACATTAAGCCAAAAAAGTGGCTTAGTGCTGCCTGATAAATATCACGGAGGATTCTGCGCCACGGAACGCCAAAAAAAGTGACGTTCCCGCGGCGCAAGGAGCCTCATAAATGAGGCCCCCAGTTTCAACTCTGCAGCTCTGACCATAGTGTTACATTCAATTATATAACCCTCTCCTCTCCCCCAACAAGGCCCGAAAGACACTGAGGCTGAGGTAACAGCACCTGGCTGCTACGGTGGCCTCTTCTCTTACCCACTTCCTAGCCCATTATAGCCTCAGGGCATTTAGGTGGCAAGGGAGGTGTCAAAAAGCACATTGCTGCTGCTCAGATGGGGTGTGAGGGTGTTTAGGTGAGAATGGTCCAATATCACCTTTTCCCCTGCGAGCCCCTGCATACAACACACCCTCCTTGCACCCTCCTTGTGATGGCCCAGCGGGGATAACCCTGCTTCTGGCAGAGCAGACGAGGCAGTGTGCCCAGGTGAGAATGCCCGAAAAGCATCATCTGGACCCAGCCTCAGTTTACAGCATGTCAGGGGAGTGCTCTGTGATGCAGGCACCACATTAAAGAGGCCAGCCGGGGAGTGGGGAAGAAAGTCTGTCTCTTGGGCCAGCTTAGAGATGCCCAAAAAAACGCCCCCCAGGACACCCTGAGGCACTGGCCCATAGACCAATGCCCAATTCCCAATCAAACCCTGCCTCGCTCCCAGATAGGCAGTAAAACACAGCAATGCCTGTAAGGCACTAGAACATCCTCCTCACCAGAAACAAGGCAGTGGCCCCATAGTCACCTGGCAGCTGCCTGTAGACTGATATCGCTGCTCCTGCACAATCCTTTTGGGCCTGCAGAAGCTGGGGGAGCCCGCTGTCAGTCATTTTACCTCAAAAGTGTCTGCTTCTGCTAAAGCCATCAGCCGGACTGGCCGTAGCGGGCACCGGGCAATCCCCCGGTGTGCCGCACGGGTGGGGGCCGGTTTTGGACCCCTGGGGGCCGTTTTTGTTACTGGGCCGTTTTTGCAGCATAGCTGCAAAATCGGCCCTGTAACAACATCGGCCGAAAACCGGCCCTGGCAAAGAGCTCTGTAATGTATCTAAATGTATAATTTTCTAATACTGTAATGAAATGCTTATGTGGTGCAAATTGAAAAAGTTTAATAAATGTCACTTACTACGGCTGAAGTAAGTAAAAGTTGATTAACTGGTATCGTGGGCTGTTTTAAGATATCACTTAAGGTAAAACGTACCTGGACACAATCTAGAGGTCACATTTGATATCACCAGTGTTACTAGGATTAATTCCGAGCAAACAATTGAATTGTGCATATTTTAAAAAAATAGCTAAATGAGTTCCTTGTGAACATTTGTTGCTTTGGCATTAGTGCTTACCCAGTTCACAAGGACATATGGGTCGCTCTTGTTTTTTGAAATATAAATACTGGCAAAGAGCTCGGCGGTACCCCCAAGCACCCTGGGGGCCGGCCGAGCACTTTGCCAGGGCCGGTTTTCGTTCCCAGTCCGGCCCTACCTCCAGGGTATAATGCAATCCTCCCTCCTGGCTCTACTACCACAGTTAGACTGCTCAACCTATACCACAGCGCCATCTGCTGGCCAAAGAGGGTATCTCTCAGTCTTTCTTAAGCTGTTAATTACTGCCTGGCTCCATAGTTCGACTCCATACCAGCTGGTGGGCAATAAAATCCGCCACATGCCAGTTGACGGAGTTTCTGCCGAAATATGTGCTCCAAGTGGAGCGTGGAGTGGGCAAACAAAGAAGACCTCCGCCGGCGGAGCGGAGTTTACCGCCCAACCCTAGACAGCATAACAAAGTACAAAGAGGAGACAATTAGACAGAAGTGGCAGTAATGCAGTGTAAAATATTTCTTATTCATCTCTAATTGGAATTAAACACAATATTCAAAACATAATATTGAACACCCAATGTTGAAAACACGAACATGAATAAATAATCACTAAGCCCTGAGTCCCGGTAGACGGTTGCACTTCTCAGCTTTATTGTTTTCCCCATGGGTCCCCAAGAAGATCCGGTTGCGGTTGATGCCGCGCGCTGATGGCGGTGGGGGGGAGGGTTTTTCTGGGATTGGGGGGTTTTAAGGGTGGGGGGGTGTTTTTGGAGTTATAGGGTTGTTTAGAAAAGCAGATGAAGGACAACGAATCCTCCGGGCCGACCTCGACAACCTCCTGAGCCCCCACGGACTTTCGCCGCCCGACCCCAGGGTTGTGGGCTGAACGGCTGTGTAAGCAACTTCCGGAGGGGATCGGAGAGTTGGGTTTCAACGCTCCGGCTTGAGATGTAATGCTGGCCGATTATGTAAAGATTTACTAATTCCTGCAATAAAAATAATTTAAAAAAAAAAAAAAAAAAAAATGAATAAATAATCACTAAGCCAAATTCTATCGGTTCTTAGATACAGAAACTAAAAACTGTTAGTACCAGTTGGCATGAGAGGCTTACATCACATGATACACAGACAATATACACAGGAAATACAAATAAAATAAATCACTCGAGCATCAGCCAAACCATGAAAGTCCTCATGTGTTGCACTTCCGCTATAGAAGTTAGGTATGAAAAAACATGAGGAGGCAATAAATAACACGACTCACACACATGGGCTTGTCATAACTAACTCGTCGGAAGCCAGACAGCCTATTGATTCACATGCATACGTCATGCACGGTTCGAACCAATAGTCCCCAGGGGTAAAGACTTGAGTTCCTATGTGATTGGTATGGCCTCCTGCTTCACTGGGTGGCTCCCTGGAACTTTACAATCCCCTCCAAACATATTAAAATTAACGCAAACACCACCCTCTTTTAGATACAACCTAGCCCTCGATGTTTTCAGATCAAAAAGGCCCAGTGGCATGTGGAAGGAGCAGGGTTACCCCTTACATTGTACTTTGGATGGGTTTATCTGCTGTCAGGCTGCAAAGTGCATGTTCTTACACTGAGGAGCTCTTCTCCCCTACCCTGAGATCAATTACTCACGGCACACTCCCCCCGTTTGACAGGATCGATTTGACTCAGTTGGCCACCCTGATGCCAGGCTGTCTGCTGATTCTCCAGGTTCTTTTCTCTCATGGACCACTCCTGGATTTTTCTCGAACAACATATTTTGCGTGACCTCTTTATTACATTTATTCAAGGTCACCATGATGTCTTGTCTGTGAATCACTTGCCACGGTTCTATCTCAAAAGGCATTTTAAACTTGCTCCCCGGGTAATGATCTTTCACCAGGGCTACATCCCCACATCTGCTTGTTTGGCTTGTTGCATCCCCACATCTGTATGTTTGGCTTGTTGCATCCCCACATCTCTTTGTTTGGCTTGTTGCATATCCACATCTGTTTGTCTGGCTTGTTGCATCCCCACATCTGTTTGTTTGGCTTGCTGCATCGCCACATCTGACTGTTTGGCTTGTTGCATCCCCACATCTGACTGTTTGGCTTGTTGCATCCCCACATCTGTTTGTTTGGCTTGTTGCATATCCACATCTGTTTGTCTGGCTTGTTGCATCCCCACATCTGTTTGTTTGGCTTGCTGCATCGCCACATCTGACTGTTTGGCTTGTTACATCCCTACATCTGTTTGTTTGGCTTGTTGCATCCCCACATCTGTATGTTTGGCTTGTTGCATCCCCACATCTGACTGTTTGACTTGTTGCATTCCCACATCTGACTGTTTGGCGTGTTGTGTATTCCCACATCTGACTGTTTGACTTATTGCATTCCCACATCTGACTGTTTCGCTTGTTGCATCCCCACATCTGACTGTTTGGCTTGTTGCATCCCCACATCTGACTGTTTAGCTTGTTGTATTCCCACATCTGACTGTTTGGCTTGTTGTGTATTCCCACATCTGACTGTTTAACTTGTTGCATTCCCACATCTGACTGTTTATAAACAAAAGTCCAATTGGCAGCACCCTGCTCGTCCTACCAGCGTGTTACCCCAAGGCATTGTGGTCCATGCAGCAGCATCGGCGAATACGCCTGTGCCAAAATTGTAAGTGAAAGTAAGTGTCGCGTCAGCCATCCCTGGACACGTGTTTCGAGGTAGTTGCCTCTCGTCAGCAGGGAGTAGGTATGTGTGTGGGGTTGCCACGCAGGCTGCCGAAAAAGTATGCTCAGGTAAAGTACCTCTCATGGCGCGCGGGTGCTGGTCCATGGGCTCGTCAGCCCCACCGGCTCAAGGGAGCCTGAATATAAACAAAAGTCCAATTGGCCGCACCCTGCTCGTCCTACCAGCGTGTTACCCCAAGGCATTGTGGTCCATGCAGTAGCATCTGCGAATACGCCTGTGCCAAAATTGTAAGTGAAAGTAAGTGTCGCGTCAGCCATCCCTGGACACGTGTTTTGAGGTAGTTGCCTCTCGTCAGCAGGGAATAGGTATGTGTGTCGGGTTGCCGCGCAGGCTGCCGAAAAAGTATGCTCAGGTAAAGTACCTCTCATGGCGCGCAGGTGCTGGTCCATGGGCTCGTCAGCCCCACCGGCTCAAGGGAGCCTGTTAAATGGTAGCAGCAGTTTCAATCGATAACTTTTTCAAGTATTTGCCCGGCGGTAATCGCCTCTCATACCACTCGATAATTTACCAATGAAAGAGGCAGGCGCCGGAGACTGGAAGGCAGGAAACAAAGTTTTATTCCGTCGGAGCAGAACACATCAGATCAGACAGCAAGGTATCGTCACGAGGTGCTCTAACTGCATCTCTGAGACCTGGTCTCTTATACACAGGTTTATTGCTTTATTACATATGGTACATTCTTGTTGAGGCTTTGATGTACGGGAAGACATTCCTTGGAACCCCCACTTCAAGCTCGTTCCCACACATATCTACAGTAGAAGTCCCCACCCCACCCACAGTAGGAGATGGCTATCACGCAGCTGGATATTCCGCCAATTCCCGGGGGTGTGTGCAACCGGCCGGGTCTCAGGGGGTAGGGGCTTTGATCCACCGTAATCCCTTTGATGTGGGGTGTTTCCCTTACAGTAGGAGCAATAAACTGCATCCGCAGGGCTAGGTGATGGCCTGGGATCGGTTCGGACAATGGGGCGCAGAGGAAGGGGGTTTATCAAAGAGGGGCATGACCATGTATGGGATGTCGATCAGGTGTGGGATGTGGTTCCATGGCAGGGTCGCGCTGAATGAGAGGGTTTATGGCCCGTGTATGAGAGAGCGTGGGCGGCCGGCGCGCGGGGGATGCTCGCAGCGCCAGGGGAAAGCGCTGGCGATCGAGAATGAGCGGGGAGAGAGTGGGGTGCCTAAAATGGCGGCCGTGCATTCGCTGTGCGTGGCGCTGGGGAGAGGCAAGATGGCGCAGATAATGTTCAGTTTGCAAGCTAAATTTCCACAGTCCTCCCTTTTAACATATCTCGCCAGCTTGCCTGGCCGTCATTTATCTTCGTTAACCTTCAGCTATAATATCGTTAATGTCTTTCGTACATTCCTTAAAGATACAGAGTTTTTAGGGCAGGCAGGAGTAATCTGACACATTTGCTTATAGTTACATACAGGTGATAAAGTAGGCGAGGAGGTAGTACATACAGAGTTACATCAGCTGTGCCGCATGTCAGGCCCAGGGACAGGAGGAGGGGAGTTTGTTTGAGCACAAATAGGATACTGTAAAGCAAACAGGATGTTTCTGGCAAAACAAGGGATATTTCATACATTACTTAAGGCCCAGACTTTGTGTGGATCGAAAATAGTCAGTATAGTCGTGTACATGGCTGGTGTTGTATGAATATCACTATACAAAGTTACATTTTCTTAACTTCTCAGTGTACAGTCGGAAGTGATTGATGCAACATCATGAAAACTTGATAGGAAGATAGTTAATATAAAAAGGTGGTTGGGAGAGGATTTTCAACTTTGACATGGGTTCCTCTTTCCAGTGTCCTTTTTTTTTTTTATAAAGAGCCATCACTGGTAAGCTCTTATTGTTGTTCTTCTTTCGTTGGCACTGTTGAGCACCGGCGGTGGAGCTACGGTCCAGCTCAAATCCAATTTCTCACGTTGCAGGGTGTGACCATTCACTGTTCTCCGATCACAGCCCCGTTCCTTAACACAGTTCACCATAGGTACTTTGAGACAGGGTACCTGCTTTTTGTTCTTCTGTAGGTAAGTCAGATTCATAATTCATATAAAAGAGGGTGAGAGAGAGAAGGGTGTGACGTGCTTCGGGATGCCGAGGGAAGAGGGGGTGGAGTGGGATCGGATCAAAAAAATGTGGACCAAGGGGAGCAGAATCTTCCAGCACTGGGCCCATCAATCGGGCCCGACGGGTTGAGACTTCAGGCACGCTGGTCAGTGAGCAGGGGGGCCTCGATGTAGCCCTTCGCGCTTATCATCCTGAAAATGGTGTCTCGTCTCACGCCCTTTTTGCTTCGTAGCTTCCCCCTTGGTCGATGTCATAGATGTTCCATGGTCTGCAGCCAGGCTGTGCGTCACGTCCGACCCCTCCCTTCCGATGGCAGCACGTTATCTTTAAATGGGTACAAGAAACAAAAATCTTAGAGAGTTGGCAGGGAAGACATTTACATACTTCATCCTCTCTCCCAACCACCGAGTGGTTGCGGACATGCTTTTATCGGTTGCTGTATGATTGGTGTCTATTAACTCTGATGTTAGTGTGTGCGTTACTAATCTATTAATCATTGCTGTGGTGCAAGTTTCTGTGGGTGTCCCTGCCCATCGTCTGGCCCTCTAGGTGCCGATTCCTGCGCCCGATACTGGTTGCAGGAAGCCTGACATCTGTCAACCTTCTAGTCTATTAAAAATTTGAACCGGCTTCTCCGGCAGAGGCTCGTTCGTCTCAACACAAGTTTTGTTAATACATATTTCCTTCCGAGGACTGCTAAGTTTATGAAAAGAAAGTGCGAGGTGCTACTGTCACGGGTTCATGAGTATCCATTTCGGGGAGGAACATAAGCTAAGCATTATTTTTGCTGGCGACAATAGGTAACCCTTTATCAGTTTAGGCGATGTATTATTAGTGAATAAGGTCATCAGCTGTTTCGTTCGAAATACTCTGAGGCGGCTAGTATAGGGCTGGGGTTATCTTGGGAGAACGGGGTGCTTTAGACATTCTATTTCGGGGTAATTGGGCGGGGGTAATTCTGGGCGGTGGAGATGGTGTTGTTAAAGCTCTGAAAAACGGAAACCACTGACATATAGTCCCCGTGATGAGGGCCAAATTGGGAGACATCAGTCGTCTTACCTGTCCTTTCTTTTCTCAGCCAATTAAGCTCAATATTTGTAGAAAGGAGAGGTAGTAACGTGGCAGAGTACGGTCGTTTTGTTTCAGTCAATTTGTTCGAACACCACCGTGCTCCAGGCCAATTATACACTTACCGAGGAGGTATGTGTCGTTAATTTATTCAAAAAAGAAAAGAGGGTAAGAAGGCTTTTTAGTGAGGGAGGGAGTGAGAGAGAGAGAGAGAGAGAGAGAGAGAGAGAAAGAGAGAGAGAGAGAGAGAGAGGGAGAGAGAGAGAGAGAGAGAGAGAGATGTGCATCAAGTAGGCTATTTGGCATACATACGACTCAAAACGAGAGAGACATGGGTAAGATAATAGGCCACTTGGTGCACACACAACATGGAGTAGCATGGGTCTGTTCCATGTAAGAAAACACAAGCGGGGAAAAGACATAAATTCGGTGATCACGTACACACAAATGTCGGATAGGGTGTGACAGTACATGCATCAAGCGCAGAAACTTAAGACGGAGACTCAGGGCTACGTTGAGTATCGGGACCTCTCCTTTCCTGTCCTCCTTTCCTATGCATGCTGCGTACTTTCAGTATTTTGTAGTTTATCCTAGGGGGTGTCGGACCCTTTATTCTCCTCCCTTTGATCGATGGGCGAGCACTTCAATCATACAGTGACGCTCTCTTCAAGTGACCTAAGCATGAGATGCACACACATTCATACCGTGTAATCATAGCACACACGCACAATCATGCCATACAGTTTCTCATGTTCTCAATGGTGGTCTGCACTTCACGCACTATCTCACAACGTTTGTCTAAATTTTCCCTGATATTGAACTCGGTGCGGTCCATGTCCACTTCATTCTTCAGTCGGAGCTTCGTCGTGACCTATAGAGGGGAAAAAGAGGGGAGGGGATGTGCAGTATTCAAAGTACCCCAGCGCGCGCAGACACGAAAAAGTTCTACTTACCACGTACCAGGCTAGTCGCAGGAATGGGTGATACCACAGACCTATTATTCTTTTTGTCCGAGACAAAGATGCTCTAATTTATTTCATTTCCTAAATTCGGGTTCCCTTGTCATACATGCATTTCTCAATCGGTCGTGTATTAAGGTGCAAGATACCATACCTTGCGTTCGGCATATACCCTGAGCTATGGTTGACCATTGTTTAACAACTCTTGGGAAAAGATAGGTGTGATGGGTACAAATTCCGTTAATCAAAAAAGATTCAGGCAAATGGGGACTGCATTATCTGTTTTCTATTGCTTGGGAGTAACAATCATTTATTCAAAAGAAGAAATCTTTATCAACCTATGTGATTAGTCATGACACTGATTCCGTAATTCTTTCAAGAGGCCCTTTATTTAAAACAATGTCATTATACAAGATACGGGCCTACAACCGTTCAGGCCGGCCACGGGGTGGGAGGCGTCGAGTGTCATGAGCAACGCTACTACGGCATAAAATCGGTTCCCTTCCCGCCCCTCCCCGACCATCATGTGTGGAAGCATCGCATGTATATATATATATATCTCTTTTTAACACAAATGTCACGTGACTGGGACGCCACAAGGGTTTGTAGGCCTCTCCTACATCGGCGCCATCTTGGGGCGAGGTCGGGCCAGAGTACAGTCTAAGTCTTTCCATGAATTAGCTGTTGGACCAGAATTCCTTTCAGTAGTTCGAGAACTTTCGTTAGCGTCAACTTTGCGTCAGCATGGCGTCACTGCGACCCCGTAGAAATGCCATGGTTCGTTCTTGGGGCGGGGCAGCAGGCGGGTTCTTCCGCCGACGCTTCGAACCAGTCTTTCTCACTGCACCAAGCGGAGGCAAGGTGGCTGCCGCCCGGGGCAAAGAGCAATGGCGGCGGTTTTGTCCTTACCGGAAGTCCGCGGGAGTCGAGTGTCAAATTACTCCAGCCGATTCTGTAAGGCCGAGGGGAGCTTGGGGATGGGCTGGGGCCCATCCCCAAGCAGACAAGCTTTCGAGTCCAGAATTGTCTCACGGTGGGCTTTAGGCCTGGATCCGGAGGAGCCGACCGCCGGAGTTCAAGGGCAGCAGTAGCAGCAGCTCTTCGGTACAGCCACCGGAGAGGAGCCAACAGCAGTAACAACGGCAGTTCGGATGGTACTGCCACCGGGGTGATTCCAGTAGCAGCGACGACAGCAGTTTGGATGGTATCGCCACCGGGGTGGTTCCCCGATTACTTGGCTGCGGGGGCCCACTCCTCGCGTCGGGCGCTAGTGGCGATCCTGGTGAACCCGTGCTTGGGCGGTCGTCCGGTGGTCGCGTGCAGCGGCAGGGTGCAGCTCAGCTGGCCGGTGAGTCAAAGACGGTTGGGGTGCAGCTTAGCTGGCCGGCGAGTCAAAGACGGTTGGGGTGCCCTCATCTGCTGGCGAGCCTCCACCTGGGGAGGCGGGGGAGGCCCGTCCGCGTCGCCTCCCCCCTGTCAGGGCACCCTAGCCGTTATTGAAGGAAGAAGAGAATGGGAGGATCCACACGACGTGGCAGGGTGCGACTCAGCAGACCGATGAAAAAGACGGCTGGGGCGTCCTCATCTGCTGGTGAGCCTCCACCTGGGGAGGCGGGGGAGGCCCGTCCGCGTCGCCTCCCCCCGTCAGGGCATCAGCCGTTATTGAAGAAAGAAGAAAGAAAGCGGGAAGGTCCGCACAGCGTGCGGACTCCGCCTTGGTGTTGCCAGAACTTCGGCGCTTCGTATAGCCTCCGGCCTATTCGCACAGTCGTCCGCCACTGATGTCAATGGATTTTTGCATGGCTTTTATAGCCCAAAGCCGACTAAAAGAACCGCCCAAAACAGGCCAATGTTGCAATTTCGAGGAAGGAGAGGCGAGGACGGTGTCACGTGGACGTTAAGGCTTTGGGATGGAGGTTGCAGCAGACTGTCATGTAAATAGTTGTTTTAAAACGTGTTTTAACCTGTTTACCCTGTTGGTGTGTTTGTTATATCTTATAAGTTATTAAAATGTTATAACTATACTACTTCGTTGGAGTGTTTGTACATATTTGCAATCTGATGACGAGCACAAGGAGGTTACTGTGCAATCGGAAAAATAACATAGCCCAATTGTGCGCGATCTAGCCCTAGTTTGGTGACGTCGATGGTGGGTGTCAGCAGGCTTCCGTTTGTGCAGGATTTTGTCATGCTTATTGGGCGGGGTGGGCAGTAGGGCAGACATGTTTAGGTAGCGAGAGTAATGGAGTCGGGCTACCTCGTGGCCGTCTCGACCGTGAGCTTGGCTCCTTCCCTTGGTTTCATATGTCCCACAAAGGGCTAACTCCTAGCGTTACTTTAGTTTTTGTAAGGTCAGAAAGGATCCCACCAGTGCCTTTACTATTTTGTCGATTCCTGTTCGTTCATCCTTCGTTAGTCGATTCATTCTGGTGGAATCTTTCTTTCTCATCTCAGGGTCATCCAACGTTATTGCCGACGTTGTGTTCAGTACAGGAGGCTCGGCCGGCGCGGAGGCCGTGAGGACCGAGGCCCCTGTACTGCTTTCGTTCGTGTTTGGGGGTTGTGGGTGTTGCACTACTGACTGGGAGGGTGCGTATGGAGGGGGCATGTAAATGATCGGGGGACCTAATAGTAATTCATCATTCGTTCGCTGTTTAGAGGATTACTCAGGGTAGAGCAAAGAAGGGGTCCTAACAGCGTACTGGCCTGATGTTTCGGGCTCCTGCCTTAGTTTAGTTTCCCTTCTCTCCTTTATTTCTTCTTCTAACTTTCTAGCGGCAAGGTGAGCTGCTTTTCGTAATTCCTTTTCTGCTTTTACTTCTTCCCTCTTTTTCCGTTGCGTTGCTTCTTTGCGCCACATGCCGATACTGTCAAGCATAGTAGGCGTCGTCTTATTGCTACGCAGAGCTATTTCTAGCACTTCTATCTTATGGTCGTCGAAGGATCCCATCAGTGGCCACTGACTCTCGGGGTCCTTCTTGGTATATTTATGCCACAGCTTGCTATAAGCTACGGCGACTAGTCCATATTTAGTGAACATGTCCTTATTAGGGGTGCCCTCCAGTGGAGCCGGATGGTTCACCTCTAATAAGCGGTCCGGGCAGAACCAACTACCAATCAGTGGGGAGAAGATAGGCATGACGGGTTTCAACGGGGACAAAAGTCAGCACTACCTATCTTTTCACTGCTTGCAAAGACTAGACAGAATATCTCTATTCCTCGTTATTTGTAAGCAGAGAATACCTCCAAAGAACCAATATCGAACAACTAGTGTTCGGACAATCAATCAATCAATCAATGGGGAGATAAAGATAGGCACGACGGGTTTCAACGGGGACAAAAGTCTGCGTTACCTACCCTTCACTATTTGCAAAGACTAGACAGAATATTTCTATTCTACGTTATTTGCAAACAGAGAATATCTCAAAGAGCACTATTCTTCAAAACAATCAATGTTCGGACAATCAATCAGTGGGGAGATAAAGATAGGCACGACGGGTTTCAACGGTGACAAAAGTCTGCGTTACCTACCCTTCACTATCTGCAAAGGGAGAGAGAGAGAGTATTTCTACTCCTCCCCGTTTGTAGACAGCGAATATCTCAAAGAGAACAATCAATGAGCACAATCAATGAGCAATACTAGTATTCCAAAGCTTCAAACAATCAATCAATTATTTCGCAATTTGTCGTGTATCACGACCTTACCCGGACCGCGTGGACAGTTTCTCGTCTTCCGCCTCCAGCGCCCGATCGTCCTCTACTCTCCGTATTTGCCGCGGCACTCCTGATGGTTCCCAGTCAGGACCGTAGATCACTCGAGAGAGGTCTGCTCGGAACCAGTGAAGTTCGGATGATCGGCTGCCAGACGAGGGTCTATTGGGCAGGAGCTCTCCCGATCGTTGCAGTCGTTCACTCTGTCGTCGGGACCTCTCCCACTGGATCCACGTGTCGCTGATGGGCCCCACGTTTGGGACGCCAATTGTTAAATGGTAGCAGCAGTTTCAATCGATAACTTTTTCAAGTATTTGCCCGGCGGTAATCGCCTCTCATACCAATCGATAATTTACCAATGAAAGAGGCAGGCGCCGGAGACTGGAAGGCAGGAAACAAAGTTTTATTCCGTCGGAGCAGAACACATCAGATCAGACAGCAAGGTATCGTCACGAGGTGCTCTAACTGCATCTCTGAGACCTGGTCTCTTATACACAGGTTTATTGCTTTATTACATATGGTACATTCTTGTTGAGGCTTTGATGTACGGGAAGACATTCCTTGGAACCCCCACTTCAAGCTCGTTCCCACACATATCTACAGTAGAAGTCCCCACCCCACCCACAGTAGGAGATGGCTATCACGCAGCTGGATATTCCGCCAATTCCCGGGGGTGTGTGCAACCGGCCGGGTCTCAGGGGGTAGGGGCTTTGATCCACCGTAATCCCTTTGATGTGGGGTGTTTCCCTTACAGTAGGAGCAATAAACTGCATCCGCAGGGCTAGGTGATGGCCTGGGATCGGTTCGGACAATGGGGCGCAGAGGAAGGGGGTTTATCAAAGAGGGGCATGACCATGTATGGGATGTCGGTCAGGTGTGGGATGTGGTTCCATGGCAGGGTCGCGCTGAATGAGAGGGTTTATGGCCCGTGTATGAGAGAGCGGGGGCGGCCGGCGCGCGGGGGATGCTCGCAGCGCCAGGGGAAAGCGCTGGCGATCGAGAATGAGCGGGGAGAGAGTGGGGTGCCTAAAATGGCGGCCGTGCATTCGCTGTGCGTGGCGCTGGGGAGAGGCAAGATGGCGCAGATAATGTTCAGTTTGCAAGCTAAATTTCCACAAGCCTGAATATAAACAAAAGTCCAATTGGCCGCACCCTGCTCGTCCTACCAGCGTGTTACCCCAAGGCATTGTGGTCCATGCAGTAGCATCGGCGAATACGCCTGTGGCAAAATTGTAAGTGAAAGTAAGTGTCGCGCAAGCCATCCCTGGACACGTGTTTCGGGGTAGTTGCCTCTCGTCAGCAGGGAGTAGGTATGTGTGTGGGGTTGCCACGCAGGCTGCCAAAAAAGTATGCTCAGGTAAAGTACCTCTCATGGCGCGCAGGTGCTGGTCCATGGGCTCGTCAGCCCCACCGGCTCAAGAGAGCCTGAATATAAACAAAAGTCCAATTGGCCGCACCCTGCTCGTCCTACCAGCGTGTTACCCCAAGGCATTGTGGTCCATGCAGTAGCATCGGCGAATACGCTTGTGCCAAAATTGTAAGTGAAAGTAAGTGTTGCATCAGCCATCCCTGGACACGTGTTTCGAGGTAGTTGCCTCTCGTCAGCAGGGAGTAGGTATGTGTGTGGGGTTGCCGCGCAGGCTGCCGAAAAAGTATGCTCAGGTAAAGTACCTCTCATGGCGCGCAGGTGCTGGTCCATGGGCTCGTCAGCCCCACCGGCTCAAGGGAGCCTGAATATAAACAAAAGTCCAATTGGCTGCACCCTGCTCGTCCTACCAGCGTGTTACCCCAAGGCATTGTGGTCCATGCAGTAGCATCGGCGAATACGCCTGTGCCAAAATTGTAAGTGAAAGTAAGTGTTGCGTCAGCCATCCCTGGACACGTGTTTCGAGGTAGTTGCCTCTCGTCACCACGGAGTAGGTATGTGTGTGGGGTTGCCGCGCAGGCTGCCGAAAAAGTATGCTCAGGTAAAGTACCTCTCATGGCGCGCAGGTGCTGGTCCATGGGCTCGTCAGCCCCACCGGCTCAAGAGAGCCTGAATATAAACAAAAGTCCAATTGGCCGCACCCTGCTCGTCCTACCAGCGTGTTACCCCAAGGCATTGTGGTCCATGCAGTAGCATCGGCGAATACGCCTGTGCCAAAATTGTAAGTGAAAGTAAGTGTCGCGTCAGCCATCCCTGGACATGTGTTTTGAGGTAGTTGCCTCTCGTCAGCAGGGAGTAGGTGTGTGTGGGGTTGCCGCGCAGGCTGCCGAAAAAGTATGCTCAGGTAAAGTACCTCTCATGACGCGCAGGTGCTGGTCCATGGGCTCGTCAGCCCCACCGGCTCAAGGGAGCCTGAATATAAACAAAAGTCCAATTGGCCGCACCCTGCTCGTCCTACCAGCGTGTTACCCCAAGGCATTGTGGTCCATGCAGTAGCATCGGCGAATACGCCTGTGCCAAAATTGTAAGTGAAAGTAAGTGTCGCGTCAGCCATCTCTGGACACGTGTTTCGAGGTAGTTGCCTCTCGTCAGCAGGGAGTAGGTATGTGTGTGGGGTTGCCGCGCAGGCTGCCGAAAAAGTATGCTCAGGTAAAGTATCTCTCATGGCGCGCAGGTGCTGGTCCATGGGCTCGCCAGCCCCACTGGCTCAAGGGAGCCTGAATATAAACAAAAGTCCAATTGGTTGCACCCTGCTCGTCCTACCAGCGTGTTACCCCAAGGCATTGTGGTCCATGCAGTAGCATCGGCGAATACGCCTGTGCCAAAATTGTAAGTGAAAGTAAGTGTCGCGTCAGCCATCCCTGGACACGTGTTTCGAGGTAGTTGCCTCTCATCAGCAGGGAGTAGGTATGTGTGTCGGGTTGCCGCGCAGGCTGCCGAAAAAGTATGCTCAGGTAAAGTACCTCTCATGGCGTGCAGGTGCTGGTCCATGGGCTCGTCAGCCCCACCGGCTCAAGGGAGCCTGAATATAAACAAAAGTCCAATTGGCCGCACCCTGCTCGTCCTACCAGCGTGTTACCCCAAGGCATTGTGGTCCATGCAGTAGCATAGGCGAATACGCTTGTGCCAAAATTGTAAGTGAAAGTAAGTGTCGCGTTAGCCATCCCTGGACACGTGTTTCGAGGTAGTTGCCTCTCGTCAGCAGGGAGTAGGTATGTGTGTGGGGTTGCCGCGCAGGCTGCCGAAAAAGTATGCTCAGGTAAAGTACCTCTCATGGCGCGCAGGTGCTGGTCCATGGGCTCGTCAGCCCCACCGGCTCAAGGGAGCCTGAATATAAACAAAAGTCCAATTGGCTGCACCCTGCTCGTCCTACCAGCGTGTTACCCCAAGGCATTGTGGTCCATGCAGTAGCATCGGCGAATACGCCTGTGCCAAAATTGTAAGTGAAAGTAAGTGTCGCGTCAGCCATCCCTGGACACGTGTTTCGAGGTAGTTGCCTCTCATCAGCAGGGAGTAGGTATGTGTGTCGGGTTGCCGCGCAGGCTGCCGAAAAAGTATGCTCAGGTAAAGTACCTCTCATGGCGTGCAGGTGCTGGTCCATGGGCTCGTCAGCCCCACCGGCTCAAGGGAGCCTGAATATAAACAAAAGTCCAATTGGCCGCACCCTGCTCGTCCTACCAGCGTGTTACCCCAAGGCATTGTGGTCCATGCTATAGCATAGGCGAATACGCTTGTGCCAAAATTGTAAGTGAAAGTAAGTGTCGCGTTAGCCATCCCTGGACACGTGTTTCGAGGTAGTTGCCTCTCGTCAGCAGGGAGTAGGTATGTGTGTGGGGTTGCCGCGCAGGCTGCCGAAAAAGTATGCTCAGGTAAAGTACCTCTCATGGCGCGCAGGTGCTGGTCCATGGGCTCGTCAGCCCCACCGGCTCAAGGGAGCCTGAATATAAACAAAAGTCCAATTGGCTGCACCCTGCTCGTCCTACCAGCGTGTTACCCCAAGGCATTGTGGTCCATGCAGTAGCATCGGCGAATACGCCTGTGCCAAAATTGTAAGTGAAAGTAAGTGTTGCGTCAGCCATCCCTGGACACGTGTTTCGAGGTAGTTGCCTCTCGTCACCACGGAGTAGGTATGTGTGTGGGGTTGCCGCGCAGGCTGCCGAAAAAGTATGCTCAGGTAAAGTACCTCTCATGGCGCGCAGGTGCTGGTCCATGGGCTCGTCAGCCCCACCGGCTCAAGAGAGCCTGAATATAAACAAAAGTCCAATTGGCCGCACCCTGCTCGTCCTACCAGCGTGTTACCCCAAGGCATTGTGGTCCATGCAGTAGCATCGGCGAATACGCCTGTGCCAAAATTGTAAGTGAAAGTAAGTGTCGCGTCAGCCATCCCTGGACATGTGTTTTGAGGTAGTTGCCTCTCGTCAGCAGGGAGTAGGTGTGTGTGGGGTTGCCGCGCAGGCTGCCGAAAAAGTATGCTCAGGTAAAGTACCTCTCATGACGCGCAGGTGCTGGTCCATGGGCTCGTCAGCCCCACCGGCTCAAGGGAGCCTGAATATAAACAAAAGTCCAATTGGCCGCACCCTGCTCGTCCTACCAGCGTGTTACCCCAAGGCATTGTGGTCCATGCAGTAGCATCGGCGAATACGCCTGTGCCAAAATTGTAAGTGAAAGTAAGTGTCGCGTCAGCCATCTCTGGACACGTGTTTCGAGGTAGTTGCCTCTCGTCAGCAGGGAGTAGGTATGTGTGTGGGGTTGGGATGGCTAATGCAACACTTACTTTCTTCGAACACTGTGGCACAGGCGTACTCGCCGTCGCCACTACATGGACCACAGTTCCTTGGGGCAACTTGCTGGTAAGACGAGCAGAGTGCGGCCAATTGGATTTGTTGTATTAAGGCTCCCTTGAGCCATTGGGCTGATGAGCCCTGGACCAGCACCTGCGCGCCATGAGTGGTACTTTACCTGTTAATACTTTTTTGGCAGTCTACGCGGCACCCCCATACACTCACCTACTCCCTGCTGACGAGAGGCAACTACCTCGAAACACGTGTCCAGGGATGGCTAATGCGACACTTACTTTCTTCGAACACTGTGGCACAGGCGTACTCGCCGTCGCCACAACATGGACCACAGTTCCTTGGGGCAACTTGCTGGTAAGACGAGCAGAGTGCGCCAATTGGATTTGTTGTATTAAGGCTCCCTTGAGCCATTGGGCTGACGAGCCCTGGACCAGCACCTGCGCGCCATGAGTGGTACTTTACCTGTTAATACTTTTTTGGCAGTCTACGCGGCACCCCCATACACTCACCTACTCCCTGCTGATGAGAGGCAACTACCTCGAAACACGTGTCCAGGGATGGCTAATGCGACACTTAATTTCTTCGAACACTGTGGCACAGGCGTACTCGCCGTCGCCACTACATGGACCACAGTTCCTTGGGGCAACTTGCTGGTAAGACGAGCTGAGTGCGGCCAATTGGATTTGCCACATCTGACTGTTTGGCTTGTTGTATTCCCACATCTGACTGTTTGGCTTATCTCCGGGAGCTGCATTGGCTATTCATCTGCTGTCGGTGCAGCTGAAAATGGTGGTCATCAAGGGGAGTAGGCTCCCAGCTGGGGTGATGTGGGTTTGGGTTCTCTGATCACCTGGTCCATGCACACCTGACCGAGCGCCTGACCTGTGGTGGCATGCAGACTTTATCGATACTCCCGAAGAAAGGCCTGGGTTTCTGCCATAAAACAATGGCTCCATCTCCTGCTGAGTGATTAAGGATCCAGCCCCCACTATCAAAGGAAGAAGGTGTCACTGGCAGGGAGACACCCAAAACTGGTTTGGACAGGGGCCAGTGCCCCCTGAACACAAAGACTTCAAAGACATTTAGGGGTATAACTATGAGAGCTGAAGCCCGTGAATGTTGGAATGGAATGGAACTGTTCAAGACTGTAAAGGATTGAAACTACTTCCTGGTAAAGAGGAACTTCTGCCAAGGAAGAAACAGCTGAAGAGACTGAAGGAAAGGACTGACCCTTGCTGTGTGTTCTGAGGCTGGCCTGCAGTTTGCTGATTTAACCAAGGAGAGGCTAAAAGGGACTTTGCTGTGTCCCCCTGCTTGAAAGGACTTTGCTGTGTGCTGTGTCCTGAAGTAACTTATCCCCAAGGGCCTGAGGAAAGCTGGCTCCCTGTTGTGGAAACTCAGGAACACAACATTTTCCATGTGTGTCTCAGCGACACTGTGTGCGTGTGCTTTTTGCAGCCTGAGTGCCTCGTAAGAATTGCCCTGTGATCGTGTGCACCCAGAACTCAAGTGAGTCTCAGTGACGCTGGGTGCGTGTGCTTCGTGCAACCTGAGACATTCGTGAGGATTTCTCTGTGATCGTGCACACCTGAAGCTCAAGTTAGTCTCAGCGACGCTGTGTGCGTGTGCCCTGTTGCAGCCTGAGATCTTCGTTATCACCATCGGCCCGGACCGGCGACCCTAGAAGAGCTGTGCCGCCAGCCCGAGCCCGTTGCCAGAGTGGGACCTCGAACCAACCCTGTCGGGGGAGGGCCCGAGTCCCACTGCCCGGAATCAACAAAGTCGCATCGGAGGCCCAAGTCACGAGAGAAGGAGATGAGAGTGAGGTCGTACCCCCTAGGTAACGTGTGTCGCAGCCCAGGGCGGGGTGCGGACTCAGAGAGAGATGCTCTCGGCCTTTCCCATTTTTGCAGCACGAGCCTCTGCTCTAGCTCGTATCACAGCCCGTACTTGCTGAGGAGTGGCAGTACCGGGGCCGGAGTGTGGAGGTGCACATTGGTTTACACCATACCCGTGTTGGGGGCATATGTTGACGGGGGCTGACCGCGAGTCAGTACGAGTGGCATAGAGACCGTCGAAAGCACTGTGATCGGTGCTGGAGTCCTTTACGCATTGCATTATTTTTGCATAACGAACTGCCTGATTGTTGCATTACGCATTGCAGTATCTTTGCATACAAACTGCCTGATTGTTGCATTACGCATTGCATTATTTTTGCAGAACGAACTACCTGATTGTTGCATTACGCATTGCATTACGCATTGCATTACGAACTGCCTGATTGTTGCGTTACGCATTGCATTATTTCTGCATTACGAACTGCCTGATTGTTGCATTATGCATTGCATTATTTTTGCATAACAAACTGCCTAATTGTTGCATTACACATTGCATTATTTTGGCGTTACGAACTGCTTGATTGTTGCATAACGAACTGCATTATTTTTACATTGCGAAGTGCCTGATTCTTGCATTACGAACTGCATAGCATTGCATTAGGATTGCATAGGATAATCTAGAATTGCTCATTAATAACAGGCCAGGAGGAATATTACAAATACGCATATCCTTGTTTTTATGAACCTCCTGTGGAGTCCATTTGTGGTGTCACACTTGCCTCGAAGATAAGCCTGGCTGCTCGTGCCAAGCTACCGAGGGTGTGAGCAGGGGCTATCTGAGAAGGTGTCCTTCCTTTCCCTGACTTAGAAACAAGGGTCCCTATTTGGCCTAAGGTACCTACCTCAGCCAACTAGAGAATCACAGTTCTAACACTACCTTCTATAATAATTCTAGGCTCTTTTGTGCTTTAGGAGTTCTCTGCTACCAGTGAGTTTTGAGCATCTCCCGTTGTTCAGTGGCGATCGCTGTTAGCACCAGTTGTAGGCAGTCGTCCCATTGAGTGGTGGACGTTTATAGAGCGCCATGAGGTTCTGAAAATCGTAGGGGTGCATTATAATCACGCATAGTCCGCACCCGCATATACTCTCGTGTTGTATTAACAGATGACCATTAGAAATATATACGTAATAATGAACAATGTGAGTGTAATGTTAGAAATGTAGTTCGTGTTAGTCGAAAGAGTAAAATGACATTTAAATGTACCTGCCTAATTGCAAAGGGCCTAACAAATTAATTGATGTGTAATGTCATGCATTAGAATTAAACGTGCATCATAAAGTCTGCACGTGTGGAGATGACCAATTGCGCCTTAAAGTGAAGATATTTAATGCTTATAAATGCAATTTATTAATGCGTGTAATTCTTGATGTGTAAAGGCCTATATGAATGTTCACATTTTGCTATGAGAAGGCCTATTGAAAATGTCTTATGTTAGCTGAATTGTGTAGGCCGAAGTGTATTTCCCTGGAAGAGCTCTCAGTTGAAAGCAGTCAGCAAAATTCATGTGCATGCAAGGTTGTCTCATTCACATGCTTTCCGTTGCAGGTGCAAGGACATCGTCTTTGTTAGTTCGACTGATGCTCTTTGTTTTAGGAGTTAGGTATGGAGGAGACCTGAAACAGTGTCTCGTGGAATGCTGATAATTAGCAGCTCGCTAAAGAAGCCTCAGACCCAATGACATATCAACCGTTGTTGGAATGAGTACAAGTTTCAGTGGAAAGTTACCTAAGAGAGGTGCCCGGCCAGAGGAGGTGTTTCAGGGGCGTGTTCTATTGAGTGATCATTTTGTATTAGGGACAGTGCCCTGGGGGAAGGAGCTGCAGATGCGAAAAGAGAGCTGTGAGGAGGGTAGAAGAAGGGATTGATTCTTAAAAGGAGACTTAGCTTCATCTACTGACCCTTTTAACGTGAGTCTACTTCTTAGGAAGTCTTCACGAGCTGACACCTTTCCTTGATCTTGCCCGGGAGATGCTAAGTAGGGATGTCACCTTAGTGTTAGTGTAGGAACAGAGTTAACTAACATTTTTCCTTTTCGTCACAGCTGATGAAGACTGATTTAGATATTGGAGCAGTTGTTGCTTTTTTAATCTTTTTAGAGTTGCTTATTCTTTTTATGCTGCATCCGATCAGACTCATATCTAGGATGAATTTTGTATTAGTGCCCATGTATTTCTTCAACCTCATCATGAGGTGCTTGTAAGTTCAGTTATTTTTGGCTTTGTAATAAAAACCTTAAATTGTAAGTCGGAGTCAGTGGTCCTTTCCGAGTTTGAGTTGGGTTGGTTTAAATTGTTGATAGAAATTATTGTTTTTTTCCCCTTTACACTTCTTAACAGATAAAAAGATCCAGTCGACCGAGGATTCTTAAGAGTGGTAAGATGAGATAAGATGAGATACGAATCCGGCGCAATCACCATCATGGTGCTCAGCATCATAGGTAGCAGCCCTGATTGTTTCACCAAATATCTGCTCAGTTTCTTGAATTCTACCACCTTTTGCACAGCGGCTTCCTGGGGGTATATTGATGGATAATCTGCAGGTTTCTGTGCTATTTGTACTCTGCTTTGAACAAATACTCCTGTAGTTGGAGCACCCACTTCTTGAAGCAGGTTGGAGGTTTGGAAGTCGATCCTTGAAATAAGGGAATTAAAGGCTTGTGGTCTGTGTGTGCCACGGATGAAAGATAGTAGTAGATGTATGGCTGTCACCTCACGCTCTGCCTTGGAGTGATGCTGTTCTGTAGGGTCACGCGCCCCACTAAAATTGGTTATGAAGGCCTACTCACCACAGTTTCTTTTTTCTGCTTTAGCACTACACCAAGGCCAGTTGGGCTGGCGTTCACTGACAGTTCTGTGACTTTGGGTGAATAAAGGTACACTGAAGTGTTGTTAGCCAATAGCACTTCTTTGGTCTGTTAAAACACTTCTTGCTTTGTAGCACCTTCGACCCATGGAGTGGCATGCTTGATGAGCTCTCTCAGAGGCTGCGTGAAGGTCATTAGGTCTTTGATAAAGCATCCGTATTTGCTCACCATCTCCAGGAAGCTTCTGAATTCTGAGATGCAGGAGAATGGTGGAGTTGTCCTGAAATTTCAGACTTTGGTGAGGTCTAGAGCAACCCCTTTTAAGGAGAATTGGTATCGAAAGGGCCTGGTTCGAGGTTGCATGAATTTACAGTTTTCTTGGTGTATTGTCAGGACACTCTATGGAATACTTTGCAGCATGTTTCTCACCCACACGTGGCATTTGTCCACCATTGAAGCATACACCAGGTTGTCATCACACCCATTGATGACAACCGATAGGTCAGATAATACTCCTGTAGCACTTTTTGAGATGCTTCAGCAGCACTCAAGAATCCAAATTAAAGTCTTTTGTACGCACAGAAGCCCATATGAGTAGAGAATGTCGTGATATAGCATGATTAAGGACTGAACAGTATCTGGTGGTAACCGGAGAGGAGATCCATTTTTGAGAACCACCCCGCTCAAACCAGTTCACTGACTATGTCACCCACTCTGCAGGTGATCTCTCATTTTCTGTTAATAGCCACGTTCATGAGCTGCATGTCAACACAGCTCCTTACTTATCCCGGCTGCTTCCGCCTTCAGGTAAGGACGATTGAGGGACACTGTAGGAAGGTGGATATCTGACTATGGTTACCCCCAAATTTTTGCCTAGTGTCTAGCTGGTTTTTCGACTTAGTTGGCCTGAGATCCTGCCATTCAGGCTCTCAGGCTATCTGCTCTCTCTGTAAAATGGACTCCATGTGCCCTAGGTACATACCCAATTGGTTGGATCACCCTGTCAGCCCCTGTACCAGTGTACACTAGGTACCCAGGGCATTGGTGTACCCAAGGCCTGCCAAGGGCTGCAGCATGTATTATGCCACCCCAGGCTTGGCCTAACAATCTGACACAACTGGCTGATCACTCAGCTGGGGTAAGTTGGTGTAATCACCTCTTACTTAGGTGTAGTATACCTATACCTAACCTTAAATGGGACACCTGGTAACCTATAAGTCACTCCTATGGCAGGCCTTAACAATCCTGAAGGCAGAGTGCTTGGTTCCATGTGAGATGGTGCTCTGGCATGAGCTGAGCCTGTCTGCAGGGGTCGGAACAACTTCCTTCTACTGTTTCCAGATATCGTCATACCATATACCCTTAAGTGCATTATGAACCTCGCGGTTAAATGCTATCTTTGGTTTGGCTTTATCAAAACATGTCGAGTAAGGTGTCATACGAATTGGAATACTAACCCCTCGCCAATTCTGGCGACGGGGTTAGCATTCCACCCTTCTAGAGGGACACGACATGTACAGTGCCTGAAACCCGGGTAAAATCAGACATAGCCTCAGCTCCACAAAATGGATGCTGCCACCACAGACACAAGTCTGCCCTCCTGCTGCTGGGAGTCCTTCCAGCTTGGGAGGTGTGGACAAAGGGTTTCCTGCCAGGGGAGGTGCGTGCACCACCCCAGACAGGATTTTGTGTATTGGTCAGGTAGGGCTTGAAAGAAACCAGACATGCCTGTGGCTCACAAGGAGCCTCGGTGCATATGCCAGTTCAAACCGGTCCTGGGGCACACCAGTCCCGGGCCTGGGGCGAGCTGGACAAAGGATTGGGGGTGTAACCACCCCCCTTCCTGGTCCCACCCATAGGGAGGGACCTAGCAGGTAGTCCGGCCCCTAGAATCCGAATAAAGGTAGGAGCTGTGTCCTAAGACTTCAGACATCCTGGAATCAACTTGAAACTAAGAAGAAGACGGGAACTTCGACGCTCTGCCGCACAGAGGACTGAAGCCAATCTCCCCTGTGGTCAGGGAGTGACCACCTTGCTAACGCAAGCACCATCCAGCGAATCAACGTCTGCTTTGCCGCCGCCTCCCGCCGGAGCCCGAGCCCAGAGACTGACAAGACCTGGACCTCCAGACCTCTCACCGCCCGATCCACAGTCCCTGCAAAGAGGAGACCCGTGGAGGCACCGAGACACGTGGAGCCAGCCATCTTGAAACGACTACGACAAGCTGACCAGTGCAACAACCGAGGCTCCCTCCAAGTTGTGCTTTGGGTCCTGAGAAGCCCAACCCTCGAGCAGCATCTGCACCAAAGGTGAGCCCTCCAGCATCTCCACGATCTGCGTGGGGCCCTTCTGCATTTTGCCACTCGACGCGCCTAACCGGTTGCTGGCCCGCTGGCTAGTGGCCATCTTGGCGACGAAATCTACGACAAACACCGCTGGTCTGGTTGCTCCAGACTGGCCCTTGCTCCCCTCCAAAGGAGCAGTTCCTCTGACCTTGCTGGTCAGAACCATCAGCTTAAACTCCTTGCCTACAACAATTGCTTTTGCCAAGGCTTGTTTGCTTCGACCAAGTCGCCGACACCGCCGACAGCGAGAGCCTGCGTGGGACAGCTCGTGACTCGACTCCTGGACGTCGTTGACCTTCAGGGACCACGTGGCTGCAGAGTCAAGCTACACCTTCCTTCCTGTTTGCACCCGACATCGCCTGGTACCCACCTGGTGCCACGCTGGTCACTGGCTAGTGACTGTGAACACTGTCCCCTCTGCTTACAGGTCTTCAACATCTCCGATCCACTCTTGGATCCACTGCATCTCTTCCCGACCGACCGCCTGCAGCACTTTTGTCTACAGGCCCCACGGAACAGATAGAAGAAACCCGACGCACTTCGAGGCCTATGCACCCGCTTCCTGTGGGTGAGGTAAAGCTGGCACTCCTGTGCCCAAGTGTAGTATTACATCTCTAGTGCCTGTGTTCCAAATCTTAAGTTCCTAGGTCATCCGGAAGATTCCTTTTGCAGTAACTTTGTACTTTTTACGCACCCATTGAAACCTATGGGAGCACGCGTGTGACTATTTGCTCTGCACACGCCACCCGTGGACCTCCTGGTCACTAACTGACGTTAGCTCCTTGTAGGCCCAGCGATTCTAGAGGCCCTAGGCCTTTTCCCTTTTCTGTCCGTGGTACTTATACCACTATTTTAGTATATGGTTCGAGTGGCCACCAGGGCCTATCCATATAAAGTGCAACTTCTGTGTATTCTGTGATAATCTTGTTTGACGATTTGTGCTCCTGTGCTCATAAAGAGACTAGGGGTTACTTTGAGAAATAAATACATATATATTTTGAATATATATCTGTGTGGTGTCCTTTCATTGGTATAAAAGGGGGTTACATTTGGTAAAACAGCTTGCTTAACACGCATCACGAGTTTAGCCTCAAAGACTGCTTAGCCTACGCTACCACTAGGGCAGCTAGTCCGAAAAGGTTGACTTACAACCACACCATAAGGGTTGCTTGGCATGGTACAAGGTGATCACTTTAACTAGTGAGCATCATATACCAGGCCAACTTCTCACATTGGTGAGCAGCGGTTGGATTTGAGCTTGCTGTGTTTTACCATTGTAATCTCTTGGTTACCAATTGAAAGATCACATAGGTACCTGTAGGTACATATAAAACAAGATTAGATATACTTAAGTTCTACTGAACTTAGTTGTTGTAGAGCAAAGGGAGTAGCACACCCTGACTACAACTACTAGATAGGTTTAGTAGGTAAACCCAAGTGTAGGTAGATTGCAACACATCCACCCACACTTAAGAGCAATGGCCGGGGCAGAGGGGTCCACTGTACCCATCTCTGTCGAGAGTGACCCCCAGAGGGCACCAACCAGCTTTGCTACCCTTAATCAGAATGAGCTCAGGCATTTGGCAACTCTTAGAGGCCTTAAACAGCCCAAGAACCCAAACTCTGCTGAGCTCAGAGAGCTCTTACAGAATGATGAGAATCAGAGAGCACTCAAGAAAGCTTCCCAGTTAGCCCCCTTAGGGACAGGAACAGGAGGCCCCCCTTCTGAAGATGCCACTGAAGTACCCCTTCCCAATAGTCACCCCTTAGATGGGATGCCTACCACAGAGGATGAGAGTGAAAAGGATACTGACAGTAGTGAGGATGAAGGGAGAACTAGCCCAGTGCCAAGTGTTATACTTGGCCCAGCTAAACCAAGGCTATTGGGGACTGACAGTGGGTTCAACCCACTGGATCTCCCCAGTGGACTTAACACAGGGCTGGGAAGGCAAAGGAATCGCTCAGGTGACTCCAATGCTTCCCATGGCTCTAGAGGCTCTCAAGGTCACTCCAGGAGAAGGATGACCACCCCTCAGAGGAGGGAACATGAGGCCAGAATGCAAGAAGCCCAGCTGAGGATCAGGAAGCAGGAGCTAGAAGTAGCCCTGATGGAAGAGAAACTGAGCAAGGCTAGGCAGCATAGAGAGAGTGGGTCTATACCCACTGGTGGCAGCAATGTCCCTAGGGACAAAGATAGGGTCTTTGACAATAGGAACCTGTCCAAGATTGTGCCCCCCTACAAAAGTGGGGATGACATCCACAAATGGATGACTGCTCTTGAGAGAGCCTGCAAAGTGCAGCAGGTTCCTGAAGACCAGTGGGCAGCAATCTTATGGCTCTCCTTTGAGGGGAGAGGCAGAGATAGACTCCTCACTGTTAGAGAAGAGGATGTCAGAAATTACAGAGTCCTGAAGAGTGTCCTAGTTGATGGGTTAGGCTTAACCACTGAACAGTACAGGTTAATGTTCAGAGACACCCAGAAGACACAGACTCAGGACTGGTCTGAATATGTGGAATGTGCCACTAAGGCTTTGGAGGGTTGGTTGCTGGGAAGTAAGGTGTCTGATTATACAGGATTGTACAATTTGATGATGAGAGAGCAGATTTTAAGTAATTGTCAAAACCAGCTTCTCCATCAACACCTGGTAGACTCAGATTTGACCTCTCCCCAAGAATTGGGAAAGAGGGCAGATAAATGGGTCAGGACCAGGATCAGGCCTAAAAACCAGGGGGGTGACCAAAAGAAAGATACCACCAAGCCTCAAGAGAAGGGTGGGGATAAAGAAAAAGAGAAACCTTCCTCAGGGCCCCAAAACTCCACACAGGGTGGTGGGTCCCAAGCTCCCTCCTCTACCACAGCTAAAAAGCCCTACTGCCATGAGTGTAAAACTCCTGGGCATTGGAAAACTGACAGCGGTTGCCCAAGGGCTAAAAACAAAACTGTTCCTCCAATTACTCCTGTCACACCACCTATTACTGTCAGCAGTAATCCCCCAGGTGGTGGGAGTGCCCCCAGAAATCTGGGTGGGTTTACTTGGGGAACACAGGGGGACCCTGGCTTAGCCAATTCCCCTACAGCAACCACCCTTGTCTGTGATGGTGGCATGGGGTTTGCCAACTTCACTGCCTGTCCCAACACTTTGGGTAGGTACAGACAGGAGCCCTACATCAATGGTACAAAAGCTGAGGCCTACAGGGACACTGGAGCTAGCATCACAATGGTGGCCCATTGGCTAGTTCCCTCTGAGCAGCTTTTGCCTGGTTTCTCCTACCAGGTGACTAACATTGATGGCAAACAGAACAGTCATCCCATGGCAGAGGTATGTCTCAGCTGGGGAGGGGTCACTGGCCCTAAAAGGGTAGCAGTGTCCCCAACCTTGCCTGTAGACTGCTTACTGGGGAATGACTTAGAACTCTCAGCTTGGGCTGGAGTTGAACAAGACACCCATTCTAAAATGGTAGGCCTGTCACAAAAGGGTAGGGGGGTTGTGCCATTCACAACCCCTGTCCAAATAGATTTCCTCCCTGAAAAGGTTGGAAGGGCAGTGGTAGCCACAGCCCAGGCACAGACAGACTTCCCTGTAGAGACTGGCAGAGCTGTGACAGTCACAGCTCAAACACAAACTGAGTGCCACCCTGAAAAGGTTGGCAAGGCTGTAATGGTCTCAGCCTATACTCAGACTGACATAGGTGTAGTGAAGCCTGAAACAATGGATCACTCCACACAAACTGAGAGTAGTGGGGAGGAAGAAAAGTCTCCCTCTCCCCAGACATTAGGAAAAGGTCAGCCTCCTCAGGGATCTGACCTCACCCCTTGTGAAGGAACTGCCCCAGAGGTAGCCAGGCCTGGCCTGGCAGAGCCTCTGATGTCAGTGGCCCCTTCCAAGGTGGGATCCAGTCTGGTGCAGGTAGCCTGCCTCTCTCTACCCTGCCTCAGTCAGCCCAGGGCTGCAGAGGTCAGGGAGGCCAGTGGACCCCCAGAGGGCCCCTGTCCACAAGAACCCCCCCATCAAAAGAATGAGGATTGCCTGGCTAGTAGCCCTAGTCAGGTGATGGGTAACAACATTCCTGAGGGATCTCCTTTACAGGTAGTTAGGGACCTCCCCCAGGGGGATTCTGTTGGGCACAGGCAAACATGGGACCTTAGGGCCCCAAACCTGACCTGTCCCTCCAGTAAGCCCACAAAAGGGACCCAGCCTCCAGCTTTAGGTAGCCAGAGGCTGACCCTGAGAGCACAGTGCAACTCAGTTAAAGAAAGAAAGGCATCCATGGTGGAGGATGATTGGAGGAAGCTGAGGCCTCACTTTGAGGACACTCACTTCAGTACTCCATCTCAACACCAGCCTTTTACTTTGCCAAGACACACCACAGGTAGAGATTCCCTATGGTGGAGACCCTCTGATACCCTTAGGGTGAGGGATTGCTTAGTGGACCATGAGACAGGGGGTAACCATGCCAGTGCTGGTTCCTCCTTATATGGCCACTTGGGCAATATAGGCTTACCTGGTCAAGGTCAGCCTTATCTCCCTTCGTTTGGGGGGGGGTTGTGTAGGAAGGTGGATATCTGACTATGGTTACCCCCAAATTTTTGCCTAGTGTCTAGCTGGTTTTTCGACTTAGTTGGCCTGAGATCCTGCCATTCAGGCTCTCAGGCTATCTGCTCTCTCTGTAAAATGGACTCCATGTGCCCTAGGTACATACCCAATTGGTTGGATCACCCTGTCAGCCCCTGTACCAGTGTACACTAGGTACCCAGGGCATTGGTGTACCCAAGGCCTGCCAAGGGCTGCAGCATGTATTATGCCACCCCAGGCTTGGCCTAACAATCTGACACAACTGGCTGATCACTCAGCTGGGGTAAGTTGGTGTAATCACCTCTTACTTAGGTGTAGTATACCTATACCTAACCTTAAATGGGACACCTGGTAACCTATAAGTCACTCCTATGGCAGGCCTTAACAATCCTGAAGGCAGAGTGCTTGGTTCCATGTGAGATGGTGCTCTGGCATGAGCTGAGCCTGTCTGCAGGGGTCGGAACAACTTCCTTCTACTGTTTCCAGATATCGTCATACCATATACCCTTAAGTGCATTATGAACCTCGCGGTTAAATGCTATCTTTGGTTTGGCTTTATCAAAACATGTCGAGTAAGGTGTCATACGAATTGGAATACTAACCCCTCGCCAATTCTGGCGACGGGGTTAGCATTCCACCCTTCTAGAGGGACACGACATGTACAGTGCCTGAAACCCGGGTAAAATCAGACATAGCCTCAGCTCCACAAAATGGATGCTGCCACCACAGACACAAGTCTGCCCTCCTGCTGCTGGGAGTCCTTCCAGCTTGGGAGGTGTGGACAAAGGGTTTCCTGCCAGGGGAGGTGCGTGCACCACCCCAGACAGGATTTTGTGTATTGGTCAGGTAGGGCTTGAAAGAAACCAGACATGCCTGTGGCTCACAAGGAGCCTCGGTGCATATGCCAGTTCAAACCGGTCCTGGGGCACACCAGTCCCGGGCCTGGGGCGAGCTGGACAAAGGATTGGGGGTGTAACCACCCCCCTTCCTGGTCCCACCCATAGGGAGGGACCTAGCAGGTAGTCCGGCCCCTAGAATCCGAATAAAGGTAGGAGCTGTGTCCTAAGACTTCAGACATCCTGGAATCAACTTGAAACTAAGAAGAAGACGGGAACTTCGACGCTCTGCCGCACAGAGGACTGAAGCCAATCTCCCCTGTGGTCAGGGAGTGACCACCTTGCTAACGCAAGCACCATCCAGCGAATCAACGTCTGCTTTGCCGCCGCCTCCCGCCGGAGCCCGAGCCCAGAGACTGACAAGACCTGGACCTCCAGACCTCTCACCGCCCGATCCACAGTCCCTGCAAAGAGGAGACCCGTGGAGGCACCGAGACACGTGGAGCCAGCCATCTTGAAACGACTACGACAAGCTGACCAGTGCAACAACCGAGGCTCCCTCCAAGTTGTGCTTTGGGTCCTGAGAAGCCCAACCCTCGAGCAGCATCTGCACCAAAGGTGAGCCCTCCAGCATCTCCACGATCTGCGTGGGGCCCTTCTGCATTTTGCCACTCGACGCGCCTAACCGGTTGCTGGCCCGCTGGCTAGTGGCCATCTTGGCGACGAAATCTACGACAAACACCGCTGGTCTGGTTGCTCCAGACTGGCCCTTGCTCCCCTCCAAAGGAGCAGTTCCTCTGACCTTGCTGGTCAGAACCATCAGCTTAAACTCCTTGCCTACAACAATTGCTTTTGCCAAGGCTTGTTTGCTTCGACCAAGTCGCCGACACCGCCGACAGCGAGAGCCTGCGTGGGACAGCTCGTGACTCGACTCCTGGACGTCGTCGACCTTCAGGGACCACGTGGCTGCAGAGTCAAGCTACACCTTCCTTCCTGTTTGCACCCGACATCGCCTGGTACCCACCTGGTGCCACGCTGGTCACTGGCTAGTGACTGTGAACACTGTCCCCTCTGCTTACAGGTCTTCAACATCTCCGATCCACTCTTGGATCCACTGCATCTCTTCCCGACCGACCGCCTGCAGCACTTTTGTCTACAGGCCCCACGGAACAGATAGAAGAAACCCGACGCACTTCGAGGCCTATGCACCCGCTTCCTGTGGGTGAGGTAAAGCTGGCACTCCTGTGCCCAAGTGTAGTATTACATCTCTAGTGCCTGTGTTCCAAATCTTAAGTTCCTAGGTCATCCGGAAGATTCCTTTTGCAGTAACTTTGTACTTTTTACGCACCCATTGAAACCTATGGGAGCACGCGTGTGACTATTTGCTCTGCACACGCCACCCGTGGACCTCCTGGTCACTAACTGACGTTAGCTCCTTGTAGGCCCAGCGATTCTAGAGGCCCTAGGCCTTTTCCCTTTTCTGTCCGTGGTACTTATACCACTATTTTAGTATATGGTTCGAGTGGCCACCAGGGCCTATCCATATAAAGTGCAACTTCTGTGTATTCTGTGATAATCTTGTTTGACGATTTGTGCTCCTGTGCTCATAAAGAGACTAGGGGTTACTTTGAGAAATAAATACATATATATTTTGAATATATATCTGTGTGGTGTCCTTTCATTGGTATAAAAGGGGGTTACATTTGGTAAAACAGCTTGCTTAACACGCATCACGAGTTTAGCCTCAAAGACTGCTTAGCCTACGCTACCACTAGGGCAGCTAGTCCGAAAAGGTTGACTTACAACCACACCATAAGGGTTGCTTGGCATGGTACAAGGTGATCACTTTAACTAGTGAGCATCATATACCAGGCCAACTTCTCACAGACACCATAGGGTCGGACTGTCTACTTTCTCAATATTGTCTTCTCTCCTGAGTTTCCTCAACTCCGCTTCCACTTTTGGCCTCAGATGGAAGGCGACATGCTTGTGTCTCAGGGAAATGAACTGGAGTGACAGCTCTGTGTGGAGAGAGACGGTCTTGCCCTGCAGGCACCCAATCCCTTCCAAAAAACATGGAACTCCTCTGGGATATCCCTGCAATGCCATGAAAGCTTGTTTTAGAATGTTGAGTTCACAGTTACATTCAGCAGAATAAAGACATGTAATACTAAGTTCCATGCGTGGCATAGTCATTCATGGGTACCCAGGATGGGAAGATGCTACAAATGGCTGCAAATGGCAACAAGATATGGCATAAGTAACCCTAAGAATGACTATGCTCTTCCAGAGAGTTTGCAGTGGTCCAAGCAAACTGCTTGTGCATGCCAAATGTGATGCTGTTTAAGAACAGAATTGATGCTTCATGCACATGTAGTCCAAGCACAAGTACGGCCGCTGTAAAGCAAGTGAAGACAATTAAAGGGCTGCAAAGAATTTACAAATTGATGGTCAAGAACATGCTGGTTGAGCAATACATAAAGATACCGCTCTGCCACGCATGATAAAGTTGTAAGTTATACAGAGAGATACTGCAAAAGGTGGTTATGTATTTGCACAGAAAAAAAAGCTGTTTGACAGAATAAGTAAGAAAGAAGTATATTATCATTACACTTACCAGAGTCTTGATCAGTGGAGCTTTACAACCTCAGTACCTGGTGAGGAGACCCAAGAAGAAGCACAACAGTTGCGCTTACTGAGCTGTCTGATACCTGAAGTGTCCCACCACCAAAGATGCCAAGTGATGGCTCAGAACAACTTCAAAGTTCTCCAACAAGTAAAGGGCTCCAATGGAGACTGATGAGAAGGTCACCGCTTCCCCGATTATCCATGACAACTCTGAGGTCGGTCCATCGCAAGGCCTCCGCAATAGAACGAGTGACACAGGCTCAAATGGACAGCCAACAGGAGCAGCCAATTGTCATGGTCTGCCCCTGGTATCCCTCTAGGTTGCGTGGGTGTATGCCTGTGTTCCGAGATGGAACAAACCCCTCACTTCCGGACTTGGCCGCTAGCGGTCTAATCTCTCTTGGAACCACCGCAAACGTCATCAGCGCTTCGGGGGGAATCCGCGTATCAGAAGCGGCTATTCCCCCGGGCCGGCGCTTCGGATTCTGATGCTGGTGCTGATTCCGTTTGGATTGTGTATGCCGCTGCCCCTGCCTGAGTACTCGTTCAGAGACGTCGCCTGCTCCCCTGAAGCCCATTCCGGGCAATCATCGTGCGGAACAGCCACGCCGCGCTGGAGCGTATTTTGGTGGTTGCCTTTTTCCCGCCTCACTGCGCTGGGGCGCATAGCTGTCCTCAAGTCCCCCACGTCGTGCTGAAACGCCGGAAGGTACTTTCGCCCAGTCACCGCGCTGGGGTAAGGTATGTGCCATTGCTCTTCCTGAGTTTACCTTGCCTCAAGGCGGATGCCTCTTTTTCGTACTGTGTAATAGCGCAGGAGCGCTTCTTCTTGGTTTGCCCGTACTTTGTCTTTAGCGCAGGAGCGCTTCTTCTTGGTTTGCCTGTATCTCAGCGCAGGAGCGCTTCTTCTTGGTTTGCCCGTAGTTTGTCTTAGCGCAGGAGCGCTTCCTCTTGGTTTGCCTGTATCACAGCGCAGGAGCGCTTCTTCTGGGTTTTTGCACGTTCTTTCTTGAGCGCAGGAGCGCTCCCCTTGGCCAGGCATATCATCCCTTCCTGGTTAAGCGACCTTCCCTCTAGAGGTAATCCTCATTCCCCACACGAATGTATGTTGTTGAATGGGCGTCAGCGTGTTAATGTTGTGGTAACCAGTGTGCCCTTATCTTCCTGAACAGCTGGTGTCCATCCACACTGAGGGACGTCCCACCTTTCCATCCTTGGGTCATCTGGTCCTTGATTGGCTGCCATCCCTTCTCCCATCTTACTCCTAGTTTGTCACCGTTCCAGAGTAGGGTAAGGTGGGCGTAGGGGTAGTGGCTCCTGTCGTCTCTGCGAGATCTCTCCACAGGTAACAGGTACCTTGTGGGGAACCTGACAGAATCCGAAGCCCCAGAATTAACATCTCGCCCGGACGACATGAGCAATTCCGATATATCCCTGCAGGACATAGCAGCTATGCTTGCGAATATACAGGCAAAAAACCTTAGTCTACGGCAGGACATGACGGCCTTACAGGGCCAATTAGCAGCAGGGGTTGCTAGTCCCTGGGGTCCTGCTCCTTCTCCTAGGGTGAGGCAGGAGGGGCTGATACGGATTCCTGTGTTCACCTATGGGGACGCTGCGTCAGCCGCCCAACAGGACAACGCCATACAGGTGATAGCGCCCCATCCCGTTCAACTAGCTCCTCCCGAACGCTTTTATGGCGATAGCTCCAAATACAGCATTTTCCTCCATCAGTGCCACCTACACTTCATGGCTAGAACAACGGCCTTTCCTGATGATGCCTCTAAAATCGCGTTCATACTCTCCCACATGGGAGGCGACGCCGCGCAATGGTCCATCTCCCTCGTAGAAAACTATGGCCCCATGCTGTATAACTTACCAACCTTCAAGGAAGCCCTACGATGCATGATCGCCCGACAACGAACTGCTTAATCTAAAACAAGGCAACACCGACTTGCTTCATTATATTACAACCTTCAACAGACTGGTAATAGAAGCTTGCTGGCCCGAGAGCAAAAAGGTATCCGTGTTCTACAGTGGTCTACGTGACGAACTAAATGATCTGATTTCCCAGATGCCTGATCCTCCGGAAGAGATAACACCCTTTATCGACCTAGTGGTCAAGGTGAATTACAGGTTACAGGAACGCAGAACCGAAAGAACCAAAGGAGGCGATAACCGGTTCTTGTCCTATAAGGAAAAAACCCAAGAGGAGCAGAAACCCGCTGGTGACATGCCCGAACCTATGTAAATCGGCGGCCTCCGAGGCCCCCTTACCAACGAAGAACGAGCGAAGAGAAGACGACGATATCTTGATCTACTCACAAACCAGGTCGGAACACGTGCAACATGTACAAGCGGTCCTTAGACAGCTGGAACAGAACGGATTATACGTCAAATTGGAAAAGAGCATTTTCCATACAGACTCTGTCGAGTTCCTGGGATACATCATCACGCCAGCTGGTATTCAAATGGATAATAAAAAGGTCGAAGCCGTCTTGCGTTGGCCATCCCCTACCACGGTGAAGCACATACAAAGGTTCTTAGGATTCGCCAACTATTACCGTCGCTTCATTCCCGGTTTCTCCAGGGTTGTCACGCCCATCACCCGCCTGTTGCGTAAAGGTGTTCCTTTCTGCTGGGACGACACGGCCGAGCGTGCCTTTCAGGAGCTGAAACAGAAATTCACTACAGCCCCCATCCTGAGGCACCCCGACCCCAAACAGCCTTTCACGGTAGAGGCTGATGCCTCACAGGATGCTCTAGGGGGTGTGTTGTCACAAAGGGACGCTACATCAGGCTTGCTACACCCGGTGGCGTTCTATTCCAGGAAGCTCTTACCAGCCAAACACAACTATAGCATCTCCGACCGAGAGCTGTTGGCTATTAAGACGGCATTCGAGGAATGGAGCCATTATTTGAAAGACGCCGTGCACCCCGTGATGATCTACACGTGTGGAAATTTAGCGTGCAAACTGAACATCATCTGCGCCATCTTGCCTCTCCCCAGCGTCACGCACAGCGAATGCGCGGCCGCCATTTTAGACACCCCACTCTCTCCCCACTCATTGTCAATCGTCAGCGCGGTCCCCTTGGCGCTGCGAGCATCCCCCGCGCGCTGGCCACCCCCGCTCTCTCATACAGGCCATAAACCCTCTCCTTCTGCGCGACCCTGCTACGGAACCACTTCCAACCGACAACCCATACATGGTCATGCCTCTCCTTTGATAACCCCCTTCCTCTGCGCCCCATTGTCTGAACTGGTCCCAGGCCATCACCTAGCCCTGCGGATGCAGTTTACTGCCCCTACTGTAAGGGAAACACCCCACATCAAAGGGATTACAGTAGATCAAAGCTCCTACCCCCTGAGACCCGGCCAGTTGCACACACCCCGGGAATTAGCGGAATTCCCTGCTGCGCGATAGCCATCTCCCACTGCGGGAAGGGTGGGAACTTCTACTGTATCTATGTGTGGGATCGGATCTGAACCGGGGCTCCAGGGGATATTCCCCCGTACTTCAAAAGAATCTCAAGAATGTACTATGTGTAATAAAGCAATAAACCAGTGTATAAGAGACCAGGTCTCAGAGATGCGGTTAGAGCACCTCGTGACGATACCTTGCTGTCTGATCTGATGTGTTCTGCTCCGACGGAATAAAACCTTGTTTCCTGCCTTCCAGTCTCCGGCGCCTGCCTCTTTTATTGGTAAATTATCGAGTGGTATGAGAGGCGATTATCGCCGGGCAAATACTTGGAAGGTTATCGACTGAAACTGCCGCTACCATTTAACAATTGGCGTCCCAAACGTGGGGCCCATCAGCGACACGTGGATCCAGTGGGAGAGGTCCCGACGACAGAGTGAACGACTGCAACGATCGGGAGAGCTCCTGCCCAATAGACCCTCGTCTGGCAGCCGATCATCCGAACTTCACTGGTTCCGAGCAGACCTCTCTCGAGTGATCTACGGTCCTGACTGGGAACCATCAGGAGTGCCGCGGCAAATACGGAGAATAGAGGACGATCGGGCGCTGGAGGCGGAAGACGAGAAACTGTCCATGCGGTCCGGGTAAGGTCGTGAAACACGACAAAAGTGCGAAATAATTGATTGATTGTTTGAATACTAGTATTGCTCATTGATTGTTCTTTTTGAGATATTCGCTGTCTACAAACGGGGAGGAGTAGAAATACTCTCTCTCTCTCCCTTTGCAGATAGTGAAGGGTAGGTAACGCAGACTTTTGTCCCCATTGAAACCCGTCGTGCCTATCTTTATCTCCCAATTGATTGATTGTCCGAACATTGATTGTTTTGAAGAATAGTGCTTTTTGAGATATTCTCTGTTTGCAAATAACGTAGAATAGGAATATTCTGTCTAGTCTTTGCAAATAGTGAAGGGTAGGTAACGCAGACTTTTGTCCCCATTGAAACCCGTCGTGCCTATCTTTATCTCCCCATTGATTGATTGATTGATTGTCCGAACACTAGTTGTTCGATATTGGTTCTTTGGAGGTATTCTCTGCTTACAAATAACGAGGAATAGAGATATTCTGTCTAGTCTTTGCAAGCAGTGAAAAGATAGGTAGTGCTGACTTTTGTCCCCGTTGAAACCCGTCATGCCTATCTTCTCCCCACTGATTGGTAGTTGGTTCTGCCCGGACCGCTTATTAGAGGTGAACCACCCGGCTCCACTGGAAGGCACCCCTAATAAGGACATGTTCACTAAATATGGACTAGTCGCTGTGGCTTATAGCAAGCTGTGGCATAAATATACCAAGAAGGAGCCCGAAAGTCAGTGGCCACTGATGGGATCCTTCGACGACCATAAGATAGAAGCGCTAGAAGTAGCTCTGCGTAGCAATAAGACAACGCCTACCATGCTTGACAGTATTGGCATGTGGCGCAAAGAAGCGACGCAACGGAAAAAGAGGGAAGAAGTAAAAGCAGAAAAGGAATTACGAAAGGCAGCTCACCTTGCCGCTAAAAAGTTAGAAGAAGACATAAAGGAGAGAAGGGAAACTAAACTAAGACAGGAGCCCGAAACCTCAGACCAGTACGCTGTTAGGACCCCTTCTTTGCTCTACCCTGTGTTGTCCTCCAAGCAGCAAACGAATGACGAATTACTGTTAGGTCCCCCGACCATTTACATGCCCCCTCCGTATGCACCCTCCCAACCAGTAGTGCAACACCCACAACCCCCGAACACGAACGAAGGCAGTACAGGGGCCTCGGCCCTCACGGCCTCCGCGCCGGCTGAGCCTCTTGTACTGAACCCAACGTCGGCTATAACGCTAGATGACCATGAGATGAGAAAGAACGATTCCACCAGAATGAATCGATTAACCAAGGATGAACGAGCAGGAATCGATAGGATAGTAGGGACGCTGGTGAAGCGAAAAGAAAGTGAGGAGTATATAACGGATGTGTATAAATCGTATGCCGACAACCGCAGACGACACTTTGTCGTACGGCTCTGTTATCACGCCCTGAATGCATATGAGGATAGGTACCACGATAAAGGTCCCGAAGGCTTAGCGGCCCTATATAGAAAGATAGACATCGGGGAAGAAAGAGAGGGCGATGTAGCGAACCTCTTCACTCGTACACTCGAGGTCTACCGACATCTTAAAGAACATGGACAAACAACCGAAACAGAAACCTCCATAGCAACTAAACCCAAGGGAGGAAGGGCCGATGCCATGATGCCCATTAAAGAAGCTGCCCCCTACTGGGTCCCCCCACGGGGTCAGGGAACACACGACGACATCAACCACCAAGATGCGAAGGGAAGGGTTGTATATAACTGGGTCTACCAGCCGTGGGACCGGCAAGATATTTTGACCTTTAGAAAGACCCTACCCGACTTGAGAAAGAACCCGACTGCCTTCTACACTGAATTAGGTACAGCCTTAGGCTCAACGATAATGACGTTAGCAGATATCGACTTGTTCTTTGGGCTATGTCTGCCGGCTGATGTGTGGAAACAAATCCGGAAAGTTGACCACGCTGAGCCGTTCGGATATACCTGGGTACAACTCGATACCATAGATAAACAGCGAGAACCAGGACAGAAACCCCCGAAAGCCATCCTAGAGCTCCCAGATAAGATTGTACAAAAGCTGAAGACTCTAATCCCTGAAAGAAAGGTAGACTGGTCGATAGTGACGGCTTGCCGCCAGAAACCCCAGGAAGACGTGTCTGAATACTTCTCCCGATTCGAGACTGTGTTTTCCGACTACAGTGGCCAAGACATGACCACCGCAACCGGACACCACCTCTTTGTCCAGAATTATGTAAAGGGTCTGTCGCCAGAAGTTTCCCAGAAACTACAGACCAGCGAGAGTAGTTGGGCAGCCTCCAAACCCGCAGCCATTCTCCAGATGGCCCAATACTACGAAAACCAGAAAAACGAGAACGATAGGGCGTCAGAGAAGAAGAAAAAGGAATTAAAGGAGAGGGTGATGATAGCACAATTGCAAGGGGTGACAATAGGAAGGGAACCCCCGAAGGAGAACTACCAACCAACCGCCCCTAGAAAGCAACCCCCTAGAGACCATGCACCTACACCCTACAACGGACGGAGGGACTTAGATGGAAATCAATGTGCGTTCTGTAGAGGGTTCGGACACTGGAAATCCCAGTGCCCGGTCCTTTTGGAAATGAACAAGAATAGGGGCCCCAGAGACGCAGCATATGACCCCAGAAATAGAGAACAGGGACGAGGGCACACGAACAACACCATCAACGACAGGCCAGGCAGACCAAACACCTTTGATCGCCCCCGACAAAACCAGTGTCAGCAGTCCGACTATGAAAGCACTCATGACTTCGCATAGGACCGCCAGGGGCAAGGGAGGGATCCAGTCGAACTCCGTGTTGACCAGCAAGGCCCTTACGTCACCGCTAAGGTCTTGGGCACAAAATCTCCATTCCTGGTAGATACTGGGGCGACACGTAGTGCGTTATCTAAACGACTGATTCCTAGGGCACCCTTGTCTGGCTCACACGTAACCTCAATAGGCTTTGACGGAATGCCCTCCACTAACCCCTTATCAACACCAATCCCCTTTGACTTGGAAGATAACACCACTGACACGACCTTTCTGCTCTCCTCCAACACCCCCGATGCTATTATGGGACTTGATTTGCTAAAACATTTTCGAGCCACTATCAGATGCTCCCCAGACGGAGTTCGAGTCATCCTACACGATAACCCAGATCTGTTCAGACCCTGTCACACTCGGCGTATGCTCTCTATAACCGATGCTGATATGTCCCTACTCGACACATTACCTTCACATCTATGGGCTAAAACCGACTCAGATGTAGGGCGCATGGTGATCGACCCGGTATCCAATTAGCCAGCACACCACACGAATTAACTGAATGGGCCCGGGTAGGATTGAAGGACGATGACGGTTGTTGGCGAACTAAAGACTCGAACAAATGGTTGCTACCCGACTCATACTTGATCCCCATGCTGACCATGGCACACTCCCCCGCACACATAGGGTCTGCCCCCATGATCGAACTCATCTCCAAAGTCTGGCACAACGACAGAATACCCGACTCAGCCAAACGACTGGTCCAACAATGCCTAGTATGCCTCCAACACAACCCTGGGAAAGGAACTGCTGTACCCCGGGGAGGGTTTGGGGTCCCCAATCTCCCTTTTGAAGTCCTACAAATGGACTACGTCCAGCTAGAAAGGTGCCGAGGTTTAAAGTATGTGCTCGTCGTTGTGTGTGCCTTCAGCAAGTGGGTGGAAGCCTACCCAACCCACGACAACACCGCTATGACTACTGCAAAAGTACTACTGAAGGAATTCTTCCCCCGATACGGCCTTTGTCGAATTTTGTGGAGCGACAATGGCCCCCACTTCGTAGCCGAAGTTATCCAACTCATCTTAAAAGGGTTGGGTGTAAAACAGAAGTTCCACGCGGTCTTCCATCCCCAATCTGCAGGCTTGGTTGAGCGACACAATGCCACATTGAAGCTTAAGATAGCAAAAATAGTCGCCACCACAGGGCTAAGATGGCCAGACGCTCTCCCGCTAGCATTGCTATCAATGCGTTCCACCCCCACCAAACACCACTTAACCCCCTACGAGGTCGTCTTCGGGCGGCCCATGAACCTTTGGACTGCACCAAAACCATCGTCCATCCACGACGTCCCGGACGTCCTCATGTCTGACTATTTGTATAACCTAACTAAGACATTGTCTGTTATCCATCAGCAGGTGCTGCTCGCCATTCCCGATGTTTCCAGGGGCCCGGGACACGACATCCAACCCGGCGACTTTGTCTTAGTGCGTAACTTCCAACGCACCAAGAGTCTGGAGCCCCGGTGGACGGGTCCCCTGCAAGTCCTGATCACCACCCGAACAGCTCTTCGAGTGGAGGGGAAACGCAATTGGCTGCATGCACACCACTGCAAGAAGGTATCACCGACCCTGACAACCACGGACAGCATCACCGCCCAAGAAGAACTCCTGGACAAAGATCGACCATCCCTGAGCCGCTGCCCAGATACAGAGACACTCGAGTTAGTAAGATATCCTGATCCCACTGTGCCATCCAAAGAAGGGTATAACTTGCGGCGAAAGGAGAGAACTTCGGCTAAGCAGACCACAAGCTAAGTGAAAATCTCAAAGCGGTAGCCTAGTCACCCCAAAGGCCACCAGGAGAGAAACCAAACAAAGTCTGTGGTTCTGCCCGCTACCGAGTCTCTTGAAGGTGATGGAAGCGCCCAACATGAAGATGATGGAAGCAACCGGACGTCCGAAGATCCACTACAGAAACCCAAAGACTGACCGAATGCACAGCTTAAAGACTATTGCACTTTTCATTACCCTTCTCTTCTGCCTTCTCCTCATGGTCGCCTTCTGGATCATGGAGGAGAGCACACCCGCTCATAAGACATTACTGGCCACCGTTCAACCTACCACCACGAAAGAACATCATCTGATCTCGCTTTCACCCCAACTCCGAGAAAGGCGTAAGGAGTTCTGGAATAACTCCTTTGTACAGTTGCTCCACCAACACAATCTTGCTACCAACGCCACTAATTGCTGGATCTGTGGACTGCTACCACATGCCACTGGACACTCTATCCCTTTTATCCCTTCACCTTTTTCTGTCCATGGCTCCTGCCTCGCCTGGCTAATCCTCCTGCAAGAAAGCTACAAGGACAATGCCACTTCCGGCAGAACCATGTCACACTTCTACCATGGGTTCTGGCTGAACAAAACTGGAAGAACTTCTGCCCTCTTCTGCCCTCTGAGATCGAACACTTCCTTTCACATGGACATCCCTGCCAAAGAACGAGTTGAAATGCAAGTGTTCAACAATCCAGCCAGACCCACCTTCTCTTACCTCCGGAAACGAACGGCCGCCACCCTAACAGTGGCCCTGTCCGTCATCAACATCACTGGGTCTGTATGCCTCGAAGGCCTGGGGGCACAGCTGGTGGGCCACAGCTCCTGCCTCATCACCCGAACATTGGACTCAGTTGACCCACCCTCCTTTGTTGCCTCCCCGAATATGTACTTCATCTGCGGTACTAAGGCCTACACCTGGCTTCCGAAAGGTTGGGGAGGCACCTGCTACATCGCCTTTGTCCTTCCTCCGACGTATGTGGCTCCAGCAAACCAACACCGACAGAAACGGGCCAAAGACATTGTTCAGGCCGACTCCACCGGAGCACAGTTCATGGACGCAGTCAAAGGCCTTGTTCCTCTCTGGGGTCCAATGGCAAACAGCCGTGCCATCCGCCACTTAACCCAGGCAGTCGAAACGGCAATGAACATTACAGCTGGCGCCCTCGCCAACAACACCGCTGAGCTTCAGGCCGTCCGCCTGGTGGCTCTCCAGAACCGCCTTGTTCTAGACGTGGTTCTAGCAGATCGTGGAGGAGCATGCCGCATCATTGGGTCCAGCTGTTGTACCTATGTACCGGACAACTCACCCTCAGTCTACAAAGCAATTGAACACCTCCACAGACTGTCCACAGAGGTCCATCAAGAACAAGAAGAATGGTCGCTGGGGAGTTGGTTTTGGGACACTATTAAAGGTTGGGGATGGAGGCTGTTTTCATTTATCCTGATACCAATTGTGATACTATGTGGATGTTGCTTGGGGATTCAGTGTCTGCCACCTTTATGTTCGCTTTTTATGAACTGCACCTGCCCTAAGACTTTGGACTTTGAAACCGAGCGGATGAAAGCTCTGAACGAGGTGGAGGTACGGGGTATTATGGGGATAGATCCAAACTAGGCAAGCTGGCGAGATATGTTAAAAGGGAGGACTGTGGAAATTTAGCGTGCAAACTGAACATCATCTGCGCCATCTTGCCTCTCCCCAGCGTCACGCACAGCGAATGCGCGGCCGCCATTTTAGACACCCCACTCTCTCCCCACTCATTGTCAATCGTCAGCGCGGTCCCCTTGGCGCTGCGAGCATCCCCCGCGCGCTGGCCACCCCCGCTCTCTCATACAGGCCATAAACCCTCTCCTTCTGCGCGACCCTGCTACGGAACCACTTCCAACCGACAACCCATACATGGTCATGCCTCTCCTTTGATAACCCCCTTCCTCTGCGCCCCATTGTCTGAACTGGTCCCAGGCCATCACCTAGCCCTGCGGATGCAGTTTACTGCCCCTACTGTAAGGGAAACACCCCACATCAAAGGGATTACAGTAGATCAAAGCTCCTACCCCCTGAGACCCGGCCAGTTGCACACACCCCGGGAATTAGCGGAATTCCCTGCTGCGCGATAGCCATCTCCCACTGCGGGAAGGGTGGGAACTTCTACTGTATCTATGTGTGGGATCGGATCTGAACCGGGGCTCCAGGGGATATTCCCCCGTACTTCAAAAGAATCTCAAGAATGTACTATGTGTAATAAAGCAATAAACCAGTGTATAAGAGACCAGGTCTCAGAGATGCGGTTAGAGCACCTCGTGACGATACCTTGCTGTCTGATCTGATGTGTTCTGCTCCGACGGAATAAAACCTTGTTTCCTGCCTTCCAGTCTCCGGCGCCTGCCTCTTTTATTGGTAAATTATCGAGTGGTATGAGAGGCGATTATCGCCGGGCAAATACTTGGAAGGTTATCGACTGAAACTGCCGCTACCATTTAACACACGGACCATCGGAACCTCCAGTTCCTCCGCTCAGCCCGTGCCCTCACATCCTGGCAGCTCCGATGGACCCTGTTTTTCAATGAATATGACTTCCGCATCGCATTCCGACCAGGAAAAGAGAACGCCAAAGCCGACGCACTGTCCCGCCTAGAAGAATCCAACGACCCTGTGTTAGTTCCTGAACCCGTGCCCATCATTCCCGAGCAATGTTTTCAGGGGGTAGTGCTGTCTTCTGACTTCCTATCGCTCCTTCATGATGATCTCTCACGGATCGACCTGTCTGTCGTGACAACGAAACACAAGGGCGTTATTACACAAAACGGTTTCCTGTATAAGGACAACAGATACGTTCTCCCTCTGAGTACACATCAACAACAAGCTCTGTCCATGTGTCACGATCATGTTCTGTCCAACCATCCGGGTTATCACAAAACCGTGGATCTCCTACAAAGACATTTTTGGTGGCCTACGTTGGAAGAAGATACCAGGCTCTACATCGCGCGTTGTACCACGTGTGCCCAGGGTAAAAACATGTCCGGACCGTCAGTGGGATTACTTCACCCCATACCTGTACCCCCTCATCCTTGGCATACCATATCCATGGATTTCGTAGTGGACTTACCTGCCACCACCCTAGGATACACAACAATCCTTACCATAGTGGACCACCTCACCAAACTGGCTTATTTTGTCCCAATGAAAGGGTTGCCCACAGCAGCCGGATATGCGGTGGTGTTCCTGCAAAACGTGGTTAGATTGCACGGCATACCGTCTGTGGTGATAACAGACCGGGGGGCACAGTTTGTGTCTCGCTTCTGGACGGAGGTGTATGCTGTCATGGATGTGGACGTTCGTCTGTCTTCCACTTTCCACCCTCAGACCGACGGTCAAGCCGAGAGGACAAACCGCACCATGGAGCAGTACCTGCATTGCCTACTCCTCACTACAGACAAAGAATGGGGAGACGTGCTATGGTTGGTGGAATTCGCTTATAACAACAACAAGCATTCCACTATCGGCATGTCCCCCTTCTACTGCCTCTAGGGCAAACATCCTAGGTCTATGCCATGGGAAGAACCACAGAACAGCCCTTTGCCCACCGTCCAAGAACACCATGCTAAACTCTGCGACCTCTGGCAACAGGCCCGGTTTGAGTTGGCCAAGGCCAAGGAATACTATAAACAATATGCGGACAACCGCAGACAAACGGAGCCCACCTACAAGAAAGGGGACAAGGTGTGGCTCTCCATTCGACATCTCAACGTCCATGGCCCCAAAAAGCTGTTGCCCCGCTTTGTTGGTCCGTATGTTATTGGAAAAGTGATCAACCGTGTCTCCATGAGATTATTGCTGCCTCCGTCAATGAAAGTACACCCTGTCTTCCCTTTTCCGCCCTGTTCACCCTGAGTGCGATGTCTCTTCCCCTCCTGCTCCAGTTCTGAGGGACGACCACATTGAGTACGAGGTCAAGGCTATTCTTGGTTCCCGTCGTACACGGGGTAAACTCTTTTACCTTGTAGACTGGAAAGGTTATGGCCCAGAAGAGAGGTCCTGGGAGCCCCTGTCACATGTCCGCCACGCTTCTCAGTTGGTTCGCGCCTTCCATGTCCGCCACCCACTCAGTCCTCGCCCAGCTACCCCTGTCTGATTCTGTTGTGGTGGGCGATAACAGGGGGGGGTTGTTTTGGTGGGGGGTGCTGTCATGGTCTGCCCCTGGTATCCCTCTAGGTCGCGTGGGTGTATGCCTGTGTTCCGAGATGGAACAAACCCCTCACTTCCGGACTTGGCCACTAGCGGTCTAGTCTCTCTTGGAACCATCGCAAACGTCATCAGCGCTTCCGGGGGAATCCGCGTATCAGAAGCGGCTATTCCCCCGGGCCGGCGCTTCGGATTCTGATGCTGGTGCCGATTCCGTTTGGATTGTGTATGCCGCTGCCCCTGCCTGAGTACTCGTTCAGAGACGGCGCCTGCTCCCCTGAAGCCCATTCCGGGCAATCATCGTGCGGAACAGCCACGCCGCACTGGAGCGTATTTTGGTGGTTGCCTTTTTCCCGCCTCACTGCGCTGGGGTGCATAACTGTCCTCAAGTCCCCCACGTCGTGCTGAAACGCCGGAAGGTACTTTCGCCCAGTCACATTACAGTATCCTCTGCATCCCACGCTGTATAAATGTATACACATTCAAATAATGCTGGTGTGCCCTGTTAAGAGGGACTGCCTGAGCTATCTATCACTTAACACCACAACCCACCAAGTTCTTGCCAAGCTCCATCACGCAGATGCTGGCTTCTCACCGTTGCCAAGGAAACCGGACGCCGGCAGAGAACAACCACTTCCGGTCCCACCAGGTCACGTGACTCAAGTCACCTCTGGGGCAGGGCTCAGGAGCTGTCACTGGAGTGGAGCAGAGTGTTGAGAAGAAAATGTGAGTGCTGCCAGTGGGCAGACACGTGACCAAGCCTCCTCCTGCAGCTGTGTAGCGTGGCAGAGGAGACAGGGAGCGTTTTGTTTAACACTGTTTTATTTCCAATAGAAATGTTTCTAAAACAAAAGTCTTTCTCAGTGTAAGTTCCTTTTCCCAGGGCACAGTCTTCATTCTCTTACGTCAGAGAACCTTGTCCCGGTGGTTCAGGATACAGGAGACCAAAGGGATGCCTCTATCGGTCAGACACCGCAACTCAGGGAAAGAGTGGAAAGAAACAAAAAGAAAACAAAACTCGGTAAGAAGGTCTCCGGGGTTTCTTTATGACAAAAGGGAAAGGGAGTGAGGGATTAGGCACCCGACCAACACCAGTGCTTTCCTGTTCCTTGCTTTGAGTGCTTTTGCTCTGCGTAGCTTTGCCCCTGTACAACAGGCTCAGCCCCATAGCATACATGGTACTGCCCGCCCCCAACTCCGGACTTCCCCTTGCCCAAAACAGCCCCCAGTAGTCCCTGTACCTTTTGAAGCCACGACCCTCCTGGGCCGTGGCAGGGCTCAGCACGTTGCCGGAGGAGGTCCGGCTCCTTCTTTTCCGGGTCTCCGTCTGGAAGGATCTTGGCGTGCGAAGTTCCTGCTTCTACTTCCGTAATGGGGCCACTCCACGGTTCTGTGAGTCCTGGGCTGACGAAGAAGGTCTGGATGTCGCAGTCTCTTCCAGACGCTCTCGTTGCTTCCCTCGCTGGATTCCGGTGTGGCGCGCCGATTCCCAGAGTTGCTTCCTCGTTGAATGGAAGGAAGTCATGTGACAAAGTCACATGATCGGCGGTGAAGGCAGGATGCTGAGGGAAGTTAAAGGGACAATATCCGTCCTCCGCGGGAGCCGCGACCTGAAAATAGAGGAGGGGATAAGGGGAGAGGTAAGGAGGTAATTGTTCATGGGGTGTCTCTGTAGAGGAGACATCGTCCGTGAGCAGCCCCTCATCACAAGCTGCCACTGTCGGAGCCTGACCCGAGCGACCATCTCGCATTGTCGATGGACAGAAGAAGGTAAGGAGGATCCCAAGCCTATGACTGGCTCCTCTGAATCCCCGCACTGGAGTCCTAATGGATTCGGAATGGGCTAGCTTCCTCCCCTCAGCAGTTAGGTCTTACCTCAGTGCATGCTATAGGAGGAGCCGGTAACTCTGCTTGCTAGCGGAACGCCCCGTAGACATGTGGAGTATTTTTTTCACTTCACGGAGTTCCGGGTAACATACCTCCATCCAGGACTGATGGTGACTGCCCGGCATCCTGGGTTGTCTGTTACTAGAGCCATTCATCGGTCTTCTGATCAAGATGGTGGAAAAAAGACTGAACCCAAAAACCCAGTGACTGCTGTTACTTCTTTACCGTCTTCAAAAATCTCTGAAAGGTAAGAAGACAGCTCCCAGCTTCCTGTAACCAGATCAGGTTGAATAATAAATTGTAATTTTTTATTTAACAGAGGGTCAGATATAGTGTCTTGTGGTATTTTATGACGGAACTATTTTGGCTTCTAGCACACCCCGTAGAGCTGTGATATAGGTGTCATGAAAGCTTGTTTTAGAATTTTGAGTCTGCACTTACACACAACAGAATAAAGACATGTAATGCTAAGCTCCATGTGTGGCGTCGTCATTCACGAGTACGCAGGCTGGGAAGAGGCTTCAGTTATAAACCTGCCTACCAAAGACAATGGCTGTTTCATTCCGTAGGCAAACACCTTGACATTTGCCGGGTTTAGATCTGGCTATGGGCGTAGGCTTTCTAAGGTCTTCTTGGAGGCCCCTGCGTTAATAATAGTTGCATTTTTGTTGTGTTCACAGTGATCTGGCATTTCAGCGGTGACCTAGTGTCAGTGTGTGTTCAACCAATGCCAAACACCTTATGGACAGTGCCCGCGGGTGTATCACCATTCATGACTCTTCCCCCCCCCCCGTTCACCTGGGGATTTGGTAAATACATTCACATGGCAGGTTCAGTCACTACACTACACAACAAGGTAGGCTTGATTTTAGGTTGCAGAACCTTACATCATTATAAGAGGCCTGGTGTAAATGGGCCCGATTTTTCCCACGCTCATAGTTACGGGTACCCATACCAATTTATTTATTTATTTATAAAGTTTTATATAGCGCAAACAAGATCCCGAAGGATATCAGGGCGCTTTACAAAAGGATGGGAGGGAGGTAATAAATGCAATAATGAACTCTAGGTTGTGGAAAATGCAGCTCATTACAAGTTAAACCCAGAGGATCCACTAAGAAATTAGAAATTACTGTGGGAAGTTGTAATTACAGATACGATTTCTCAGGTAATTTTTCCCTTTTCTTTCACAAGGAGATGTCAGCAGTTTTCAGCAACTGTTACCATCCCAATTGAAATTAAGAGGCCCCTCATAATAAGAGCCATAGTGCCTGTGATGGTGTGGAAGAGTAAACACGCTAAGGAGTTAATCGGTGCATAAATGAAGGATTTAGGTAATGCATGTATGACTAAATGTGTGAGACTCACTGGAAGCTAAAAAGGAATAAACAGGTGAGCAATGAGCACATGATCGATACAATGAGCACATGATGGATGCATTGAGCACATGTTGGATGCAATGAGCACAATATGGATGCAACAAGCACATGGTGGATGCAATGAGCACATGATGGATGCAACAAGCACATGGTGGATGCAATGAGCACATGATCAATACAATGAGCACATGATGGATGCAATGAGCACCAGATGGATGCAATGAGCACAGGATGGATGCAATGAGCACATGATGGATGCAATGAGCACAAGATGGATGCAATGAGCACATGATGGATGCAATGAGCACATGGTGGATGCAATGAGCTCATGATGGATGCAATGAGCACAAGATGGAAGCAATGAGTACATGATGGATGCAATGAGCAAAAGCTGGATGCAATGAGCAACGAATGGATGCAATGAGCACAAGATTGATGCAATTAGTACATGATGGATGCAATGAGAACAAGATGGATGCAATTAGCACACGATTAATGCAATGAGCACATAACAGATGCAATGAGCACAAGATGGATGCAATGAGCACATGATGGATGCAACAAGCACATGGTGGATGCAATGAGCTCATGATGGATGCAATGAACAAAGACTGGATGCAATGAGCACCAGATGGATGCAATGAGCACAGGATGGATGAAATTAGTACATGATGGATGCAATGAGCACAAGATGGATGTAATAGCACATGATGGATGCAAAGAGCACAAGATAGATGCAATGAGCACATGATGGATGCAATGAGCACACAACGATGCAATGAGCACACAATGGTTGCAATGAGCAAAAGATGAATTCAATGAGCACAAGATGGATGCAACAAGCACATGGTGGATGCAATGAGCTCATGATTGACGCAATGAGCACAAGATGGATGCAATGAGTACATGATGGATGCAATAAGCAAAAGCGGGATGCAATGAGCACCAAATGGATGCAATGAGCACATGAAAGATGCAAGGAGCACAAGATGGATGCAATGAGCTCATGGTGGATGCAATGAGCTCATGATGGATGCAATGAGCACAAGATGGAAGCAATGAGTACATGATGGATGCAATGAGCACATGATAGATGCAATGAGCACCAGATGGATGCAATGAGCACATGGTGGATGCAATGAGCAAAAGCTGGATGCAACGAGCACCAGATGGATGCAATGAGCACATTAAATATTCAAGGAGCACAAGATGGATGCAATGAGCTCATGGTGGATGATGCAATGAGCTCATGATGGATGCAATGAGCACAAGATGGAAGCAATGAGTACATGATGGATGCAATGAGCAAAAGCTGGATGCAATGAGCACCAGATGGATGCAATGAGCACAAGATGGATGCAATTAGTACATGATGGATGCAATGAGCACAAGATGGATGTCATGAGAACAAGATAGATGCAATTAGCACACGATGAATGCAATGAGCACATGACAGATGCAATGAGCACAAGATGGATGCAATGAGCACATGATGGATGCAATGAGCACACGATGGATGCAACAAGCACACGATGGATGCAACAAGCACATGGTGGATGCAATGAGCTCATGATTGATGCAATGAGCACAAGATGGATGCAATGAGTACATGATGGATGCAATGAACAAAGACTGGATGCAATGAGCACCAGATGGATGCAATGAGCACAGGATGGATGCAATTAGTACATGATGGATGCAATGAGCACAAGATGGATGTAATGAGCACAAGATGGATGTAATAGCACATGATGGATGCAAAGAGCACAAGATAGATGCAATGAGCACATGATGGATGCAATGAGCACACAACGATGCAATGAGCACACAATGGTTGCAATGAGCAAAAGATGAATTCAATGAGCACAAGATAGATGCAATGAGCACATGATGGATGCAATGAGCACAAGATGGATGCAATTAGTACATTATGGAATCAATGAGCACAAGATGGATGTACTGAGCACAAGATGGATGCAATGTGCACAAGATGGATGCAATGTGCACAAGATGGATGCAATGAGCACATGATGGATGCAATGAGCACAAGATGGATGCAATGTGCACAAGATGGATGCAATGTGCACAAGATGGATGCAATGAGCACAAGATGGATGCAATTAGTACATGATGGAATCAATGAGCACAAGATGGATGCAATTAGTACATGATGGAATCAATGAGCACAAGATGGATGCAATGAGCACAAGATGGATGCAATGTGCACAAGATGGATGCAATGTGCACAAGATGGATGCAATGAGCACATGATGGATGCAATGAGCACAAGATGGATGCAATGTGCACAAGATGGATGCAATGTGCACAAGATGGATGCAATGAGCACATGATGGATGCCATGAGCACACAACGGATGCAATGAGCACACGATGGATGTAATGAGCACATGACCGATGCAATGAGCACATGACTCCATCACCTTCAGTTACACCACGGAACTCCCGTGGACAGACCACCGATGCGTCCACTTTGCCTTCAGAACACCCACCATCTGCAGACACCAGCACCTGCTCCCATGAAGAAACCGAACCAAAATCACCAACGACCAGCTCCCCTCCTCACTCAGCAATTCCACACCAACCATCGCGGAAAACGACGACCCCAACACCGCAGCCGAAACCTGCATCGATGGATCTCGGACAGTGCCAACACCATAACCCCCCTCAAGAAAAACAAAAATACCCGCGCCAAGAAAGCTAGATGGTTTACCACTAAACTTCGAGAGTCCAGACGCACTTACGGCCGCCTCGAAAAGGCCTGGAGGAATACCAAATCCACAGAAGCCCACAACAACTTCAGAGCCGCCACCAATGCTCACCATCAACTCATCACAGAAACGAGGAAAAAAGCGATTGAAGACAGAATCTCCACCCACGTGCACAACAGCAAGGAACTCTTCAGCATCATCAAGGAGTTCGCCCAACCCACCAGTGAGTCTACCGACATCCCTGAGCACAAAATGGATGCAATGGGCACATGATGGATGCAATGAGCACATGATGGATGCAATGAGCACAAGATGGATGCAATGAGCACATGACAGATGCAATGAGCACATGACAGATGCAATGAGCACATGACGGATGCATTGAGCACATGACGGATGCATTGAGCACTTGTCAGATGCAATGATCACATGATGAATGCAATGAGCATATGACAGATACAATGAGCACAGGACGGATTCAATGAGCACATGATGGATGCAATGAGCACATGATGAATGAGTGACTGCAATGATGCATGCTAAGCATACTACAATGTTTTTCTAGACTTGGATTCCTTGTGCTGAGGCGATGGATAAAATATGTATTGCAATATAAAGTAGAAACCTCTAAACCGGCCTATGCTCTTATTTAATTGATCTGTTAAGATTCTGCATTACCCAGTCAAAATGTCAAAGATAAATTACATTTCGTATTATAACATTGTTTTCATAGATTCAGTCCGTTGAAGTTTTTTAGACAAAAAACGATTTTTATTATTTCTTTTTTTTCCATGTAACGTGTTTTATGATTTACACATGATTTAAAACAGAAAAAAACATTTATTTGATTTTACACTTATAACTTTTGGTGCAGACATATTACATATTTGATATAAGAAAAAACATCCTAGACATCTGTGGTATAAGTTTACATGCAGTAATCATTCAAAGTATCGAGTGTGCACTACTTCTGAAGGGTCCACCATATGCATTCACACATTACACCACACCGCATGCACTTGAAGACAGCCAAGGAGGTGGCTGTTTGGTGGTGGAGGGGTCAAGCACAGTGCACTCAGATCCTTCTGTTTCTTATGCGGGTACTTGTGCTGCTCAAGCTTTATCCTGTTGGGGCAAACTATGCTTTGGACGGCGGCTCAGCTTCAACTTGCACAGGTCCCACTGGACAGACAGGTCCTGGGGCCAAAAGCCGGTCTTGTTCATTCAGTGGGAGGGCACTCAGGGGCAGTGTTGGGTTTGGTACTTCCACAGAGCTTCCTTTGCACTGAGGGGTTTTATGCAGGCTATGCAAAGACGTTTAGAGGCATAGGCAAAGTTGGCAATTGCCCAGGGCCCACTGCTTCCAGGAGTCCCACTAGTAAAGTGATTAGGACAAGCATAAGCCTTGCTCACACTCTCTGCTCCATGTTCTTTTTAAACTCAACATCTCCATCTCTCTCTGCTTACCTCCATATATGACTGTCACACTACCTTACCTTTCTGTCGCTCTATCATCTCTCCCTCTCTCTCCATATCTGGCTTGCCTTTCTTTACATCTCTGTCTACCTCTCTACCTCCTGTTAACTTACTTTTACTTCTCTCCATATACCTCTCCTGTCTTTCTGCCTCTCTCTACCTCACTTTTGTCTGCTTAATCTCTTGTTACCTCTCTATCTTGATGTACTTATGTCTGTCTCATCAACCAGAAAATCCCTGCCTTCTTTGTGGCTCACTTCTCTATCTAACCCCCACTCTCCATCTTTGTCACCTCCCTCTACCCCACCCTACCTCTCTTTCTCTGCCTCACCTTTGTTTCTGTCTCATGGCGAGCTGCTTATTTCATCTCAGTACTTCCACCTGCGCCTCTCTCTTTACCTATGCCTTGCCGCATATCTCTTCATGCCATGCTCTCTCCCACCTCTTCTGTCTACCTCACCTCTCTTTCGGTATGCGTTACTCTAGCCCACCTCTCTCATTAACTCACCTCATCTCTCTCTCTCTCGCCCACTCTCTCGGTGCCTGCCTTTACACCTCCAACTCTACCCATCTATCTACATTAGCTCTACCACCCCCTCTTTCTGCAACTCACCGCTGTTTCCATCTCACCTGCCTGTATCTTTCTCTGTGCTGCTTCTCTCTTTAACCAACCAGTTTTCTCCCTCTCTCTCCAACAATAAATATCTCACCTATTTCTACCACTCACCACTCTCTACCGCACCAGTCTCTATCTCACACCTCTTTCTACTACTTTTGTATCTACTTCACATATCCCTCACCACCTTTACTACTTTTTATTTCTCTGTCCCCACCTCGAACTCTCTCTCATTATGTAATCTCTTAATTCACCTCACCTCACCTCTTATGCCACTCTACCTGTTCTCTCTACCTCATCTCGCGCACTACTTTACTCCTTTCTCTACAACCTTCTCTAGCTGTACCCTTTTCTCCATCTATCATTACCGCCTCTCAGAGGCGCAACTAGAGCCAAATTTCGGGGGGGGGGGGCTAAGAAAAAATTTCGGGGGGGGCTGAATCTTTAAGCAATAGGCAGAGTGGAGCTGATTTGGGGGGCTGAATCTTTAAGCAATAGGCAGAGTGGAGCTGCGGGGGCTCTTAGAAGGGGTAAAACAACAGCAAGGACCCATTAACATGCAAATGGTCTTTTAAATACCTGTGAAGTGCTCTGTGCGGCTGTGTGTGTGCCCGGGAAGCGATCTCATCCCGGGCTACCACACACGACGGGGGGGGGGGGGTGGGGGCTGAAGCCCTTTGAGTCCAATGGGTGTTGCGCGCCTGCCTCCTCTCACTCTATCATCTCTCTCCCTGTAAGTGCTCAATTTCAACTCGCTTTCTCTACCTCAATGTTCTTTCCTATCTCTCTTCCTCTGTATCAACCTCTTCTCACATGCTTTGCGTTTGTCCTACCTACAGTTCATGTCATTCAACCCTTTGCCCTCTTCTCACTCCCTTGCATTGCTCTCTATTTCTGTCACTAGTTCTCTTTATCTGTCTGCCACAGTTGTATGACATTACCACACCTTCCTTCACCACGCACGTCTTTGCATCGCAGATTTTACAACGCATACCACTAACACACATTTACATTCACACACATTAGAAACACCTCCACCACTCATTCCACTGCCACGCATATTTTTACCATGCTTACTGTTTCTGAAAAATCCTGTCACAGGCTAACACTGCCACCTACTGTTCAAACATTATACATTAATTCTTCATAAAATTTTAATCGCATTTGTAGTTTGCTGGCTTGGTTCTATTTGAAAATGTTATATTTTTGGGGGGGGGGACCCCAAAGCCCCTTTTTTTTTTAATTACCCTCAAATGCGTAGTTTGTCTTGCGTTGTAAAGACTTGCGTGCCAGCAGTCTGTACAATGTAAAAAAATGTGTGGAAAATGTAATACAAGAAAATAACCTCAGAGTAAAGGCTGTTTCCCGTCTGCCGCTACCTCTCTCTGCTGCTGCCCTGTCTAAACTCTTCTCTCTTTGTACCTACCTCTCTCTCAACCTCACCCCTTGGTCTACCCCACACTTTCCCAACTCTGCATTTCTTTCTCCCTGCTGCCAGCTCTCTCAGCATCTCTACTCCGCTCTTAAACCTCACCGGTCTCCACCTACTTTTCCCCCGTGTCTTTCTTCATGTCACTTGTCCTTTCTGTCTTTACTATCCATCTTACCGCACCAATCTATCCACATCATTTCTCTCTCTACCTCCTTCCTCCCTTTCTGGCTGATGAACACATGGCAGCTTGAGCTTTCAGCAATTTTAACGTGTTCCTGCTTTTGTTCAATTTTAACATACAATGCACTGTTGTTTTGCGTCATGAGGGCTTGAGTTAGCTAGAAATTGTCAACAGATATAAAATTAGCCCGAACAGGAGCCCCAAAATTTGGCTTGCCCAGGGTCCCAAAAGTCCTTAAAATGGCACTTCATTAGAATTCTTTTTTTTTGTTTTGTTCACTTTTCCATAATGTTAACCCTCCCTATTCAGGTGGGAGAATGCCGAATGTAAGGCTTGTCTCCCGCCTCCTGATTCCTGCATGCAGAAACCCGATTCCTCTCCGGGCTTCAGCCGACCAGCACTGGTCTAGTGAGGCTTGTAGTATTCATTGCCAGTAACCTGCCCCCGCAGGCCAGTGCGCAGCATTTTCATCATGCACTCTCTTTCTGCCATAGCACCTTCTTTATGCTCCTGACATAAGGGGAAAAAAACATGCATCTGCCCGGGTCCACGCAGGGGACACTCCTAAGAGGGTGGCCCCACTTAGTGCCACATGAGGCAGCTGTCCAGTGTTTGAGACCCCCTAGGGTCCGCGTGCACGTCATTTCCAGGCAGGAGGGGGTGGAAGGTGAGTTACATATACCTCTCCCGCCCTCTGGGCGCCCTCTTTTCCATTGCCCTGATGCCGTTTGGGTACATTTTCGGCCGCTCGTCGGGTCCGGAGTCGCTTTCAGTGCGCTTGGCGGTGAGTCCCCCCCTCTTTAAGGGTGCCATTGTCCCTCTGTGGGGCTCCACCACGAGCACCCACAACTCTGCCCCCGCCCGCATTTTGCTGGTTAGCTCCATTTGCCCGGTGGGCTTAAATGGGCATGGCCACTGCATTGGAAATGGGCAACGTGGCAGGATCAACCGGCCCCTTGGCCGGGGTAGTGGGTTTGCCATCTCCAGATCCGGTCTAGGTTTGCCTGTGCTTTGGCATAGGGTGGGCTCATCGGGTGGCGTATTTGTTCCCCGCTGCGCACGCTGTGTGCGCCTGGTCTGGCGACTTGCGTGTGTCGGATTGCTCTTGGTGAGCGGCGGGGCATAGTTAGCCATCACCTTTCTTCAGGCATATTCCTTTTGATGTGCGGCCGTCTGCGGCGCAGCAGGAGCGTTGTCTGTGGCTGGCGCCGACGGTTCCCCACGCCCAGGGACGTGCCAGTCTGGGCGTAGTGTGGCGCCGACGGTTCCCTACGCCCAGGGACGCGCCAGTCTGGGCGTAGTGTTTGTGTGCTTGTTTGTCACAGGGGCTAGAGGCAGGGCTCTGCTCTGCCGGGTGGCGCGGGTTTTCGTGCGCGAATTCAACCCAGTGTCCACCGCCCATTGTCTTTCCGTTGACTAGTTTTCGGCGGCTGGTTTGGTCTGATGGTTTCCCGAATTACTTTTTGGCTGTGGAATTGGCAAGTGGGTTTACAGTCTTCGCAGAGTGTCTGGTGGGCGGGCGCTGTTTTCAGCACACACAAATTTGGAGGTGGGTGGTCACAGCCTGCGCTGGACTCGCGGAGGTCACCAGTTTCTGGATGGAATGTGTAGGCCCATGCCAGGTGGGAAGTTGAGCATCTGCAGGGCTGTTTGAAGCGAGTTTTGCTGCGGCTCTTCAGTGGGATCGCTGCCTCGGTCCAGTTTCACCTACAAACTGTTGTTTTGGTTGTAAAGGGGATCGGGGCACGAGGTGGCGGGGGTCTCCTGCATCCCAGAGCCCGGTGGTGGGTGAGGTGCGGGGTCGTAGAGTCTTACCATGATGATTGCCCCGCCCAAATAGACCCATCGAATCTCGCTTTCCCTGCCCCCGCCTTTGTTTCTGTGGGGGTTGTGTGGCCCCTCAAGTGTGTCCGGGGGCTGTACAGTCTACGAGGCAGCTTGAAGGTGCACGCAATGAATGGATCGTATGGCACATGCCTGCATTCTGTCAAATCACTCGTAGAGTATCACGTTGTGCGGGGGGGGGGGGGCAACTCAAGGATGTGTTGCGGTTGAGGCTTGCATGGAGGTGACGGGCCACTAGGAATTGCTCTCGGGGTGGAGAGACTGTGTGTTGGTTGCACAGGTTGGGGGACGCTGCTGAGCACATGTACAGCAGTGCTCCGGTCTTGCAGTGATAAGATAAGACACATCAGATTAACATGGCTGCTGGAAACCTGAGACCTGCCTGCTAGGTTTGTTTTCATTCTTGTGCTACACACGTTTGCAAGGGGTGTGGAGCTGTGTTGTTATAGGCCCACACAAGCAGAACGAATTTGAGAATATCTGTCTGATCCGATGTTCTGGAGGATCCTCAGCCCAGGTTGCTATGATCCCAGGGCAGCTGGGAGGACGGTGTCGAAGGATGTTACCAAATCACCACACAGAGACCTAAGACTCGACGGATGATGGAATGGAAACTCCAAAGTTAATGCATATGTAAGGGGACAGGAGATCCGGGGTCAGAACAGCTGGGGAACCGGGCCAACCCAGGGACTGCGGTCGTGGTCCACCCAGTGTGTCCAGCACACACGGGGGCGGTAGCAGTTGGTGATGTTTTCCATCCCTCCAGCCAGAGAGTGCGGAGGAAGCATTTGCTGACCTTGCATCTGGGCAGGTCATCAGCTAGCCAGGCACGCGTTCTATTTATTCTCTTATTCTCTAACGAAGATCAGATTTCGGTATGTCCCGTTATGTTATTTGTCGAGCTATTCGTGTGAAGTTTATAATTCACACAACTCTTTCGCTCATGTTAAAGTGGATGCGGTAGTTTTAAGTTTTAAGGGTTCCATGGTTCTTGCCATGAGTATTGAACTTGCATCTCTTGTGGCTCGCCCGAAGGTAATGCTGCCATGAGTAAAATCACACTGAAATATTGGAAGAGTTTTGTCACTAATGCTCCGCTTAAGTGGGTTAGCAAGGGAGTACACTAGGTAAGGGGACTGATAGCAAGCTTATCATGCCTGGCCACCCATGGCGTGCACGTGACCTGAAATAACTACATGCTATCACTCTTAGCTCAACTTGTCTCTACCACCTATCTCATCACCTTTGAGACCCTTGGACCTTTCATACGCTCCCTGCCAGGAAGCATTTTTGGAGACTTACCGCTGGTCCTGTTTCTAATTGTTGGGACCCTGATTTTATTCTATCCATTCCTCAATGGATGTTCCGCCATGCAGCCAAATGAGGATGGCGCTATCACATGTGCTCCTGTGTTGTCAGAGAATGATGCAATCCTTTGGCACACCTTTGCTCCAAGAACTGAACAATTACTGGTTCTTGTCCTTTCATCCTGTCTGGCTGCATTGCGTGCAGCCAATCTTCCACTGTCTACTGTGCACTTTCGAGTGTGCCCTGGACATATGCTTGGGAATGCAACCAGTTCAATCTACGGGTATAGAACTGCTGGTGGGTGCCTTAAAGACCCACTTGTACAGATGCCCTTTGTGATTGCCTTTGCTTCAAAATGCATATTATTCACCTTCCTGGGATGCTTCAGCTTCATCTGTGGATTTGTTACTGACTGTTCCTCCTTCAGCGTCTGCTGAGGGGGTTGGATCTGACCATGTTGGCTCTATGCAGCTGGTGCGATGGATGCTCTAAGAGCTGAGGCCAGGGAAGAACAGTGTCTTGGGGCATCATGTACAAAGGGTTTTAGCAATTGCAAACTGTTGCAAAGTCATCCTGTGCCCTGGGCACCCCCCACATTTTTGCTGACTGATACTGGTGGTATCTGATTTTGACTGACCCTGGTCTCTGCCTAACCAGGCCCCAGGCCAGTGCTAAGCTGAAAGAGACACATTAGAATACAGTTAAAACACCTACATACACTAGGGTACACAATGGTATGGTCGGGTACCCCTGTGATTGGCTTGTCCTACCCTATAAGCCCCTAGTATATAACAGGGCAGGGGGATTGAAACTACCTAGAAGGCCCCAGTAGCCTGGGGCATGGCAGTTTAGAGGCCAGGACTGCTTTTAAAAAGTCAATTGTGCCCAAACTCGACTTTGGTATTTGGAGTATTTAAAAATGGATAAACTACAATGTTTTGGCATATTAGGGACCCCCAGGGTCTCCCCTAGGTATCCCAGGGTTGGGGGTCAGTCATTTATAAGGTACACCCTTATAAAATGAGTTTTTATATGCCTGCGTTAAGTGAAATTTCACATTTTAATCCCCTCATTGTGGTAAAGTGCTGCTCAAATTCGATTTTGATGCTAGGAGCACTGTAGAGGGAGAATCTGCAATATTTCTACAGATTCAGAACCCCTAAAGTCTCCCCTAGTTGCACATGGGGTAGGGTCCCTGTAGATATAAGACAAGTACTTATGAAATATGTTTTTGTAAGTCCTGGTGCTGGAAAAATGGCCCAAGTCATTTTTCCCATTGCAAATCCCTTGTTACATAGGTTAACATGGTAGGAAGTTATTGATTAATACCTATTGATAGGAGAGGACTAGAAATGCCATTCAAAGACTTCCCAGAACGGTATTAATAAATCCAACAATATCATATTGTTGAACATCTCCTAAAGTGTACTTACAAGAAGTTATAAGACTTTCTTGTTTGTAAGTCCAAAGTCAGCCTTCCAGTGGTCTGCCCTGATCGGTCAGAGTTAAGTGGATTAGCCAGGCTGCCTTGAAGAGGTGATAAAGAGCCCCTGGGGTTAACCAGCTCTGCTGGGAGGGCAGTGTGTTGTTCAATAGGAATGCCAGGCCAGAGGGAGGAGTCGTAAATTATGGTCTTCAAAGGCAGAGGAATGATGGCCACAGTGTCAGTTTCCACTTTACACCTTTGACCCCCACCAGACCCAGGATTAGGGAAGGAATGTGCAGATGGTAGGGGGAGAGTCTGTGGAAATAAGCCATCCTAGGGGGTGTGTTTAGCCAGCTGTTACCTCCTTGCTGGAAAATCAGCCATTATGGATTTGAAAGATTTGATGCACTCTGGGACAAAATAATGTCGCACTCTACAGGATGTGGTCATAACTTTGAGGAGTTACCCTCCTCCCATTGGTCAGAAGTGACCTCCTGCTTGACCCAGAAAACTTGGAATAAGTATCTGAGAGGGGCAGAGCCCTCCAAATCTGCTGCTTGAAAATTACTGAAGCAAGAAGTGCTCTGCTGAGAGGTTTTGCTGTGCAAAGATTTCTAAGGCCTGACCTCGGAAAACTGCACCATCTGAAACTATAGCCCTGTGGATTATTTTGCTGAAAAAGAACTAATGAGTGGAATCCCTGAAAGCTACAGCTTAAAAGAACTGAACTGGAACATCACCAACTAAATCTACACCTTGGAGAACTACCAGTGGATTTGTAAGGGTTTTGTACCAGTGGATTGTGGGAACTGACGTCCTCAACTTTCAAGGACCATTTTGGAGCTTCCAGACCCTTGGAGTGAGTTTGAGACACTTTGGGACCCCTTGAGGAACTTCAGGAAGAAGTTCAAGAAGTTTGGAGAACTTTGGACCAACTTTGAAAATAAGCTCCATAGAGGGACTGACTCAACCTGGCCAGCTAGGCCGCCTGCCTTCAACCACGAGCCAACCAGGTTCGTCCCGCTAAAAGTTCCATCGCTCCAACTTCCAGAGATTGACCGGGACTAGAGAAAATCTGAAGCTGGCGAAATCTCACCGGATCCGGCTACATGTGGAGCATCAAGAGACCCCGCGAGGAAAAGCTCTAGAAAAGTTTCAAAGTCCGCTCGTAGAAAAGGTGACCGGGAGCAACCGCTAAAGCCAAGCCGCCTGCCTTCCATCGCGTACCGGCCTGGATCCCTGGGTTGCCCGCTAAAGCAATCTTAAAATATTTTCTAAGTCCACTCCAGGAAAGTTGACCGGGACCTCATCACAAGTCAAGCTGGCGAACCCTCACCGGATCGGGACTGGCTGGGAGCTTCGAGGGGCCTCGCGAGAAAAAGCTCCGGAAAAGTTTCTAGGTGTGAAGGTAGAAACTGAGATCGGGACCTGCCGCAAGCTGTAGCCCCTCAGGGCTCCATCGCGGTCGGCCTGAAACTTTGACTTTGCCCGGTCTATCGTGAGCAGGAATCACAATATGGTGCTATAATCTTCTAAGTGCTATATTTTATTAATTCTTTGAAAATTCATATCTCCGGTTCCCTGCATTGGATGTTTGTAGTTTTGGTTTAATTTTAAAGATAAAAATATTTCCAATTTTTATAAATTGGTGTTGGATTTTTATTATGTGTTATGTCTTAATTATTTACTGAAATGGTGTTTTTAAATGCTTTACATACCTGTCTTTGAAGTTAGGCCTGTCTGCTCGTAGCCACGTTAACAAGAGTCCTATCATGTGTTAGTGGCCTTATTGCCAGTGGCAGACCTACATTTGCCTCTACCAATAACCCACTTTCCAACTAAAACCCTTTTTCAAATGTACTAAACCCATTTAATGATTCATCGCCTGTGGATGCTCCTCAAAACATTCAAATGATCTGGCAGTTTTGAGCAGTACAGCTTTTTTAATTCAGCCCTGTTTTGTATTGCTCTCAATTGCTTTTAAATTGTACCCCTTTTTTATTTGCTTTTATATTGGTTTTACTACAATTTGGCATTCTGAATGTATTTATTTTCAAAGAGCACTATGCATTCTTATTGTTTAGGTTTTTATAATACTGATCATTTTTAGCATCGCTTTTAGGAAGCTTTTTAGGGGTCTCACGTCCAAGGAGTGGGTCTCATGGGGTCGCATTTAGGACCGGGTAGGTATTTTACATACTCACATTTTTAAGTTGCCTTCTTTTCTTAAGCACGCTGACATTTGACACACATTTGCTTGCATGCCTGTGCATGATAATATTCTCTGAAATGAATTTGTTTACATTTCCAATTTGAAGGCAAATTATCAAATACCTTGATCATTCAGTCCAAGGGCTTAGTTCATTACGTAAAATGTTGTTGTCTGTTATTTTCCGCCCCACGACTGAGCTATCGTAGAAGATTCAACAACAGCAGCCTGACTGGGACTTCGACCTGGCAACATGGGTGATATTTCTTATATAAAAGACATCACTCCCTTGTTTAGTTAGAGGTGGATTTTGCTGGCACTGAGAGGTCGCCCCATGCCGGGAGTCCAGCCCAGCTGATGCCTGTTTACCTCTTGGAAGGGATGATGCCCAGCTCTCTACCAAGACGGGTGCCCTGATGACACTTACCCACAGGTTATGGGGGAGATAGATAACCATACCGGGAGTCTGGCAGATTCACCCACCCTAGGCACACCGGGATAAGAAGCGCTAGGTAGGAGTACAATATATTACAGTACTTATATGCAAGCATATATTCTCTGTAACAGCAAAATGTTTGAATTGCTTATCTTTTTCAACATTCTAACATTGCTAATTATGTTATTCTGTTTCCTTCTATTGATTATTGCAGCGCACATATTTTACTCAAGAATAACAATGCTTCAATAAATATTCACAGTGTAACTCTTTGGGTATGCATGAGTACCCAAACAAAGGGGTTTTAGATTTTTTACCACTATTTCCTTAGAGAGTCATATATTATATTCTAAGGTTGCACATTCCATTTGTTACCTCGTCAGGTATAGGATACAGAAGGTGCCCTGTGAGCTAGCATAACTAAAGCCAACCTATCCTGATGGTGTTTGTTGAATCAGTCTTGCGCTGTTTCGACATTTATGTTGTCCAACAAATGCACAGTTTTACTGAGAAAGTATAAGCCATACAAAGGGACACGATTCAGAGTCCTGTCAAGGGTGAATATGAACTACATGGAGCATTGCAGGAGAAGGAATCTTTTGAGAGGCTGCTCACAGGGAGAGAGAAAGCTGGAGAGGTGGGGGGGCAACATGTATGAGAATTTAGAACAGAGGGTTCCATTAGAAGATTCTCATGTGTGGCTTGCCACAGAAAGGCCTGCAGGAAGGATCACAAAGGGACACAAGGTTCAGGAGACTCTTGTGAAAAGGAGGCGGTCTGCATCAAGGGGTCTCACTAAAATTAAAGAACAGGGTGCAGTGTTCCAAAATGAGACAAGCAGTGGGTTGATAATCCTGAGTGGGAGATAATGGTTCCCTCTGTATCTAAAGTGTAAATATAGTGGTAGGGCAAAGGAAGTAAAAGTGAGAAAGCAGCTACAGTAATAGTAGATGTGAAAATGGGGAAACTAGGTGGGTTCGGAGCCCCCCAATTTATAATTAGCATATATTTAACTGTGTACCTGTGCATACATTATGATAAAAACAAAAAGACAGATTTGGAGACTACAGGCTGCAACACAAAATATTTTTGACTGGTACTGTTTAATGCTCTTGGTGGAAATTACAAAACACAAGGAGGAAATTACAGCCTTGCTTGATCCAAACACGTTTTGCCACCACATTATAAAAACATTATTCCAGAGATGGTAATGTGTGAACAGAATGCTTCTGCACAATCGCTGTGTGGCATTTTGGTGTGTTGGTGATGCATCCTGGTTTTTGTTCGCTGTGCTTTTGTGCTGCATTATTGCAATAAGATTGTGTTGCTTTATACTGTGGCTGTTGTGTGTGCTCTTTTTATTCTGTACCCTGTTAGGTTTTAATTGTGTTCTTAGGTTACTTTGTATATGTTATTGTGTTATGTTCAATTGTTCACTCCGAATATACCCCAAAATGCCGTTATATATTCAGCCAAACGATGCTCCAGATCTTCAACTGCGTAGGACATCAGTCAGCCCAAAACTGTGGCAGAGACTGTGCCTTAACTTAGCACTCCCAGACCTTTCCATCCCTACAAGTGGTAGGTAAATAGATATATTAGGAGAGTTAGGTGGTCTTCATGGCCCATCAATATGTGGGTCTCTATGTAATACAATCAGTTTGGGGTAGAGGGTGGTGGGATGGTCAATATGACGATGGGCGTATGTCCACAAAGGTAAATTCAGTACATCCAACACCCAAAATAAGTTAACACATTCAGTGTTTTGGTTGTCATTGATGGAGTGCGATAGTGCCCTAAAATTGTAGAGGTGCATCATAATCATGGATAGTCCGCACCCACACATATTCCTGTGTTGTATTAACTTTGATCATTAGAAATGTGTCGTAATGTGCCAGTGAATGGATAGAAAAGTATTTTGTGTCGTGCAAGAGAAATGAAATAGCATCTATGTTTGGAAAGAATAACCTTTGGTATATTGCATTTGCCTAATGAAAAGCCTATGTGTAATGTAGTGCATTTTGATTTAAACGTGCACGATAATGAAGATTGCACGAGTAGGGGATTAGTTGTGCTTAATGTGTAATAATTGTAGATGTTTGCAAAGCATTATTAATTCATGTGTATAATTTGATGTGTAAAGGCCTAGATGAAATGTTCACGTTGTGTAAATGAAAGGCCTATTCGTTTATTCTTATGTTGGCTGATTTTTGTAGGCCTGAAAATGTAATTTTGCCTGGTAAGCTCTCGCATGAGGATGTAGTCAGCAAATTTCATGTATATGCAAGGTTGTTCTGATCTCACGTTTCAGTTGCAGGTGGAAGAAGCTGCCTTTGTTAGTTAGAACTAACGCCTTTTTTTTTTTTTTTTTTTTTTTTTTTTTTTTTTTTAAAACCTTTATTGACCAAGTGCAAAGCATACACAGCTTCTTGCCTACAACCATGTCACCTGGCCGGCAGCAACAACAAGCAGCGCAATAGACAAAAAAACATTTGTTAAACAGGAGTAAGGCAGGCTCGCAGCATGTCGCCAACAACCTATATCTACCGGCCGGTGGATAGTACGATAGTGCTGGTGAGTCAGGTAGATAATGGCAATGATAACAGCAAGAAGCATACAATCAATTACCCTGCTAGGTTCCGTTTTCCATTTTATCAAAACCAACTTTCAACTTCAATGAGAGCTGTACACCCCCAGTGTGTGTCCACCATACGTAGTATGTGGTGTGAGAAACTAGTGAGCGCAGAGCCATGGTATAAGGCGTACCCATGGTCGGGTACGAATCAACTGTGGGGGTATGTTGCTCTGCCCGTAACTGGTCTAGCCAGTGACCTGGGGGGAAAACTTCCTTAATGCAGTGTAGTGAACATGAACTGGTGCTACATACGACACAACCTGCGCTGCGGCGGGGAAAGCTCGGTGGCATCTCAAGCTGGGGAATTGGCACCCCGCCCCCTCCCATCCATGCAGTGGGCGCAGAAAAATCCGCGCACCCCCGCAAGCATTTACTCGGTCCAAGCAAGCGGGAAGCGCCTCGGACACCCATCCCGATGGGGGGGGGGGGGGGGGGGGGGAAACAGGAGGGCGAGAAAGAGGGTCAAGGCAAACAATCCGTCGCAACGGTCTATGGGGTAGAGACTGCACAGGGCGCGGCCGAGGGGTCGACTCTTCCAGCACCCTCCATTCCGCCTCCATCGGCATCTTCCTCCTCGGCGACCCGCAGGAGATAAGCGACGAGAGGTCCCCAGAGGTCCCTAGGCCGCGATTTAGGGGGCAAGATATCAGCATATTGCTGAAGCCTTTCCTGCCATGTAGACATGGTGCTCAGCCAATCCTTGAATTTAGGCGCCCGTCCACGTCCCCATCTACACGCCACGTGACGCTTGGCCAGCAGAAGTCCCAGAGCAAAGAATTTCCGATGCGTCTTGAGCACCGGGTGCGACCTGCCCAACAGAGCGAGCTCAGGGCAAGGCGCGGTGGGCACCTCGACCATTACGGACAGGGCCGAGAAGACCTCCTTCCAATAAGCGGCTACAGCCGGGCATAGCCAGGCCAGATGGAGAAAACCAGCGCCCAACCTCCTGCATCTCACACAGCGGTCATCATCTCGCAGTCCGATTCGACACAGTTTGGCGGGGGTATAGTAAAGGCGGTGCAAATATTTAAAGTGGACTAATCTGAGTCGTGCATTCCCGGTGACCGCGGTGGCATGCGAGCAGCTCTCCTCCCACTGTTCGTCCGACATCGGGTTCCCCAGGTCATTATCCCAGTCCGTCCGCGCCCTAAGGGAGGGGGGGGACGGAGCCGATTGCACGTGGGCATACAACATGGAGACCACATGTTTCGGGGTGTCCGTTTGTAACATAGCATGTAGAGGCGCCAAGACCTCAGGCTCGTCCGGGAAATTAGGCGTGACCGCCTTTATGTTCTGTCGCAGTCGGACATAAAGGAACGTCTCCATTACCGACGGGGACACCTCGCCAAAGAAGTGCGCCGCCGAACGGAAACCCCCCTCGTGATATAGGTCACCCCACGTGCAGATCGCGAACTTTGTAAGCATTTTGCGACCGAGCCCCTCACGTGCAACACTCAGTCGAGGATCGTGTGCTATGACCATACGGGGAGAATACAGAAAGGGGGTCCCCATGCGCTCCGCTATGCGCTTCCAGGCCCGTACCGTACAGTCAACCGTAGTGGGGTCACGTTCTCCCAAACGGACCTCCGAATAGAGATAACCGGAAGGTTGCTCAGGGCGCATGTATCCATCCTCCACCGCCAGGTGCGCCATAAAGGGTGGGGGGTGAAGCCAGTAGGCCGCAAAGTGCCCCTGGGCGCAGTCATAGTAGCGCTGGAAATTAGGCACCTCAAACCCACCTTGGTGGTAGGGCAACATAAGGGTGCGCAGCCCAATTCTTGCCTGCTTCCCGCCCCAAACCAGACGAGACATTTGGGAGTTAAGAGCTCGGAAGAAGTGGGGACCCGGGCTATAGGGGATGTTGGTGAAAAGGTATAATAATTTGGGGAGAACCACCATCTTGATCAGGGAAACACGCCCCGCCATGGACAGCGGGAGATGAATCCATTTAGTAACATTCTCGGTAATTTTGTCTAGTGCCGTCCCATAATTAGCTCGGATTAGAGCCTCTCGGTCTCTGGTCACCCTGATGCCCAGGTATTTAACCTCCTCCGACTCCCACTGCAATGGGTAGTCCAGGGGGAACGGTAGAGTTTTGTCTGTCAAGGGGAATAGGGCTGATTTCGCCCAATTGATCTGAATCCCAGATATTGCTCCGAATTTCGTGATTTCACGTAACAGAGGATTCAGGTTTTCCTGCGGCTTATGCACATAGAGCGTGATGTCATCTGCATATAATGCGACCAGCAGTTGACGCTCTGGGTAGACAAGAGAGCGATGATTGTGATGCTGCCTAAGTTTAGCCGCGAGGGGCTCGATCGCGACCGCGAACAGCACTGGGGAGAGGGGGCACCCCTGTCTGGTACCCCTGCGGATGGCAAAGGGGGCAGATCGGGCACCATTCAATAAGACCGCGGCTTGGGGCCGGGTATACAACAACTTGATCCAGTTCAGAAAGCTGAAGGGGATGCCCATGCGCTCCAGCAGCGCCAAAAGGTAGTCCCACTCCAGGGAATCAAATGCCTTAGTGGCGTCGAGGAAAATGGCAGCCGCCTCGCACTGTGGGTTAATATCCTGCAGCACAGCTTGCAACGTGCGCAGATTATGGGCAGTCGCACGGTTAGGGACAAATCCGGCCTGATCCGGAAGGACCAGGCGCTCCATCAGTAAATTAAGGCGTGTAGCCAGTACCTTCGCCAAAATTTTACTGTCCACGTTTAGTAGCGATAGAGGTCTGTACGAATCACATTGGTCCGGCGGCTTCCCGGGCTTCAACAAGGACGTGATAAGGGCTTCGCGCATCGTAGCCGGTAGAGAGCCCTCCTCCAGCGCAGTATAGTACACCTGTTTCAGCACCGGGGCCAGTGTGTGGATGAAAGTTTTGTAGAACTCGATCGGTATACCGTCCGAGCCCGGCGCCTTGCCCGATGACATGGACATTATGGCGTCTTTTATTTCATCTACTTCGATTTCGTGGTGGAGAAATTCCTGCTGTGTTGGTCCCAGCCATGCTATGGCCGTGTCATCAAGATAATCATGTAGGTTAATCGGTGACGACCGATGTGTGGTGTAGAGTCTAGTATAATGGTCAGTGAGGACCCGAAGCTGATCCGGGAGGTTGCGCTGCGGGATCTCCCGCTCGTCGAGTAGGGAGGCCACGAAATTTCGGTATCTAGGGGGGCGGACAGCCGAGGCCAATGCCCTACCCGGTCTGTCTCCCTCTCCATATATCCTCGCCACAAATGGTGTCCCCAAAAACCTACTCTCCCTATCCGCCGCTTCCGTGTATTCATTCATCGTTTCTCGGAGCTGTGCGGTCACCGCAGTCCCCCGCGGGAGCCGCGTCAGCTCGTCCTCCAGGCGACGTATCTCGAGCTCGAGTCTGCGTAGGTCCCCTCGCAGGGATCTGAGGACCCCACCTCCCTTAGCTATGCACCAGCCTCTCACATAACCTTGAAGGCTTCCCAAACCGTGGCAATACTGGACACGGAGTCCACATTGCGGTCAAAAAACTCCGGTATGTCTTGCTCCAGTTCCGCTCTAAATACCGAGTCCAGGAGATGAGCCGGGTTGAGGCGCCAGCCAAGAAAGGGGGAAACTGCCACGGGAACGCGCAGCGAAAGGAGGACCGGGGAGTGATCAGAAAGCGTACGGGCGAGGTGTTGTGTACGGCCGATCCAGGAAGAGAGACCCGCCGTGAGAAAGATATAATCTATGCGGGCCCACGTGGAGTGCACCGCCGAGTAATGTGTACCTTGTCCGAGCGAGGGGTGCGAGTATCGCCACGCGTCTATCAAGTGATGTTCGTCAATAATGGTTGATAATGTGCGTTGGGTCTGCGTGTAGTGCGACGCTTGAGGGTGTGATCTGTCCGCTGTGGGCCGAATCGCAGTGTTGAAATCACCTCCCATTACGACATGTGCCACCCCCAATGTTTGAATCTTTCCCCACAGTGTGAGAAACGGGGCCGGGTCGTCTGTGTTGGGGCCATAGTAACAGGCAAAGAGTATCGTGTGTGAGTGTAGTGACCCCCAGACCAGACAGTACCTTCCGCCCGAGTCCGCCTCAGTCCCCTCAGGCACAAACCCCACTCCCCTTCGCACCAGAATCGTAACCCCTCTAGCGTAGTTAGAGTAGGATGAAAATACCCTACAGGTAGCCCAGCGGGATGCAAATAGGGGGGACCCACCCCGTAAGAGATGCGTCTCCTGCAGCATGGCAATGGAAACCCCTTGCCTGTCCAGGTATCCCAGGACCTGTCTCTTCTTTCTCGGGTTGTTCAACCCCCGTACATTCCAGGATATAAATTGCAGTTGTATAGAGGGCTGCGAATCAGCTACGTCACCCATTCACCCAGACCCAAACATTTACAGTTGAGAGCCATAGCATACGAGGTCGTGTAGCACTCAAATTCACCAACATGATAAACTCCCACAACAACTGTCCCCTCCCCACGACTCCCGGTAACTGGCAGTGCCACATCTGAGATCTCAGCAACTAGCCGGAGTCGGTTCCCTCCCACACCGGCAAACCCCCCTAGCCGGGTACCTAGCTCCCTCCCCGTCCCCCCCCTCCACAAACAAAACCATCCCTAAGAACATGAGGGAAACAACTGACGCCCTCCCCACACTGCGGAAGGGGGAATATAGGGGTTCGCCCATTAGGGGACGATACCTAGGGGTGCCAAACCTGCCCTCCCCCTCTCTACTTTCACCCACCGGGAACCAGGTATGTTCCTGGTAACACAATGTGGGACAGAGGCGGGTGACCAGGCACAAGTAATGGAATAGTTCAGTTCAGCTCAACACCTGACCTGTTCATCGGGAGTGTCTCACCAGAATGTGTGTCTGATAGTCCAGGAATGTGCAGCAGCAGTGGCCTCTCGCGGCCCGCATGGCGTCCCAGCCCAATCAGTCCTGCTGCTCCATTGGCGACGGTGCCCTCGAACGTCCCCCCCCCGCCGTCTCCGCGGCCACGTCTTTTTTATAGGATTTGAGGAAGTCTTCTGCTTGTTGTGGGGTTTGAAATAAATGCTGTCGGCCCTGGCAAGATATTTTGAGCTTCGCCGGGTAGAGCATGGCGTAGGGCAGCTCCAGGGACTGTAGTTTCTTTTTTACCCCGGTGAATTTGCGACGAGCTTCTTGGACCGAGGCGGTGAAGTCAGGAAAAAAGGATAACGTGGCATTACCATACACCACCGTGCCAATCTCACGCGCTCGCCTCAGCACCGCGTCCCGGTCCCTGTAGTTAAGGAAGCGCGCCACGATGGGTCGCGGCGGGGCTCCCGGCGGAGGCCTGGCAGCCAAGGATCTATGGGCTCGTTCCACTATAAGAGATGAGGAGAAGGAGTCTTTCCCGAACAGTTCAACCACAAGGCGCTCCATGAAAGTTTCCATTTTCCCCGTATTGGTGGACTCAGCCAGACCCAGTACGCGGACATTGTTGCGACGGGACCTCGCTTCCAAATCCTCGTTTTTGTCCGCAATGATCTTAAGGAGCCGATCCATCTGGGTCACCTGCCTGGCCGCAGAAGAGGCCCCGTCCTCCAGGGTAGAGATCCGCTCCTCCGTTTCTTTAATGCGAGTGTCATGGTGCTCCAGCCTGGTGACAACACTGTCCAGCCTGGTATTAATGCTGTCCACCTTGGCGTCTATGGAGGTCAGACTGTGCCGCATACCCATTAGTAGAGCCTTCCAGTCTTCGTCGGGTGCCCACGCAGCGGGCGCCTCGCTCCCCGACACTGGCACTGTCGCGGATTTCTTCGCGGCCTCGAACGGCAGCGTGGACTGTTTAGCATCCTTGCGACCCATGTTCAGGACCGTCCCTTCCAGCGTCCGGCCCTCTCCGGCTGACCGGTCGATCAGAGGAGCACCCCGGGCCGACGCAGCAGCCGAGCAGTCCGCAGTCCGCAGGCACAGTCTTCAACTGGCAAATGGCGATTCAGCGCAGCTCCCCCCAGCCGAAGGTCCGCAAGCGGGGAGACCCAGGCAGCACACAGCGGGTCAACCCCAGGGCGAGCGCCGCAGTCGCGAGCCCCGGTCAAGGCTCTCAGCATATGGGCGCTCCACAGCTCCTGCACTCCCCCACGTCCAGCGCCGATCCCCACCGCACCCCGCCGACAGAGAGAGGACCAGCGGGGGGGGGGGGGGGGGGGGGGGGCTCCAGCCGATCCGCCCGCCAAGGATGGGGTCGTGTCCCTGATGTACCGCTCGCCCGCGGTATTGCCACGGAAGCACTGGGACACTCGTGATGGGTAGGTATGTGTAGACTGGGCCCCCTCCGCCGAGCCCTGACAGGCCGCACCGCGCGGGGAGCTCTCACCGTCCTCCACGTGGCCCGCAGTCCGCAGCCACTCGCTCCACCGGGGACAGAGAAAGGTAGGCCGTCAGCCGTCTGGGGGCCGCACCCCACCAGGCCACCCACCCAGGGAAGCCACCGGACCGGTGGGATCGTCGCCAGGCCCCGGCCCCGTCCTACCAGAGTCGCCGGGAAGAGGCCGCTCACTCCGCCGCCAGTCACGCCGGCTCCTCCGCTCAAGCACCAGGGGGTCACCTCACGACTGGGGCACAGCAGGCTCCAGCGCTCCCATCCGATTCCTCCGGTGCAGCTCTCTCCCCCAGGGGGGCGCCCCCGCAGCAGCGCAAGGCCCCAGAAGCCTCGGTGTTTCCTGGCCGGCGACCCCGCCTTCCCGCCAGCGTCGAGACTGCAAGTAGCTCCGCTCGGGAAGGGCCGCCGACGATATCTCCGCCGTTCGGGAGGGCTTCCGCACTCAAAGAGCACCGCCGTGATCAGCAGGCATTCCGGCGTTCAGTCAAAGCATCTGTGGGTAGGATAGTGCGGTCAGGATAGCTGCAGGATCGGAAGAGTGCCTGGTCGGGCGAGAGCCTTGCTAAGGCGCGGCCATCTTGGTTTGGCGCCACCTAGCGCCCCCAGAACTAACGCCTTTTGTTTTAGGAGTTAGGCATGGAGGAGAGAAGTTACATAGTCTGCGTAATGTCGATAATTAGAAGTTGGTGTTCCTTCTCACCGAGGAGGCCTGGGAATCAAGGTCATACAGCTGAATACTGGCCGGAGTGTGGAAGACGGTGGAAAACTACCTAGGAGAGGTATTTGTCGAACTGAGGTGATCTGTAGGTAGGAGAGGCAGAGAGTGTCAGAGAGGTAGAAGGAGATAGAAGAAGGGGTTAGAGTACCAATCTGAAAAGAGCATCTTAAAGCGAGCTCTGTAGCTTTGGCTACTCAACCCAAACACAGTGAATGTACTTCTTAGGAAGTCTTCACGAGCTGACACCTTTTACTGATCTTGCCAGGGGGACGCTAAGTAGGGATGTCACTTTAGAGATAGAGTAGGGATAGTCTAATGCTTTCACTTTTCAGCCACAGATGAAGTCTGACTTAAATATTGGAGCAGTCCTTGTTTGCGTCTTATTTTTGGAACTTTTCATCCTTTACATGTTCCATCGGATTAAGCTCACTCATAGATATGGTTTTGTATTAGTTCTGATGTACTTTTACAACCTCGTTTTAAGGTGCTTGTATATTCAGTTGTTTTTGGCTTTGTAATAAACCCACTAACCTGGAACTCGGAGTCTGTGATCCTTTTGAGGCACAGTTATCACAGATTGTTGGATTTCGCTAAAAATGAGTTATTTCTCCCTTTTACACTTCTCAGCAGGTAATAAAGACCCATCGACCCAGGGTTCCTAGTTAATTTTACGTAGTGGAATCCGGCTGAATTAGTTGGTAGCGAGAGGAGGGTTACCTCTGTAGTAAGGGGAGAAGCTAGGGAAGAGTTAGTTACAAGCCCAGTAGAGCCCAAGAGATGGTTGTCCAGAGGATTGTGAGCGGAAACCAGCGGCGTTTGGCGGAGACCGACAGAGAGTGACGGTGCGGCAGAAACAGCAGTTCGTGGAGGAGTGAGTATGAATAGGGATGTTTGTTAGATTGCGGTGATGATTTGATTGTGTGATGTCTTGCAGAGTTGGAATGAGAGTTGAGTGATTGTTGTTTTGGACTGTGAGCGCGCGCGTTCCATGTAACATTTGATGTCAGGCTCGGTGAGTAGCCTAAGATCCCGGGATAGATAGATAGTGGTGTAGAAGACAACCAGAGCTGTAATTGTCTGACCACTGACTGTGGGAGTCGTGAGACGTCATCGACAAACCCACCCGAGATAGGGAACGAGAGAGTGAGTGTTTGAGTGACCAAGGCAGGTCGTGGTTTACTGTGTGCAAGATCGAGAGATTGGATCCCATTGATTACTTATATGACCGTCCGGCCGTTCGTGGGCAGATGGTCGAAGGCAGTTGTCCGGTCGTTTCGCGGACAAACAATTGTCAGATTGAGATAGACAATTCCGAGCGACTGTCCGGTCGTTTCGTAGACAGAGAGTCGATTGAGTGACTATTTGGTCATATGGTGCACAAACAGTTACTTGGTTGTTAGTGAGTTGTGCGAGAGTGAGAGACAAATTGTGAAGGAGGGGAACTGCAGAGAGAGGAGGAAAACTGACATTGAAGTGTGCCGCGCTGTGATAGGTCGGTTGGTGTAAAGACGTGCTGGCATTGATGGATTGACATCAGGAAGTAGAACGAAAACATTGTGGGTAAAAGAGTTGATTTCATCATGAAATGTTTTACGGTGTTGCGAGATCTTTGTAGGGGATATAGCGGAGTGGTAACTCATGTGGGGGAAGAGGCACCACCCGAGGATAACCCAGCTCATTGTATGGCTACAAACGTAGGGCTCCATACCATAATTTGGCTGCAGAATTGGCGCAAGATTACCGAAAAGGAGGGAGATTTAGCTTTCCCACGTTATGGTTCAGTTAGATTTGATGTGTTGTACCGATTGAGGGCAGTAATGACTGCGTTGCGACCTCTACCTAGACCAACACAGTTTGAGGCGCTAGACACATGGATGAGAGCAGCACATGCAAGGAAAAGAGATCGAAGTCAAGAAAGGGTGAAAAAGTCTATCAGGGTGTTTCAAGATGCATGATGGGACACATTGGCGAAAAGATAGAGGGTAGACACCATTGAGGGAGAAAGACTGTTTCCGTTATTAGTAAAAGTGGGAGATGGTCAGAAGAGAAGAGAAGAAGATGATAATGATAAAGATGACAGTCTACTGAAAAGGATACTAGCAGAGCGTCCACCTCCATATAATCCAAGCTCAGAGGAGGGGAGGGGACCAATTACAGAGGAACCTGGAGAACCACAGACAAGCTCCAGTGAAGGAAAAAGGGGAAGGATTTCAATGGGAACAGAGGGAATGGGAGCACAGTTACCGAAGAGTGCAGAAGAAAGTGGAGCTAACAGTTACCAGACTACCGGAAGCTCTTACAGTGCCGGTTACCATTGGTCCTACAGTATCAGTGTATGACCCAGATCAGGCAGGAAATGGGAGTCTGATACGATTAGAAATGAGAGAGAGCACTGGTTCTGGAGGGAATGGCACAGTGAGTGGAGCAGGTCACCCTTCAAGACCTATAGAATCGAGTACACCTTTGCCAACCACTGCAGATTCTTCTAGAGGTCATGGAGAATCAAGAACATCGAGATCAGAGTCTTTGGCTGATTCATGGTCCATTTGAGGATGTGGGAACCCCCAGTGAGAGGTCCTAGTGGAAGGATGACTCGAGGAGATAGTGATCAGGGAACCTCGGGGAGTCAAATGGTCTCACGAAACACTATCGAAGGGAATCAGTGTGGAGACCAGTGTAGTGAGAGTGGAGTCAAGTAGTGCATCAAGTCGAGGAGCGATTAAAGCTGCTATGAGGGCTAAAGTGTTAGATGTGGTGAGTTTAAAGGCAGAAGTAGAGGAAATAATCAGTGGGAATTTGCCTTTAGAAAGGATGGAACTCCATGAGCCCGATGAATTGCTGTTTGTGGCGAAGGATGTATCTCGTGAGGCAAGGAAAGCACATGAGAAATTGTCTGAATTGGCACAGAGGTATAACGTGGATCTGTCCAAAACAAACATGCTACAGGGAAATCACAGACTAAACTACAGTGACCAGGAATTATAAGAGAAAAGGGCCATTGGTCTGAAGACGCGTATTCGAGAACTGATTGTAGGGATACGTGCATGGAGCATGCTTGATAAATGGTAAGAAAGATGGTCTTAGAAGAAGAATGTCAGGAAGAGCATAGGAGAAACACTGCCTCCAGGAGGGGGGACAGTAGGAGTAGAGGCATATCCTTTGCGAGAAGTACAGAATGGATGGTATGTGCCATGGAGCAGAGGTGATTTGGCGGCGTTTACCAATGATTTTCCTCGGCTGAGGGCAAAACCTGTTGAGTGGTACAAACAGGTTGATCGATTTGTTAAAATTTAGAAGGTACTGTGGATCGATTTGAATACATTGTTTGACATTGTAGTACCGAGTTATTTGTGGTCTGCCTGTAAAATTGCTGTTGACTGGCCATCATCGGAACTAGATCGAGATCCTGTTACCCATGATCCTTCACCTGTGGTCATGAAAAAGTTTGAGCAAGTAATCACATGGTTGCAATCCAAGATTTCACCACAAGATATTTATTGGGTTAAGATAGACAGAACTGTTCAGGAGCCAAAGGAAACTGTACATGCCTATTATGAGAGGCTCTTGCAGGCCTTTAAGCAGTACAGTGGGCTAGATACTCTTGATCCAAAAGATATGGGACAGTTCATCTCTAAATTTGTTTTAGGATTAACACCAGAAGTTAGCTTTATGATGCAACATCATTTGATCTTCTGGCAGAACAAATTCCTGGACGAGATTCTGCGGTATGCTAGGAATTGTAGTAATGAAGTAGACTCTAAGCATAGGAAGCTCAAGGATAAGTTAATGCTGGTCCAAATGCAGAATGCGGAAAAGGCAGATCAGATACAGTCAGGCAGAGGAACATTGGGAAGAAGACAGGGAAACAATCAAGCAGGGACCCAGAATGTAATGGGTCAAGGAAGAGGGAAACCGAATGATCCGAAGACTGGAGTGGATGTTGCCACATTAAAGAAAACCACTGCATGGCATAACTGTCACAAGATTGGGCATTGGAAGCGTTAGTGTAGGTCCAATCCAGCTAATCAGACTCAAGGGGAGGAATTGGTTCAGATACCTGAGGTTACTAATACGGTGATGGGACCCAGATCTATGCAAGGGGGAACATCAGGTCAGCAAGTGCAAGTTCCCCAGCCACGAGAATCCCACAGGGAAATCAAACATATCAGTAGATCCCCCTTATCGAGGTCTCTGATGGATGAGATCCAGACCCGTCGCAATGGCGTTACCTGAGGGGGGAGGAAGACTATACACTTGGAGCAGGCTTGGAGGTAGACCAGAGAGGACCGTATGTAGAGGCGGATGTTGACGGTCATCCCACCACGTTTTTGGTTGATACCGGTGCTAATCGATCTACTGTTGAAGATTGCATTAATCTCTTAGCATGAGCTGAAAGCCATTTTGTACTTGGCAGCCATTTTAGTTAGCTATGTGCTGGACATTTGCTGTTTCCCTCTCCCAGAGTCTTGCACATGCTCAGAGGGGCCTAGCTAGTAGAATGCACCTGTTCCTAATATAGAACTGTCAGGCTGTTCTAACTGATGTCAGCAACTTATTACACCTCCTACTTGTTGACTGTGCAGTTTCTGTATGACCATCTATGTGCATAACTCTTCTCATGTGTACTTGTACCGCCTTTTTTCAGCCCCTGTGTGGGTATATAATGCCCCTGTTCTCTGTACTCCTTAGAAAATGTCTCATACAGTGATTTGAGAATACTGTGTGACACATTTTTCCCTCTTTAGAGGTTAAATAAAAAGATGTCTTTTATATTACAGCTTCTGTGCCAATCTCTTCTTTGTTGGTTTAAAAGGACCAGGTGTATCAGTGAAGCCCCTGAGAAGGTTTTGATTTCTACACTACTGTGAGATCTGCAGTAATTCCTAACCTACACCTTTCGGGACAATCAATCCAAGTTGTAGGAGTGGAGAATAAGAAAATGACTGATCCACTGACTGAGGCAATACCTGTGAGAATTGGAATTTTCCTCGACCGACACCAATTTGTGTAATGTGACTCAAGCCCAGTCCGTTTGTTGGGTTGTGATCTTTTGTGCAAATGGAACTGCACCATCTATTGTACACCCAAAGGAGTGGAATTGCTGACCTGAGAGATTCTGTCTCTCTGGACAGACGGGACTTCACAGGAGAAGAGATAGGATTGATCAAAGGAGTTGAGCCAGTGAAGATCCAAGTTAAGCCAAATGCTGAGTTCCCGAGAACGCCTCAGTACAACTTGTCACTAGAAACGGTTGCCGGAACCAAGCCTTTAATTGAGTCTATGATGGAACAAGCAATTTTGAAGGAGATAATGGTAAGACGATGTAACTCACCCATTATGGGACTGCAGAAACCAAGTGGGAAGTATAGAATCGTACAGGACCTGCGGAAGGTCAACACAATTGTAGTTCCTTGTTGTCCCGTGATACCGAATCCATCAGTGATACTGTTCCAGATCCCGTGCGAAGCTGAGTGGTTCACAGTGATTGGCCTATGTCAGGCATTCTTTTCGATACCATTGCATGAGGAGAGCCAATTTTTATTTGCTTTCCGTCTGGAAGATCGTGTGTTAACATGGTGTTGTATCCCTCAAGGGTATACAGAGAGTCCATCGATCTTCAATCCGCTTTTGAAGTAGAATCTATAAAGTCTCGTACTGCCACAAAACTCAGTTCTTGTGCAGTACATTGATGACCTCTTGATTGCGTTCGAGACGGAGGATGCTTGTAGGATCCATACTGTTGCTTTATTGAACCATCTAGCAGAAAATGGACACAAGGTGTCTCCAACCAAGTTACAATATTGTTTGACTGAGGTTCAGTATTTGGGTCACTGAATCGAAAAAAGCAAGAGAAAGGTGTCACCCGATCGAATTGAGGCGATCATAAATATGACTGTGCCTACCACTCAGAAGGAAGTCAGTATTTTTCTGGGAATCGTTGGGTACTGCCATCAATGGATCCCCAACTTTTCCTTGAAGGCGAAGCCTTTGCAGAGGCTGACGCACAAGGATGTGAGCGATCCGGTACCTTGGGATCATGACTGTCTGATTGCGTTCTTGGAGTTGAGAGAGGACCTGTGTCGTGCTCCAGCTCTAGAGATGCCGGACTATAACAAATCCTTTTCATTGTTCTGTTATGAGCGAGAAGGTTGCGCATTGTCAGTTCTTACTCAAAGTCATGGAGGTGTCCGTAGACCAGTTACCTATTTCTCAGCTACTTTAGATCCAGTAGCTTCAGCTTTGCCCGGATGTCTCAAATTCGTTGCTGCAACCGGTGTCAGCATTGAGAGATGTGAGAGTATTGTTATGGGTCACCCACTTATGGTTTTTATTCCACACTCAGTTGAGCTCCTGATGACGAGAACTATGACACAACATATGACAAATAATAGACTCACACGTTATGAGCAGGTCATACTTGCCTCGAAGAATGTTAATTTGAAATGTTGTTCTGTGCTGAACCCTGCTACTTTGATGCCTTTGCCGATTGTAAGTGATGAAGATTATGAGGATCATGACTGTCTCGATTTGACTGAACTCTGCACCAAGCCGAGACCTGACATTATGGATGAACCTCTACCCGAATCTGATGAAATCCTTTTTGTTGATGGTTCATGCTTCAGAGACAATGACACCTGAGAGCAGCATTTGTGGTATGTAACATTTCTGGAGTTGTGGAAGCTGCTTGTTTACAGGGAGTATACTCCGCACAAGTAGCTGAAATCATTGCCTTGACTCGTGCCTGTTTAGTCGCTGATCAAATTTGAGTAACTATCTATACCGACAGCCAGTACGGGTTTGATGTGGTTCATGCCTTCAGACAGTTATGGTCACAGAGGGGCTTTTTAACGTCATCAGAATCTCGTATTAGGAATGGGGAAAATGTGAGACAGTTGTTGGAAGCTTTGCAGCTTCCACAAAAAATTGCTGTGGTAAAATGTGCAGCCCATGGGAGGGAAAATAACTTTGTCTCTCTAGGGAATCGATACGCTGACGAAGTTGCACGTTTTTGCACTGAACAAGGGTGCATTTTCACTGGAGATTATACAGGAGAGAGCCCAGAAAGAACCGAGCTCAGCATGATGTTAGCCAAGGCAGACACTTGGGATGAGCTAAAGCGTCTGCAGGGAGAAGTTTCAGAGCAGGAAGAAGCTGCATGGGTTAGAGTAGGATGTGAGAAAAGGGATGATGGCATTTGGGTTTCAAGTGATGGTCGAGCAGTGTTACCTGATGATTTATTGAGTCCTATGGCAAGACAAATTCATGGAGCAGTGCACCTTGGAAGGGATGCTATGGTGCGAGTGTTCAGACAAACGTGGTACAATCCACGGTTCCTTGTATTTGCTGAAGCAGTGTGTCACAGGTGTGTTACGTGTCAGCAAATGAATCCTGGAAAGAAAACTGTGGCTGCATTGAGTCACATTGGGAGGTCTGGAGGGCCTTTCAATAGAATCCAGCTCGATTTTATAGAAATGCCTAAGTGCAATGGCTTGAGGTACATTTTTGTTGTGGTGTGTTTTCTCATGGTGGGTGGAAGCTTACCCGACAAGAGGATGCGATAGCCTGACAGTAGCAAAATTGTTGCTTAGGGAATTGATTCCGTGGTTCGGTCTTCCAACTTCGTTGGAGTTGGATAGAGGAACACACTTCCACAGCGAGATCAGGAAGTTACTTTGTGCTGCCCTAAATGTTGATCAAAGACTGCATTGTAGCTATCGACCAGAGGCTTCTGGTATTGTGCAACAGATAGATGGGACTTTGAAGATGGCAAAAGTGTGTTCGTCTAAGTCTTTGAAATGGACGCTGGTGTTGATGAGTGTTCGTAGTACTCGCAATATTAGAACTGGCCCTTCACCACACGAGATCCTGATGGGAAGGGCAATGCGGTTTACCAGCAGTGTCATCCACAGTCTTAATTAAATCACAGATGATTTGATCCTTGACTATTGCAAAGGAATGGCTGAAGTGGTCCCTTTTGTGTCTCACCAGGTTGAAGCTGCAACTGCCCCGACCTCGAGGGACCTCTGCCATGACCTGTGTCCGAGTGATTGGGTGTTGGTTCGCAAGCATGTGAGAAAAAGTTGCCTTGATGCCTGTTGGAGAGGCCCTTACCAAGTGATTTTGGTGACAAATACAGTGGTGAAGTGCGGAGGCTTTCCGAACTGGATACACGCCTCCCATACTCGCAGAGTTCCAGAACCCCTGGAAGAGACAGCTCCTCTCGGAGAGGAAAATCCAGCTGTGGCAACAAGGCCACTCGAGGGGACAAGCCAAGCTGTGGGGGTTGCTGATGAAGCTGGTTGCCCACCAGAGCAAGCTGAGGGGGGTCATGCTACACAAGACCCAGGTATTGACTCTCAGGGAGAAGGTAACGTTGCAAATGGTATAGAGTTGGACTCAGCTGAAGGAACTGGTGCGCAAAGTGGTCGGGGGCACTGGAGAAAAGCTGATATTGCAGAAGAATCGTGGCCTGGGAGACAAAAAAAGGCTGAATCTGAAACTAGCTTCAAGAGAGATCTTGCACCTGTGTCGGAGACATCTGAATCTTAATTGAGTGACGCAGAGCAACCTCAAGAAGGTCCAAGAAGGTCAAGGAGAGTAAGAGTGCCTTGTCAGAGATACGATGCCCCGGAGTGGACTTAAGTGATTACTGATGCCAGAAGTAGTTGGGACCGGGAGCCTGAGGTCTTCGCAAGTGATCAGCAGAACACCGGAGTTGAAAATTGATGTGGGACTGATAGTTCCTGGATTGGAAATAGAAGGAGTACTGACAATAACTATTCCGAGACCTCCGATATTGAGCCGAGTGCGAATTCTGATCCTTCAGGAACTATCCTTTCCAACTTTTGGATATCAGCCACCAGCTCAGGAAATTGCAGCTGTTCGCTTTGAAATTTTGCAGCGTGTATTGATTGAAATCGGTTCTGAGCTTATAAGAGACTGTGATTGAACTGTGACATGTAAATAAGCATTAAAGAAGATAACCTAGGTCCGAGTGGAAGAAGAATAAATTTAGGGATCTTTTTGTAGAAGAAGAAGGAGGGCTAAGGAAGTCTTTCTGAACTGTGTAAATAAAAACCTGAGTAAAGAACAGTAAAAGAATTTCCAGTACTTCAATGGACTGTGTTTAAACTGTTTGAACAGCAATCTGAGGTGAAAGGAAGAAGACCTCTAGATTATCCTCTTGCTGAATCAAACTGACAAGCTAAAAATGGAGTCTGGAAATTCGAAACATAGGTCTAAATGTGTGATAAGTACACTCATAGTAGGGGTGATAGTTGTAATAGCAGTAGTTGTTATTGTGTCCGTAAACGTTTCACATGATGCAGAAGTTGAGGAAGTGGGAGTACAAGGGGCATCCACACCTATCACTTCTAGCACAAAAAAGAGTATCGTAGGAGCTGGAAAAGCTATGCTAGATCAAACTAGTCGTATGTTGCATGCAGATTTGTCTAGAGGCAATTACACGCTTAATGCATATGCAAAGCTGCTATATGAGTATGTGAACACAATGGATGTGAGAGACTGTTATGTGTGTATGCAGTTGCTTGCGTCTGTAGAGGAGGGTATTCGATACCATCATCTCCCTTTGAAGTATGGTATTACATGTAGTTTATTGCTTAGTATGTTTTATGATAAGGGTCACTATGAGTATTATTTTTCCAATTATGACGTAATGCTTTCAGAGGTTCCAGCTTATAAGCATTTGAACAAGTATGATTATTACAAGCAGAAAGATAGAATAGGGAAGTATTTCATACCCACCGTAACTTTAGATACAGCCTATGCACATCGTCACAACTTGACATACTCATTAACATATGTAGAGAAGAAATGTATAGATAGACATATACAATTAACTGGAAATCGTTATGACAAGGAAGGGAAAGTTGAGTGGACTAAGGAGGAGTTAGCACATAAAACTAAAGGGAGTAGTGGTTTAATAGCATTGGATTTTGAGCAGAAAGGAAAGTTGTGTGTGAAACAAGCTCAGACCTATTATGATATGGTCTTTGTGGGACAGAGTGCGTGTGATCATACTTTCACTAATGAGGCTACAGCGAAGATGTTTTTGCAGGATGCGGTACAAGTGGTTCCAAACGTGTATTTTGTGTGTGGTAAAAATGACTATGTGCAAATGCCATTGAATTGGTATGGTACATGCTATATAGCAGTGGTATTCCGAAGATTTATCATGTGGAAGACTTAGGACTTTTGTATAGTGGATTACACCCTAGAAGGAAGTGAGGTGCAAGTGCAGGAGAGATTGTGGGGGTTATTTTTGGAGCGTTGATACCAAATATGGGAGTAGTGCTGAATGATATTAAGATCAAGTTGTCGGCAAACACAGCTCAGTCGTTGTTGCTTGTAGACAGAAAAAGTGTGTCAATAAGAGCTATGGTGATGCAGAATCGTCTTGCTTTAGATGTGTTACTGGCAAAAGAGGATGGAGTCTGTAAAATGCTGAAAGTTCAACATTGCTGTACTTATATACCTGATAAGAGTAAAGATCTGGAGACGTTTATCAATAACATCACTGAAATCCATCTTGAGCTACATGATTTAGCCAGGCAAGGTAGGAAGTTGGTTTGCGTCCCTTGGAAAGGAAATTCTTGGTTACATCTTGAAGCCTATTATCTAATGGTGATTTGTGTGAATATATTGTGGGGATTAGTTAGAGTTTACAAGTGGCATAAAGCGAACCAAGTTGAGAGATCACTTAGAGAGCAAGAGCGAAGGATGGAGAGACTGCAGGGCAGTCATTATGAGAATATCAAAAGCCTGGAGAGATTCAGATAGGGAAGAGTGGCTACAAGTTCTGTTTAGGTCGGTTCTTTCTCCAGGGAGTGTGAATTGTTGCAATGACACTTGTCATCAGAGGGGGGAACTGATGGAGCGCGATCGTGCTCTAAAATTGTAGGGGTGCATCATAATCATGAATAGTCCGCACCCACACAGCTTCCTGTGTTGTATTAACTTTGATCATTAGAAATGTGTCGTAATAATAAAAATGTCCAAGTGAGTGGATAGAAAAGTATTTCGTGTCATGCAAGAGAAATGAAATAGCATCTATGTTTGGAAAGAATAACTTTTAGTATATTGCATTTCCCTAATGAAAAGCCTATGAGCAATTTAGTACCTTTTGATTTAAACATGCACCATGATGAAGATTGCACGAGTAGGGGATTAGTTGTGCTTAATGTGTAATAATTGTAGATGTTTGCAAAGCAAAGCATTATTAATTCATGTGTATAATTTGATGTGTAAAGGCCTAAATGAAATGTTTATGTTGTGTAAATGAAAGACCTGTGCATTCATTCCTATGTTGGCCGATTTGTGTAGGCCTGAAAATGTAATTTCCCTGGTAAGCTCCCGCATTTGGAGGTAGTCAACGAATTTCATGTACATGCAAGGTTGTTCTGTTCTCACGTTTCAGTTGCAGGTGGAAGAAGCTGCCTTTGTTAGTTAGAACTAACGCCTTTTGTTTTAGGAGTTAGGCATGGAGGAGACAAGTTACATTGTCTGCGGAATGTCGATAATTGGAAGTTGGTGTTCCTTCTCACCGAGGAGGCCTGGGCATCAAGGTCACTGGCCAGAGTGTGGAAGACGGTGGAAAACTACCTGGGAGAGCTGTTCGTTGAGATGAGGTGATCTGTGGGCGTGTTTTACATCTTTGCATTTTGTATTATGGAAAGTTCCCCGAGGGAGGAGAGGCAGAGAGTGTCAGAGAGGTGGGAGGAGACAGAATGAGTTAGGAGAAGGGGTTAGAGGACCAATCTGAAAAGAGAATCTTAAAGAGAGCTCTGTAGATTTGGCTACTTAACCCAAACACAGTGAATGTACTTCTTAGGAAGTCTTCACGAGCTGACACCTTTTACTGATATTGCCAGGGGAATGCTAAGTAGGGATGTCACTTTAGAGATAGAGTAGGGATAGTCTAATGCTTTCACTTTTCAGCCACAGATGAAGTCTGACTTAAATATTGGAGCAGTTCTTGTTTGCGTCTTATTTTTGGAACTTTTCATCCTTTACATGATCCATCGGATTAAGCTCACTCGTAGATATGGTTTTGTATTAGTTCCTATGTACTCTTACAACCTCATCTTGAGGTGCTTGTACATTCAGTGGTTTTTGGCTTTGTAATAAACCCACTAACCTGATACTCGGAGTCTGTGATCCTTTTGAGGCACAGTTTTTACAGATTGTTAGATTTTCCTAAAATTGAGTTATTTCTCCCTTTTACACATCTCAGCCGGTAATAAAGACCCATCGACCCAGGGTTCCTAGTTAATTTTACGTAGTGGAACCCGGCTGAATCATCATGAAGGCAGAAGTGTTATGTTTAAGCTATATGTAACACAATGGGGTTTGCCACTGTGTTGTTATGGTTTAGTAGCCTTTTCAATGAAAAATATTTTTTTTAGTTTGCCTATAACTTTTGACCCAGTAGACAGATTTGCGCTAAATCTGGCAGTCAGCTATGGGCAGGCAAATCAATTTTCATGCCAATCCATGCAAGGGGGAAAAAGGTGTTCCCCCATTTTAGCTCCTATAGGATATGTTGCTTGTGCCTACAACCCGAAGCACTAAACAGATTTACATCATACTTGACATGGTAGTAGAACTTTATTAAAAAAAGTGTGCTTTGTTAGTTTTGTGTAAACCTGCTCAACAGATTTTTTTTCTATTCATAAGTGCTTAAAAAGTTGCTGAGCGGGCTTTAAACCGTTAACACTTCTGTATATCTCTGCTATCTAAAAAATGTGAGTAAGTGATTGGCAACGGCTGTCATTAACACTTTAAATTCTTCCACAAATGTGATTAGAAGGGCTCTAAAAAATGTCAGCCAACTTAAAAATTGCAAATTGAAACTGACCCATGATATTTGCACAGTGGGGAAAAAAATTCCAAAACCATGAGGCCACCCTCAGGGATGACCTTAATCCAGAGCAATGCTGAGAGGTGCTTAAAGGCATAAAAGGTGAATTCCCACATAAGGAATAAACACATAGAAACCAGCGCCCGATTCACAAATAAAAAAATGATTGCGATCAATCGAGCTGCCATTTTAGGTTGTAATTTGACTTCCATTTTGTGAATGACTCCCAATTATATTATGATTCGCAAGTTTCAAAAAGTGGTGGAAAAAAACAGGCAAAGGCAGACACTAATGATTGTCTAGCCCCAAGACACGGGTGGGAGAGAACTGCAAAGCCATTCACTGTCTGCAAACACACCCTATGCCCAACCTCCACTGCACATAGCTGACAGCTGACAGCTGAACGCAGCAGGGGTTGAATGCCAACGCTATGCCCAATCCCTGCTGCGCATGGTGAAGGTCCTGCCGTGCAGAGGTTGACAGTCCGTGTCGGGGTGGTTGTAGGACTTGCCCTCCCTACTGATGCTCCAGAGCAGGGTGCCAGGCTCTACATGCCAGCTTTGGTCATGTGCTCAATGTCCCTTCCGCCCTGCAGTGTCTCTTGAGGTACGCCAGATATTAAATGGCAGTCTTGGTATTTCCGTGGATGTTGCCCCTCATCTTCTTGTGTCGGTATTGACTACTTAGGTAAGAAAAGGGAAACTGTGCTTGGTCACAATTGGACTGATGAAAATATTATTTTGGCAAGCTCCCCCTCAAACAGCCGGAGGCCCATTGCCTTGGCGTGCTCAGCAGCACGTGATGCACCATGAGCTGTGGTCAGGGAAGAACGGTGTCTTGGGGCGTCACATACAAAGGGTTTTAGCAGTCGCAAACCCTTTTTCAAATGTATAAATCCCATTTAATGATTCAGAAAGCGCTTTCCAAATCATTAAATGGGTTTAGGAAACCACACCAAATTGGTATTCAGAAGGAGTATATTTAGAGCGTCTCTTCCAAAGGCCGATTTCTTCTGGTATGAGTTAATGTTTTGTGACTGAAATCTGGTCGCAAAACAGTAATATTTTCACCAACACCTCAAATGAGGTGGTAACCGATTCACAAATGGGAAGAGATCTCCAAGGAACTCCCTTCTCCCTTGTAAATGGTTAAAACATTTTTAGGTGTAGATCGTGGTCCATGGGACTACTGCTTACTCATAAAACTGTCAGTAAAGGATTTCTTTTTTTTTTTGTTGATTCATACCATTTTCCTTTAAGGAAATATGGCTGCAGGTTAAAAATTATTTTTTAAAAGATTGTTTTATTGAAAGGCAATCACAGACATGGTAGCATTCTGACCCCGGAAGGCCACCATCACAGTGGTAGTTGTCAATCACAGTAGGTCACAATTTGTGACCTTCCTCTGCATGCGGATTGCAACCCACTATGAATGGCAATTTTGCAAATTGACTTATTAATACGTAGGTCAGTCTGTGAAATCAGAAGAAATTTGCTACTACTTTTACTGAATCTGTTCTTGGTACATGATGCCCCTCGAGCCTACCCTGGTATAATTAAGATTGAATGCTTTGCAAGAGGGCCATGGGGATTTGATGGGCTGCAGTGTACGTTTGTCTTGCCTTTTTCCCAGTGCTTGGGGTGTTTAACTTTATATTATCCCTTTGCAAGACACTTTGCACTTTCATAGACACTTCGCACATGTATACACAAGACATTGGGGCATATTTACAAAGAAATGATGCGGCGCTGAAAGCAATTTAGCAGTGCCGGGCCCCGTTTGAAAAATGCAGGGACGTACCGTATTCACAAGAATAAGGCGCACCCCTGTGTTTTCCCTTCTGCCGGCACTAAAAAAGCTCCCTAATGCCAACTCAGACACCCATGCACCAGTGTGCAAGGGTGCCTGCGTTTCAGAGGTGATTGTTTATGTGCAGGAAGATACACCTTCCTGCACATAAACAATCATTAAAGGAAATTTACTTCTTTTGTGTGTTCTGCAGCATGCATCAAAAAATGAAAGGACACTGTTCCAACAATAGGGTGCAGACAGATACCCTAGAGGAAAATATTCTAAGTTAAATGGACCCACCAAATGAGGGGAAGAACGTGTCTTGTCTCTTGTTGCCCTCACACACCCCAAGAGGTGTCATGCTTCATCATCGGGCAGTTGCTCCTCGTTGGGCCGGCGCTGCAATCCCCAACGGGTTCCCCTGAAGGGTCACTTTGGCAGAGATCTTTTGAGACATGCCGGATGGTGCATGTGGGTATGTGGGGTGTGGGTCCAAAAATGAGGGTAACAAAGTGTGTGCATCGTGGTTTAAAACTGACCAAGGGTGGCCAGAAAAAGTTGTAGTGTATAGCAACACCCTTGTCAGAATAAAAAACTCATAAATCGAGTATAATCCCAAGGGGCACATTTGTGCCTCGGTATCATAGACATGGTCAACATGTTTCACGCCTCTGTTGCCATAAACGGTCGTTGGCGCTTCTTCAGGACCAGGATTGAAGAGTGTGGTGAAGTGCACGTGAAGAAATATTAAAAGATAAATACCCATAATACATGTCAGGGCGGGTCATTGTACTGCTCCTGATCACAACCTAGAATAGAAAGGAAAAGAAAGAAAGTACATCGAATGTGCATTAGCATTGCTTAATGCAACATAGTGTGCCACTGCTGTGTGCAACGTATCAATGCCACGAAAAGAAAAACAGCACGAGACCAGAGAGGGGTCAATTATCCCCTAATTAGACACAGGACATGTACGGAAGGCTTAGGGCCGTAATATGGTGAGCCAAAATTATCAAGGGGCCCAAACTAGGGGGAGGATAAGAACTAGCCCATCCCCAAATGAAGATAGGGTACCCTTAGCCCCACCAAATCCCCGGAAGAGTCATAAACCTTCATAAAAGAAACCTACACATTGCTGGAGAATGTCCTTACCTCCCAAATAAACTGCACTCGCTCCAAAGACTGTGGGCGGAAAACGCCCGCACCATGACGGGCTAACAAAAACAGACATTACAAAAGAATATATAACAAAGATAAACATATATCCAAAGGTACGAGCAATGTGCTCAAAAATGTAAAACTCAGTCACACATCCTCATCGTCCAATGTTTAACTCACAAATATCATAAGTGCCCAACGCCCATGCACCTATCGTGTCCCGCCACCAAGCCAAATATGCAGCAGTGGCCGCGCGACGGAAGATTTTTAAAGAGGGCGTATAGGTGCCGTTGGCGTGCTCTAGTTCCGGGGTGTTCCTCTGTCCCAAGTGGGGACAGCGCATGCGTACAAACTGGCCCCAAAGCGCATGCGTGGCCGGGGAATGCTAATCCCCAGCGCATCGACATCCCGGGTGGAGACTAATTAACAAAGCAGTCTAAGAGAATTCATTAAGCCACAACCCAGTGTACAAATAATAGCATACACCGGGGAAGTGTGTGCTTCTATGTAAGCTGGAAATTACAATGAACGATAAGGGAGCCCTCCAGGGACAGTCTTGTTACAGCGACTTATGTCAGACATTGAAGTACCCTATATTACTGGTGACTAATTAAACAGGGTATTATACCCAAACCTAACATGTGTAAGGATACCAAATCCATGTAATCCTGTTGTTATAAAAGGGGGTAGGTAAATGAAAAAGAGGAGGGGGGGGGAGAGAAGAGCGGCCACCAAAATTCATACACCCTAAGTAAGTATATATAGTGCATCCCTGAGAGCCTCCCATCCTGGTGATACCAAAGGGCTCGTGTGGAAAAAGAAATAAGAAGTAGAAGGGATAGTAAAGATAATTGGTCCCTCGGCAGAACCGCCGTGCATTAATACTATCAAAAAGAGGGGGGGACCTGAGAACCAGTTAATGGTCCAGTGTCCGTGCTCCCAAAACAACATACAACAAAAAATGAAAGGACACTGTTCCAACAATAGGGTGCAGACAGATACCCTAGTGCTTAAAGATAAAAAGAGGAAAAGATTCTAAGTTAAATGGACCCACCAAATGAGGGGAAGAACGTGTCTTGTCTCTTGTTGCCCTCACACACCCCAAGAGGTGTCATGCTTCATCATCGGGCAGTTGCTCCTCGTTGGGCCGGCGCAGCAATCCCCAACGGCTCCCCCGAAGGGTCACTTTGGCGGAGATCTTTTGAGACATGCCGGATGGTGCATGTGGGTATGTGGGGTGTGGGTCCAAAAATGAGGGTAACAAAGTGCGTGCATCGTGGTTTAAAACTGACCAAGGGTGGCCAGAAAAAGTTGTAGTGTATAGCAACACCCTTGTCAGAATAAAAAACTCATAAATCGAGTATTATCCCAAGGGGCACATTTGTGCCTCGGTATCATAGACATGGTCAACATGTTTCACGCCTCTGTTGCCATAAACGGTCGTTGGCGCTTCTTCGTCAGCATGCATCACACATAAAAGGAGCAAAAAACAAGGAGAAATAAAAGTATCTCTCCTCATTGCGCCACCTAACGCTTGCTTTTCAATGGTGTTATTTTTGGCACTACCTCAGCTTTACAGATCCTTGTAAATCTGGGGCAGTGTTAAAATGCAATGGGTGTTGCTGGGAATGCCCACAGCAACACCCACTGCATGCCCTTTTGACACAGAAAACTGTAGCGAGGAGGGTCGTAGTTACAAGACAGCGTTAAGCCACGAAAAGTCGCTTAGCGCTGTAGGAGAGTAGGATCTGCTTCTTATAGTTACCCCCACTTTTTGCTGATGTTTCACTGTTTTCGACTAAGTCTGACTGGGATCCTGCTAATCAGGACCCCAGTCTATCTGCTTTCTCTCTAAATTGATTACACATACTTTAGGTACACTCCAGATTGGATTCTGGGGTACCATTATCAGTTCCTAGAATATAGTATACTATGTACCCAGGGCATAGGTACCCCAGAGGCCTCTCAGGGGCTGCAGCGTGTATTATGCCACTCCTGGGAGACCATTCAAAATGACACAACAGGTCTGCTACAGCAGCCTGTGTAAGGTGGTGCATGCACCCCTTACTTAGATATAGGTTCACTATATCTATCCTTATCACTGCACATATAAACCTATCAGTTACCCCTGTGGCAGGCCTTATGAATCCTGAAGGCAGGGTGCTGGGTTTTTGTGAGAGGGTGCCCATGCATGAGCAGAGCCCCTCTGCAGCCTTCGGAACCTATATTCCGGGGTTGTTTGTGATGCAGCCAACCATATATACTTAAGTGCATTATAACCTCGCGGTAAATACTAACTTTAAAACGGCTGCACGGAAACATGTTGTGTTTGGTGTCAAACACCTTGGAATCATACTTCCACATCAGTAACTGGCGGGGGAGGTATGATTCCACCCTACTAGAAGGAAAAATATGACAACACCGGTACACCCGGTACCAGCTTCACAGAACCCTGGCATCACAAAATGGATGCTGCCAGCCACAGACACGAGTCTGCCCTCCTGCTGCTGGATGAAACTCTGGCAGGGGAGGCTGGACAATAGGTTTCCTGTCACAGGGAAGTGTGACCACCTCCCAGACAGGCTTTAGTGGCTGGGTGAGTGGACTCTGAGAGTGCTTGGATGACAGCACTGGGGACACATGTGGTGTCCCTGTGCATTGTCCAGCTCAAACCGGTTGCAGGGGCTATCAGCCCCTGCTCTGGCGCAAAACTGGACAAAGGACATGGGTGTAGCCACCCCTCTGTCCTGACCCTCCCATAGGTGGGTCCCCAGAGTTTGTCCCACCCCTTCCTTGGGTATAAAGTAGGAACCCCTGGCTACAGGACTTTAGATATACCTGGACGAAACTCTGCTACAGAAACCAAGTACTTCGACTATCTACATGACGTTGGATGACTGAAGAATCTCCCTTGGAGTAAAGGAGTTACTCCCCTGCAAGGCAGGCAACTTAAATGCATCTGACCGGTTTTCATCTACTCAACTCCTGAAGGATTATGAAGATTTGTGCAGCACAGGAGGTGAATTCCTGTGGTCTCTGAGGTTGAGCCGTGCTCTCAGCAATGCTGAGATCTGCATCCCTCTTGGGGACCGTGCAACCGGAACCCCTCGGCACCGTGTACATTTGCAGCAGCATATGCTTTTTGGCAATCCCTGAGGCTGTGCTTTGGACTACTTCTAGTCCAGACCCCGAGCAGTGTTTCCGCCAAAGATTACCGGCCTACACTCCACGAGTGTTCCGTGGGCTGGTATTTTGTGATTCCTCTCGAGGTCTCTACGCGATCCCTGGTCCGTCGACCTGTGGGTCCCTGAGAAGGGAACTTTAACTTTAAGTGGGCTTTCCTGGTTTCTCCAGATGTGCCCTGACTCTCCATTGCTTGGGTAATCCCCAGGACCTTGCTGGCCAACATTGAAGCATCTTTTCTCTGACCGTGTGGGTTGCAGTTGCCAAGGCTTGTTGGTCTGCAATCCAGACACTGACCCCCCAGCACTCGACATTCTTCATGGGACAGCTCCCCTACAGACTTTGGTCATCATCAACATCTCCTGGTCCCCGTGGCTGCAGAGTCAAGCTTCACCTCATCTCACCTGAAACACCCGACATTGGTGGGCATTCGTCTATCGTGCCTCTGGTCACTGTGAAGTGACTTAGACTCTGTACCCTCTGCTTTCAGGTTCTTCTCAGCTCTGATCCAGGCTTGGATCACACCGACACTTCTCATCTTCCTGGCAGCAGCACTTCCTCGCATCACGCCATTGAAATCAACTAGCGTTCCCGACACCACTGACCCCTATGCACCCGGCTCTCCTGGGATAGGTAACACGGGTACCTGGGTACTCTCAAGGGTGCTGGCCTTAGAACGTTCTATGTTCCAAAGGGTTTGCTTAAAGTCCTCTCCTAAGTGTGCTTAATCTTTAAAATTCCAACTGTGACTTTCCCATAGGATTGTACGGAGCTCGCGCCTGTGTTCTCACACTGCACATGTCCCCCGTGGGTCCCTTGTGTCACTACCTTGGGTGGTTCTTTGGGGTCCCAGTGATTCTACGCGCTCTAGGCACTGTGTCTAGTCAAGTCATGGTTGTTATACCACTTTCTTAGTATATGGTTTGGTCTCCCCCTGGAGCGCACTGTGTATTCTGCTATTTACTGTTGTTCTAGTGCTTTAATATTGTGTATCTTGTGCTCTAATCTCATAAAGAGGTTGTTAGAGAGTGTTTAGTAATAAATACATTTATGTTATATATGCCGTGTGTGGTTCTCCTTTCATTTGGTCATTCAGGAGATTATAATCTGGTGAACCAACTGCTTTACATTTTTCGAGATTTAGCCTGAAGGCTGCTCTCCATAGCAACCACTAGGATAGCTTTCAGTAAAGGTTGTCTTTAACCTAATCATCAATAAGAGTCGTTTGGACTGGTGCAACGTGTCCACTATAACTAGTAGACAGCATATAACAGGCCAACTTCTCACATTGGTGGCAGCGGTGGGATTCAAGCTTGCTATTCCTTTACCAGATAATCTCATTGAGTGACTAACTGAAAACCACTACATATAAAACAAGATTAGAATAAAGTTAGTTCTACTGAACTTAGAGTTGGGTGAGCCAAGGGTCTAGCACATCCTTTCTCCAACTCAAGAGAGTTTAGTAGTTCCCACTAGGTTAGGTAGGTGTCACACTACATAACACTAGTATGTCTTCCAGACCAGAAGCCAGTGGGCCTCTGGCAACTAAGTTTGACCATATCCCATTCCAAGAATTGAGGAGTATGTGTACAGCTAGGAAACTGAAGACAGGGAAAAAATCCACGCACCAAACGCCTCATAGAGGCTTTGCTGTTGGATGACCTCAGAAAGACCCCAGGGTCTGATTAGGCAGGCAAGTTGGGTGGGACAGCAGAAGAGGAAAGGCCAGGAAGTGAAAACATCCAGGACCTAGACTCTGATGCTGACCAGGAGGATCTAGATGATTCTATCCTGGACAATCCAATTCTTCCTGAAGGTGAGGGAGAAGGCCTCGGTGGCCCTCTCTTTACCCCACCTGGAAGGGTTAACAGTTTATCAAGAAGATCAAGATCTCCTTCTCAGGAATCTAATCATTCTACGTACTGCCACAAAACTCAGTTCTTGTGCAGTACATTGATGACCTCTTGATTGCGTTCGAGACCGAGGATGCTTGTAGGATCCATACTGTTGCTTTATTGAACCATCTAGCAGAAAATGGGCACAAGGTGTCTCCAACCAAGTTACAATATTGTTTGACTGAGGTTCAGTATTTGGGTCACCGAATCGAAAAAGGCAAGAGAAAGGTGTCATCCGATCGAATTGAGGCGATCATAAATATGACTGTGCCTACCACTCAGAAGGAAGTCAGGATTTTTCTGGGAATGGTTGGGTACTGCCATCAATAGATCCCCAACTTTTCCTTGAAGGCGAAGCCTTTGCAGAGGCTGACGCACAAGGATGTGAGCGATCCGGTACCTTGGGATCATGACTGTCTGATTGCGTTCTTGGAGTTGTGAGAGGACCTGTGTCGTGCTCCAGCTCTAGGGATGCCGGACTATAACAAATCCTTTTCATTGTTCTGTTATGAGCGAGAAGGTTGCGCATTGTCAGTTCTTACTCAAAGTCATGGAGGTGTCCGTAGACCAGTTACCTATTTCTAAGCTACTTTAAATCCAGTAGCTTCAACTTTGCCTGGATGTCTCAAATCCGTTGCTGCAACCGGTGCCAGCATTGAGAGATGTGAGAGTATTGTTATGGGTCACCCACTTATGGTTTTTGTTCCACACTCAGTTGAGCTCCTGATGACGAGAACTATGACACAACATATGACAAATAATAGACTCACACGTTATGAGCAGGTCATACTTGCCTCGAAGAATGTTACTTTGAAACGTTGTTCTGTGCTGAACCCTGCTACTTTGATGCCTTTGCCGATTGTAAGTGATGAAGATTGTGAGGATCATGACTGTCTCGATTTGACTGAACTCTGCACTAAGCCGAGACCTGACATTATGGATGAACCTCTACCGAATCTGATGAAATCCTTTTTGTGGATGGTTCATGCTTCAGAGACAATGACACCTGAGAGTAGCATTTGTGCTATGTAACATTTCTGGAGTTGTGGAAGCTGCTTGTTTACAGGGAGTATACTCCGCACAAGGAGCTGAAATCATTGCCTTGACTCGTGCCTGTTTAGTAGCTGATCAAATTTGAGTAACTATCTATACCGACAGCCAGTACGGGTTTGGTGTGGTTCATGCCTTCAGACAGCTATGGTCACAGAGGGGCTTTTTAACGTCATCAGAATCTCGTATTAGGAATGGGCAAAATGTGAGACAGTGTTGGAAGCTTTGCAGCGTCCACAAAAAATTGCTGTGGTAAAATGTGCAGCCCATGGGAGGGAAAATAACTGTGTCTCTCTAGGGAATCGATACGCAGACGAAGTTGCATGTTTTTGCACTGAACAAGGGTGCATTTTCACTGGAGATTATACAGGAGAGAGCCCAGAAAGAACCGAGCTCAGCATGATGTTAGCCAAGGCAGACACTTGGGATGAGCTAAAGCGTTTGCAGGGAGAAGTTTCAGAGCAGGAAGAAGCTGCATGGGTTAGAGCAGGATGTGAGAAAAGGGAGGATGGCATTTGGGTTTCAAGTGATGGTCGAGCAGTGTTACCTGATGATTTATTGAGTCCTATGGCAAGACAAATTCATGGAGCAGTGCACCTTGGAAGGGATGCTATGGTGCGAGTGTTCAGACAAACGTGGTACAATCCACGGTTCCTTGTATTTGCTGAAGCAGTGTGTCACAGGTGTGTTACGTGTCAGCAAATGAATGCTGGAAAGAAAACTGTGGCTGCATTGAGTCACATTGGGAGGTCTGGAGGGCCTTTCAATAGAATCCAGCTCGATTTTATAGAAATGCCTAAGTGCAATGGCTTGAGGTACATTTTTGTTGTGGTGTGTTTTCTCATGGTGGGTGGAAGCTTACCCGACAAGAAGATGCGATAGCCTGACAGTAGCAAAATTGTTGCTTAGGGAATTGATTCCGTGGTTCGGTTTTCCAACTTCGTTGGAGTTGGATAGAGGAACACACTTCCACAGCGAGATCAGGAAGTTACTTTGTGCTGCCTTAAATGTTGATCAAAGACTGCATTGTAGCTATCGACCAGAGGCCTCTGGTATTGTGGAACAGATAGATGGGACTTTGAAGATGGCAAAAGTGAGTTTGTCTACGTCTTTGAAATGGACGCTGGTGTTGATGAGTGTTCGTAGTACTCACAATATTAGAACTGGCCCTTCAACACACGAGATCCTGATGGGGAGGGCGATGTGGTTACCAGCAGTGTCATCCACAGCCTTGATTAACACCACAGATGATTTGATCCTTGACTATTGCAAAGGAATGGCTGAAGTGGTCCCTTTTGTGTCTCACCAGGTTGAAGCTGCAACTGCCCCAACCTTGAGGGACCTCTGCCATGACCTGTGTCCAAGTGATTGGGTGTTGGTTCGCAAGCATGTGAGAAAAAGTTGCCTTGATGCCTGTTGGAGAGGCCCTTACCAAGTGATTTTGGTGACAAATACAGTGGTGAAGCGCGGAGGCTTGCCGAACTGGATACACGCCTCCCATACTCGCAGAGTTCCAGAACCCCTGGAAGAGACAGCTCCTCTCGGAGAGGAAAATCCAGCTGTGGCAACAAGGCCACTCGAGGGGACAAGCCAAGCTGTGGGGGTTGCTGATGAAGCTGGTTGCCCACCAGAGCAAGATGAGGGGGGTCATGCTACACAAGACCCAGGTATTGACTCTCAGGGAGAAGGTAACGTTGCAAATGGTATAGAGTCGGACTTAGCTGAAGGAACTGGTGCGCAAAGTGGTCGGGGGCACTGGAGAAAAGCTGATATTGCAGAAGAATCGTGTCCTGGGAGACAAAAAAAGGCTGAATCTGAGACTAGCTTCAAGAGAGATCTTGCACCTGTGTCGGAGACATCTGAATCTTAATTGAGTGATGCAGAGCAAACTCAAGAAGGTCAAGGAGATTAAGAGTGCCTTGTCAGAGATACGCTGCCCCAGAGTGGACTTAAGTGATTACTGATGCCGGGAGTAGTGGGGACCGGGAGCCTGAGGTCTTCGCAAGTGATCAGCAGAACACCGGAGTTGAAAATTGATGTGGGACTGATAGTTCCTGGATTGGAAATAGAAGGAGTACTGACAATAACTATTCCGAGACCTCCGATATTGAGCCGAGTGCGAATTCTGATCCTTCAGGAACTATCCTTTCCAACTTTTGGATATCAGCCACCAGCTCAGGAAATTGCAGCTGTTCGCTTTGAAATTTTGCAGCGTGTATTGATTGAAATCGGTTCTGAGCTTATAAGAGACTGTGATTGAACTGTGAAATGTAAATAAGCATTAAAGAAGATAACCTAGGTCCGAGTGGAAGAAGAATAAATTTAGGGATCTTTTTGTAGAAGAAGAAGGAGGGCTAAGGAAGTCTTTCTGAACTGTGTAAATAAAAACCTGAGTAAAGAACAGTAAAAGAATTTCCAGTACTTCAATGGACTGTGTTCGAACTTTTTGAACAGCAATCTGAGGTGAAAGGAAGAAGACCTCTAGATTATCCTCTTGCTGAATCAAACTGACAAGCTAAAAATGGAGTCTGGAAATTCGAAACATAGGTCTAAATGTGTGATAGGTACACTCATAGTAGGGGTGATAGTTGTAATAGCAGTAGTCATTATTGTGTCCATAAACGTTTCACATGATGCAGAGGTTGAGGAAGTCGGAGTACAAGGGACATCCACACCTATTACTTCTAGCACAAAAGAGGGTATCGTAGGAGCTGGAAAAGCTATGCTAGATCAAACTAGTCGTATGTTGCACGCAGATTTGTCTAGAGGCAATTACACGCTTAATGCATATGCAAAGCTGCTATATGAGTATGTCAACACAATGGATGTGAGAGACTGTTATGTGTGTATGCAGTTGCTTGCGTCTGTAGAGGAGGGTATTCGATACCATCCTCTCCCTTTGAAGTATGGTATTACATGTAGTTGTTGGACTTGGCCCTTCTGGCAGGTTCACCCCTGAACTTTTTGCTTTTTATTGGTGACTTGGTGTGGTGATTTTTGGTTTCTGCGCACTTTCCCTGTGTCCCAGGGTAAAGTGCGTGCGCACTCTGAGTGCATGTGGTGAGATAGGCCTGCCCTCCCATAGGAATGCATGGGTAATGTATGTGTCCCTAGTAGTTCCTGATGCGTGGGGTGTGCAGGCCCGAGTTTGGTATGTGCGGACTCGTGTGATTGAATGCTGCGCGATGATGTGTGCGGCGTGCATGTACCTAGTGTGGAAGTGCCACTTCTAGAAGTGGGCACTTCTGTGTGCAGTGTGTCTGGCGTGTGATTGGCTGGAGCTGGCTGGTGAGCCTGGCTCCAGGAGTCTGGTTGGGTCTGCCCCAGTGGTGAGTGTGAGATTAGCATGCTGATGGCTGGGGAGGAGTGCACCTTGGACCTGAATAGGGCAGGGCTTTCCCCACACAATGCTGGCTCCGCCCCCTGTGGTGCGACTGACGACCCTAGCCCTGCCAGTGAATAGAGTGAGGGGCTGAGCACATCAAGGGTGCTCCCCAACCAGCTGCGACTGGTTTTCCCTCTCACCCTGAACCAAGAACAAAGGGTTTTAGTGTATAAAAATGGGGCTGTGTCCCCACAGAAACTGTTCTCTGCCAGGATCTTACCTGAGGGGGGCTGCTGCTGTTGGGCGCCAGGAGAGACCGCCACTGGTGGAGGGCCCTGTGAGCTGGCCCCTGGGCCCAGTCCTGACCCCCCAAATCTGAAGACTTTGTTCTGGACCTGGTTTTTATCCCTAAGCGCCTGGGAGCGCTTTCATTTGCTTGATAGCGCTAGGAGCGCTTTATTCTGGACCCCAGCACTTCTAGAGCGCTTTTACTCTTGCCTTTAGCGCTCAGGAGCGCTTTATTTTTGAAAGCCGGTGCCCACCCGGCGTTTGCCCCGTCTTCGCCGACCTTAGAGTCCCCTGGCAGGTGCCCACCCTGCCAGGGACATTGCCGTGGTCGTTGGCGGGTGCCCACCCCGCTTATTGGCGTTGTATCGAAATCACCGCCGCAGCCCGAGCTCTCCATACACTGCCGCGTCGGAGCGGCCGACAGGAAGTTAGGCGGGACTGTCCGGGACTGCCTGGTTGGGGGCGGGCCACCCGGAAGCTGTGCGGGCCGCCCAATCCCAGCGCGGTCTCGGAGAAAGGCCCCGGAAGTGCTGCAAACCCAAGCGGGGCTCTCGTTAGGAGGAGAGAGCCCCGCCGCCACCGGAGACATCGAAGCAGCGTGTGCTCAATGCCAGCCGCCCCCGCCGCCTGAAGTGAAGCCTGGAGGCGGCCTGTTGGTGTGCGGGGCTCCCCATAGGTTGGGGGTCTTATTATTGTTGAGAGTCCCAGAGAGGCTCAGGCTTAGGGGGGCACTTCTCCCCCGTCAGCGGGGCACATATTTGTACAGAGCCCACGAAGCTCCAACGTTACACCCTCATCGGCACCAGAGTCCAGGGTGACTCCGAAGACGGGGGCAGTGTGCTAGAGCCTCGAGGCTCCACCAAAGGGGGCAGCAATTGTCTTTTGAGCACGAGGCGCTCCAACGTGGGAGTGATTTAACCAAGAGTCCAGAGGGACTCAACTTGCGGGGGCATTACGTGCTGAATCAGAGCGGCCCCGGAAGGCAGTGGGCCGCTCCAACGAAGGAGCGCATTATTGTTGAGAGCCTGCGAGGCTCAGGGGGCATTTCTTCCGTGGTAGAGCGGCCCCCGATGGCAGCGGGCCGCTCCCCCCTTTCCCCACAAAGTTGTTCAGAGCCACGAAGGCTCTAGGGGGCATCTCTTGTGGATAGAGCCTAGAGGGGCCCCACGTGACGGCGATATTGGTGTTAAAAGGCACAGTGGTGCCCCAGCATTTCACCAGTTGCCCAGCACTTAGTGGGCAACTGCTACGTGTAGGTTGTGCTTTGTGCGCCCTGGTTTGCACAGCCTGCGCAGGCGCGCCCTGACTCTGCTGGACACAGGGCGTCCTTGCCCCTTCCAGGCCAGTTGGCCTAGGGACTGCCACAGTGGTGGCTAATGTGAGGTTGGCGCTATTCTTGTCCTGCACCTCTGAATGTATTTTATGCATCATGTGTTTTCCTTTCCTACACCTCTGAATGTGATGCATCATGTGTAATGTGCGTTTACCCCTACAGGTATTGTGATACTTAGGTGGTTGTTTTCTCCCTAGTACAGGTGGTGCTAGTGAGGTCCTGATTCCCTGCGCAATATTTTCCTAAGGTTGTTAGGGTTGCGTAGGTGGTACTTACCTGATACCAGTAGTTACTGGTTGTGTGCTACATTTGCTATTTTGTACTATAGTAATTTTATGTTCTAAAAGTGCTAATTCCTGACAGTGGTCCATGGGGCCCTGTCCCCTGTACATATAATCCCTTGTAAATTCTGCCCGTGCCTGTTGGCACATTGTAGAGTGTGTGTTCTTATCTAATGTGTTGTGGTATAATACAAAGGTTATTTTTTTATAATACCTTGTGTGGAGTTTCCTTTGTGGTGGGCCTTGGGTGTTGTTGCTGGGTGCGCGCGCAAACGCTTTACACATCGCCTCAGAGATAAGCCTGACTGCTCGTGCCAAGCTACCAAGGGGGTGAGCAGGGGTTATCTTTGGCGTGTAACTTCCTTGCCCTGACTAGAGTGGTGGTTTCTGCCTGACTTTGGCGCAAGCCTTAGCCAACCAGAAATCCCATTTCTAACATTGGTGATCAGTGGTGGGATTTGGACTTGCGTTTGAGCTGTACCGCAGCTGCAACTGGCTGCACTACAAAACTCTGCATTTAGATAGTCACATGGTATAGGGATTATTGTGCAAAAATTGTGCTAAGTTTGTTTTTGTCATTTCTGTGGAAATGTGTTTTTTGTGCACTGTGAGTTAGGTGTCCCTAGCTCGGGAGAGTAGATCATCCCCCTAAGTGCATTGTGTTTTCTGGATTCACAAGAGGGTGGGATCCAGTGGTGGCAGCGTAATAGTGTCCAGTACATTTGTCCCCCGCCCTGCTCCCAGAGTTGGTACCTGTGTCACGTGGTGGTCAGGTTGAGGAATCAGGGGTGGTAGAAACTGCCTTACCAGTCCGAGGGAAGGGTTGTGTGTGGATGGATGGTGTGTGGCACTAGGCAAGTGAGTGTGAGTTCTCTGGGTTAGAGAGCTTGCTGAATCCTTTTTGTGAATTGTGTACCCTGTGTTAAGCGCAGACCCCTAGGTTCCCTGTGTGATCTTTTCTCTAGAACGTCTGCCAGAATGGAGCCTGCTTGTGATCCCTATGAGCTAGCTTGGCGCCAGAGGCAGGAGTTAGGAAGGTCCCGTACAGAGAGAGAGTCCGACACTCTGTACGAACTTCAGGACCACCTGGTCCTATGGCAAAAGGGTCCATGGGACCTTGAGCACAGTATGGAAAGGGCCCAGGCCTCACACCAGGAGGGTGGTGGGTCTGTGGGGAGCTCTGAAGCTTCAGAAGAGGAGGAAGAAGATGACAGTACCTGGACGCCAGTAGAGAGTGAGGACCCCATAGGTAGGGCGTCCCTTGCTGGGTCCAGCGTAGGAGGCAGCGCCTCATCCCTTTCCCTGTCCCCAGAGGAGTGGGAAGATAGGAGGAAAGAAAGGGAGCACCAACTGACGCTAGAGAAGCTCAGGTTAGAGCATGCACGGGCTATGGCGCAGCTGGAGGTCAAGAAGCAACAGCTAGAGACTGAGAGGGTCTTGGCGCAGGTGAGGATAGAGGAGGCTGAGAGGGCCTCCACCAGAGGCAAAGTAGCTCTGGAGGGTAGACTATCCCCTGCGCGCAGAATTAATTTTCTGGGCTCCCCAGGGAGGGTTGAGTCCGGTGGTGGCAGCCATATAGATTTCAGTGTAGGAAATCCCAGTCCCAGTTCCCCCAATCTGGTACCTGTTCCCCAGGAGGAGGAGTTGAGGTTGAAATTCAGGGGCAGTAGGAAGCTGTCTCACCAGACTTGGGACACGTTTGTGGGTAAATGGGAGGATGCACTGGATGATTGGTTAAGGGTAAACACGAAACGGGATTTTGACGGACTGTATGCTCTGGTTATCAAAGAACAGCTATGCAGTAGTTTTTATCCTGGGTTGCGCCAACACCTGTTGGGATGTGATGCCTTGGATCCTTGGACCCTGGCAAGAAAAGCAGACCGTTGGGAAGGGGTCCCAAGTTCTGATGAGGAATGGGAGAGTGATTCTAACAGTAGTGGTTCAGAGATCCTCCAGCCCAGCGTGGTGGAGGAGGCTCAGTGTAGCCCAGCTAGGTCCCAGGATAGCGAGGAGGGTGTAGGAGCTCACTGCCTGGCTCAGTGGAGCAGGAGTGAGAGGGTGACCGAGGGTCCCCAGACGCACGAAACCCTGCCTCAGGACTTGGATGGTTTCTTGAGGGAACACCAAGTTGGGGACCTAGGCTGTCCTGTTACTCCACTTGAGGAAGATCTCTTAGTGAGTAGAGGACCTGGAGCACCTGTAACCAGGGCTCCTGTGGTTCTAGAGTCTGGCAGTACCGCTCCGGTAGGGAGGGTACAGGAGTCCAGTGTGAGGAGTGATTGGGGGATGAGTTCGCCAGTGGAAGAACCAGTGGGTCAGGGACTTCCCAGTTGGGCTAGGATCCCGTGTAGTGACCATGGGGACACCACTTCTGTTCTGGGGGATCTCCGCACACTGTCAGGTGGACAGGGGACGGGAGATCAGCGCCAGACAGACAGTCGCTCGACATATGTGTCATTTGATAGCCTCAGGGGGATGGAGTGTAAATCCCCCAAAGTCCTGGAGTGCCAGGCAATTATTCCACCAAAGGTTCTAGGCCGGAGGTTGGAAGGCCAGGTTCGGGGTCAGCCTGACCTGAAGGGTGAGACGTCTGTAACCAGCGTCCCGACCGGTTCTTCTTCCAGAGGTACCGCCCCAGTTGGTAGGGAGCAGGGCTCTGGAAGGGGGTGCAGAGGGTGGGAGAGCCCACCTCTGGCCCCGGTACAACCTGAGGGGTTAAACCCTGGGTTGGAATGGCGTTCTAGGTGTACCCCTCGCCAGCGGAGGAGGAACCCTAGGAGAAGAGGTAGGGGGAGGAGAGCCTTCCCTGAGAGTCCTGGTCCGCCTGAGGATGCAGACCCTAGGCTGGAGAACCGGTGGCAGTCTAGTCCTGTCTTGCAGACAGGAAGAGTGGAGAATGGACGCTATGTGCCAGGGGTTACTACCCCCCACTCTGTGATTAGGCAAGGACCGGTGGCACCTGGGTGGCCTAGGGCCTGGTCTTGGCCGCGGACAGCTTGGGAGTACCAGTGGGGTAGCCCAGTTGGTCCAGACAGTGGTGTTAGAAAGAATTCCATGGGTTCACCGTGGCGTAGAACCAGAGGGTGTCCCTGCAGTTGCGGGCCCGCGTCCGTGTTCTATCGCCCCAAGCAGGGAAGTCCATCACGGTGGTGATTGGTCTGCCCTGTGTTTTGGCCTGAAGGGGGTTGTGTTGGACTTGGCCCTTCTGGCAGGTTCACCCCTGAACTTTTTGCTTTTTATTGGTGACTTGGAGTGGTGATTTTTGGTTTCTGCGCACTTTCCCTGTGTCCCAGGGTAAAGTGCGTGCGCACTCTGAGTGCATGTGGTGAGATAGGCCTGCCCTCCCATAGGAATGCATGGGTAATATATGTGTCCCTAGTAGTTCCTGATGCGTGGGGTGTGCAGGCCCGAGTTTGGTATGTGCGGACTCGTGTGATTGAATGCTGCGCGATGATGTGTGCGGCGTGCATGTACCTAGTGTGGAAGTGCCACTTCTAGAAGTGGGCACTTCTGTGTGCAGTGTGTCTGGCGTGTGATTGGCTGGAGCTGGCTGGTGAGCCTGGCTCCAGGAGTCTGGTTGGGTCTGCCCCAGTGGTGAGTGTGAGATTAGCATGCTGATGGCTGGGGAGGAGTGCACCTTGGACCTGAATAGGGCAGGGCTTTCCCCACACAATGCTGGCTCCGCCCCCTGTGGTGCGACTGACGACCCTAGCCCTGCCAATGAATAGAGTGAGGGGCTGAGCACATCAAGGGTGCTCCCCAACCAGCTGCGACTGGTTTTCCCTCTCACCCTGAACCAAGAACAAAGGGTTTTAGTGTATAAAAATGGGGCTGTGTCCCCACAGAAACTGTTCTCTGCCAGGATCTTACCTGAGGGGGGCTGCTGCTGCTGGGCGCCAGGAGAGACCGCCACTGGGGACTGCCTCCCTGCTGGAGGGCCCTGTGAGCTGGCCCCTGGGCCCAGTCCTGACCCCCCACATCTGAAGACTTTGTTCTGGACCTGGTTTTTATCCCTAAGCGCCTGGGAGCGCTTTCATTTGCTTCATAGCGCTAGGAGCGCTTTATTCTGGACCCCAGCACTTCTAGAGCACTTTTACTCCTGCCTTTAGCGCTCAGGAGCGCTTTATTTTTGAAAGCCGGTGCCCACCCGGCGTTTGCCCCGTCTTCGCCGACCTTAGAGTCCCCTGGCTGGTGCCCACCCTGCCAGGGACATTGCCGTGGTCGTTGGCGGGTGCCCACCCCGCTTATTGGCGTTGTATCAAAATCACCGCCGCAGCCCGAGCTCTCCATACACTGCCGCGTCGGAGCGGCCGACAGGAAGTTAGGCGGGACTGTCCGGGACTGCCTGGTTGGGGGCGGGCCACCCGGAAGCTGTGCGGGCCGCCCAATCCCAGCACGGTCTCGGAGAAAGGCCCCGGAAGTGCTGCAAACCCAAGCGGGGCTCTCGTTAGGAGGAGAGAGCCCCGCCGCCACCGGAGACATCGAAGCAGCGTGTGCTCAATGCCAGCTGCCCCCGCCGCCTGAAGTGAAGCCTGGAGGCGGCCTGTTGGTGTGCGGGGCTCCCGTAGCCCCGAGGAGAGCCCCGCAGGTCCGGCACGTGTCCCGGTTGCTGTGTCCCAAACCCTCCTGCAGCGCGACCCGCAGGAGGCTGCCCCGACGAAGCCCCGGTGAGTGGGACTGGGTTGGGGGTCTTATTATTGTTGAGAGTCCCAGAGAGGCTCAGGCTTAGGGGGGCACTTCTCCCCCGTCAGCGGGGCACATATTTGTACAGAGCCCACGAAGCTCCAACGTTACACCCTCATCGGCACCAGAGTCCAGGGTGACTCCGAAGACGGGGGCAGTGTGCTAGAGCCTCGAGGCTCCACCAAAGGGGGCAGCAATTGTCTTTTGAGCGCGAGGCGCTCCAACGTGGGAGTGATTTAACCAAGAGTCCAGAGGGACTCAACTTGCGGGGGCATTACGTGCTGAATCAGAGCGGCCCCGGAAGGCAGTGGGCCGCTCCAACGAAGGAGCGCATTATTGTTGAGAGCCTGCGAGGCTCAGGGGGCATTTCTTCCGTGGTAGAGCGGCCCCCGATGGCAGCGGGCCGCTCCCCCCTTTCCCCACAAAGTTGTTCAGAGCCACGAAGGCTCTAGGGGGCATCTCTTGTGGATAGAGCCTAGAGGGGCCCCACGTGACGGCGATATTGGTGTTAAAAGGCACAGTGGTGCCCCAGCATTTCACCAGTTGCCCAGCACTTAGTGGGCAACTGCTACGTGTAGGTTGTGCTTTGTGCGCCCTGGTTTGCGCAGCCTGCACAGGCGTGCCCTGACTCTGCTGGACACAGGGCATCCTTGCCCCTTCCAGGCCAGTTGGCCTAGGGACTGCCACAGTGGTGGCTAATGTGAGGTTGGCGCTATTCTTGTCCTGCACCTCTGAATGTATTTTATGCATCATGTGTTTTCCTTTCCTACACCTCTGAATGTGATGCATCATGTGTAATGTGCGTTTACCCCTACAGGTATTGTGATACTTAGGTGGTTGTTTTCTCCCTAGTACAGGTGGTGCTAGTGAGGTCCTGATTCCCTGCGCAATATGTTCCTAAGGTTGTTAGGGTTGCGTAGGTGGTACTTACCTGATACCAGTAGTTACTGGTTGTGTGCTACATTTGCTATTTTGTACTATGGTAATTTTATGTTCTAAAAGTGCTAATTCCTGACAGTGGTCCATGGGGCCCTGTCCCCTGTACATATAATCCCTTGTAAATTCTGCCCGCGCCTGTTGGCACATTGTAGAGTGTGTGTTCTTATCTAATGTGTTGTGGTATAATACAAAGGTTATTTTTTTATAATACCTTGTGTGGAGTTTCCTTTGTGGTGGGCCTTGGGTGCTGTTGCTGGGTGCGCGCGCAAACCGTTTACACATCGCCTCAGAGATAAGCCTGACTGCTCGTGCCAAGCTACCAAGGGGGTGAGCAGGGGGTTATCTTTGGCGTGTAACTTCCTTGCCCTGGCTAGAGTGGTGGTTTCTGCCTGACTTTAGCGCAAGCCTTAGCCAACCAGAAATCCCATTTCTAACAGTAGTTTATTGCTTAGTATGTTTTATGATAAGGGTCACTATGAGTATTATTTTTCCAATTATGACGTAGTGCTTTCAGAGGTTCCAGCTTATAAGCATTTGAACAAGTATGATTATTACAAGCAGAAAGATAGAATAGGGAAGTATTTCATACCCACTGTAACTTTAGATACAGCCTATGCACATCGTCACAACTTGACATACTCATTAACATATGTAGAGAAGAAATTTATAGATCAAGTAGAGGATAGACGTATACAATTAACTGGAAATCGTTATGACAAGGAAGGGAAAGTTGAGTGGACTAAGGAGGAGTTAGCACATAAAACTAAAGGGAGTAGTGGTTTAATAGCATTGGATTTTGAGCAGAGAGGAAAGTTGTGTGTGAAACAAGTTCAGACCTATTATGATATGGTCTTTGTGGGACAGAGTGCGTGTGATCATACTTTCACTAATGAGGCTACAGCAATGAAATGAAATGAAAAATTATATTTATATAGCGCATAGACCACCCGGAGGCCTCGCAGCGCTTTAATTGATCACTGTGGCGGGCCGCAGGGTAAGATTAGCACGTTTTCGCGAACAGGTGGGTTTTCAAAGCTTTCCTAAAAGCCCGCCGGTTATTATTTTCACTGAGGGCTAAGGGGAGGGAGTTCCAGAGTCTCGCAGCAGTATGGGAGAAGGAACAGCCGCCCCAACGTGCTTTGTTGATTTTAGAAGTGGTAACTAGATGCAATGATCCGGAGCGAAGGGCTCTGGATGGAGCGTAGGGCACGACTAAGGGGGACAGGATGGCAGGGCCTGTTCGATGGAAAGATTTGTGCACAATGCACATAGCCTTAAATTGTGCTCTAGCAGCCATCGGGAGCCAGTGCAATTCTTTTAGAGCTTTTTTGGCTGACTGCCAGCGGGGGATGTTGAATAATAATCGGGCGGCGCAGTTTTGCGTGACTTGGAGCCTGTTGGTCACTGAAGCCAGGGCACCTAGGTATAGTGCATTTCCATAGTCCAGGCGAGAGAGTATCAGGGCCTGAACCATGATTCTCTTCGCCTGGAAAGGAAGCAGAGGGAGGACTTTGCGGAGCATTTTCATTAGGCCGACACACGTGGAGGCAGTTGTGGTAGCCTGGACCGAGAAGTCCAGCGCTTTATCGAGCCAGATTCCCAGACTCTTTATCTGCGGTTCGGGAGGGGGAGGAGCACCAAGGCAGGTAGGCCAAATTGATGTCAAGATGGTCGGAGGAGAGTTGCCCAATAGCATAATCTCTGTCTTCTCCCCGTTAAGTTTGAGACAGGAAGATTGCATCCACTTAGCAACGGCCTCTAGACAGAGGCCCAGGGTGTTGGACGACTCCTCAGTGTGGTCCAGAGAGACCACCAACTGGGTGTCGTGACAATACGCACGCCAAAGGGCTGGACTATCTCCGCTAGAGGTCGCATATAGACATTAAAAAGTGTGGGGCTCAGGGAGGAGCCCTGGGGAACCCCACATCTAAGTGGTTGCTTAGGGGAGACTGCTTTGCCCTCAAACACCTGGAAGAAGCGCTCGTCCAGGAAGGAGGTCAGCCATTCCAGGGTCGCGCCCGACACGCCCATGCCTTTCAGGCGATGTAGTAGTGTGGCATGGTTGACAGTGTCGAACGTGGCACTGAGGTCGAGTAGTATGATGGCTGCTTTTCCTCCCCGGTCCAGCACCAATCTAGTTTCTTCCGTCACTGCTAGGAGAGCAGTTTCAGTTCCATGCTGCGGGCGGAAACCCGTCTGAGAGGCGCATAGCAGACTATTTGATTCTAAGTAGTCCACTAAGATATTATTGATGTGCCTTTCGAGCAGTTTGCTCATCCAGGGAAGTAGGGAAATGGGGCGGAAATTGGCCAAGTTGTTCTGGTCCAAGGTGGGCTTTTTCAAAAGGGCCCTAACCATCGCACATTTCCATGGTGCTGGGACGGAGTTAGAGGAGATGGAAGCATTAAGGACATCCAGGATGACAGGACGGATGATATCCATTACCTTATTGAGAGTTTGCGGGGGTGCTGGGTCATTGGGGGATCCCGAGGTGACTTTAAGAAGCATTCTGTCTAAAGTGTCGGAATCTAGGAGGGGGAATTCATCCAGTGAGCTGGGGACTAAGAAGTCGGAATCTGTGGTGGTGGTGTGGTCCATGTCACCACTACAAGTGGAAAATGAAGAATAGATGGCCTGGATCTTCTGGGAGAAGAAAGTGGCTAAATTATTACAACGCGTTTGCGCGCCGTCAGGTGACAGACGCTCGGGGGGAGGGGGAGAAATTAAAGATTTGGCTATTTTAAAAATTTCTTTGGGGGAGTTTGCAGCTAGGTTGATTTTGGCTTCATAGAAATGGGCTTGTGCAGATTTTATTTGGTTTTTATAGAGCTTTATTGCGGCTCTATACTCAATTTGCTTTGATTGTGAGTAATCTTGTCTCCAGGCTCTCTCTAGTTTGCGGCAAGATTGCTTCATAGTCCTGAGAGCCGGGGAGTACCAGGGGGCAACTTTGGCTCTGTTTATTAAGTGCAAAGATTCCTCTGGTAGGACTAGGTCAAGGGAACTGGAGATCCAGTTATCAAAAATGACAGTGGCTGTATTGGGATTGGTCACATTTGGGGGTAGGTGTTCTGTAAGAGCCAGTTTCCACTTAGAAAGTGGGAGGGAGACCCATTTTCTTCCCCGCTGCTTATTGTGATTTTGTGAAATGGGGGGGGAGCATGTGGACCATGTAAAGGGTACTAAAAAATGATCGGTCCAGGGTAGTGGTACTGGAGCCTCGACGGTTAAGCTATCTAGATTGCTGTAGATGTGATCTAGGAGATGTCCCTTGACATGCGTTGATTGAAAGCCTTTCTGGAACAGGTCAATAGACTGGAGGTTGGTTCGAAGACTGTTGGCTGTTGAATCAAGCGGATCATCTAGGTGTAAATTAAGATCGCCCAGCAAGGTGAAATTTGCTGAGGTGAGCACTAGGTTGGCAGCTAAATCCGTCATGTTAGTGATAAAGTTGTTGAGGGTGCCAGGTGGTCGATAGACTAGGTTACCGGAGAAAGTGGTGGATGGGGAGAACTCAAGAGTGAAATGTAGGTTCTTACAGGCTGGCATGGGGGAGGGAGTGATGCGGCATCTAAAGTTGTCCCTATAGATAATAGCCAGCCCTCCGCCTCTGCCAGTCTTGCGATCCAAATGTTTAATAGTATAGCCTTGGGGGGTGGCCCGTGCTATTGCAGGATCGGTTTCTAGCTGAAGCCATGTCTCTGTCAGAAAGAGGGCATCCGGATTGAGCTTCTCTATCAGCATGGCCAGTTCAATGTAGTGTTTGGGCAGGGAACGGCAGTTAAGAAGGAACATCCTCCATTTCTGCTTGGAGGGGTTTTTCACAGCAAAAGATGTTTTTGCAGGATGCGGTACAAGTGGTTCCAAACATGTATTTTGTGTGTGGTAAAAATGACTATGTGCAAATGCCATTGAATTGGTATGGTACGTGCTATATAGCAGTGGTATTTCCGAAGATTTATCATGTGGAAGACTTAGGACTTTTGTATAGTGGATTACATCCTAGAAGGAAGTGAGGTGCAAGTGCAGGAGAGATTCTGGGGGTTATTTTTGGAGCGTTGATACCAAATATGGGAGTAGTGCAGAATGATATTAAGATCAAGTTGTTGGCAAACACAGCTCAGTCGTTGTTGCTTGTAGACAGAAAAATGTTGTCAATAAGAGCTATGGTGTTGCAGAATCGTCTTGCTTTAGATGTGATACTGGCAAAGAGGATGGAGTCTATAAAATGCTGAAAGTTCAACAGTGTTGTACTTATATACCTGATAAGAGTAAAGATCTGGAGACGTTTATCAATAACATCACTGAAATCCATCTTGAGCTACATGATTTAGCCAGGCAAGGTAGGAAGTTGGTTTGCGTCCCTTGGAAAGGAAATTCTTGGTTACATCTTGAAGCCTATTATCTAATGGTGATTTGTGTGAATATATTGTTGGGATTAGTTAGAGTTTACAAGTGGCATAAAGCGAACCGAGTTGAGAGATCACTTAGAGAGCAAGAGCGAAGGATGGAGAGACTGCAGGGCAGTCATTTTGAGAATATCAAAAGCCTGGAGAGGTTCAGATAGGGAAGAGTGGCTACAAGTTCTGTTTAGGTCGGTTCTTTCTCCAGGGAGTGTGAATTGTTGCGAGGGGGGAACTGATGGAGCGCGATCGTGCTCTAAAATTGTCGGGGTGCATCATAATCATGGATAGTCCGCACCCACACAGCTTCCTGTGTTGTATTAACTTTGATCATTAGAAATGTGTCGTAATAATAAAAATGTCCAAATGAATGGATAGAAAAGTATTTCGTGTCATGCAAGAGAAATGAAATAGCATCTATGTTTGGAAAGAATAACTTTTAGTATATTGCATTTCCCTAATGAAAAGCCTATGTGCAATGTAGTACATTTTGATTTAAACATGCACCATGATGAAGATTGCATGAGTAGGGGATTAGTTGTGCTTAATGTTTAATAATTGTAGATGTTTGCAAAGCATTATTAATTCATGTGTATAATTTGATGTGTAAAGGCCTAAATGAAATGTTTTTGTAAATGAAAGACCTGTGCATTTATTCCTATGTTGGCTGATTTGTGTAGGCCTTAAAATGTAATTTCCCTGGTAAGCTCTCGCATTTGGAGGTAGTCAACGAATTTCATGTACATGCAAGGTTGTTCTGTTCTCACGTTTCAGTTACAGGTGGAAGAAGCTGCCTTTGTTAGTTAGAACTAACGCCTTTTGTTTTAGGAGTTAGGCATGGCGGAGAGAAGTTACATTGTCTGCGGAATGTCGATAATTGGAAGTTGGTGTTTCTTCTCACCGAGGAGGCCTGGGCATCAAGGTCATACAGCTGAACACTGGCCAGAGTGTGGAAGACGGTGGACAACTACCTGGGAGAGGTGTTCGTTGAGATGAGGTGATCTGTGGGCGTGTTTTACATCTTTGCATTTTGTATTATGGAAAGTTCCCCGAGGGAGGAGAGGCAGAGAGTGTCAGAGAGGTGGGAGGAGACAGAATGAGTTAGGAGAAGGGGTTAGAGGACCAATCTGAAAAGAGAATCTTAAAGCGAGCTCTGTAGATTTGGCTACTTAACCCAAACACGGTGAATGTACTTCTTAGGAAGTCTTCACGAGCTGACACCTTTTACTGATATTGCCAGGGGAATGCTAAGTAGGGATGTCACTTTAGAGATAGAGTAGGGATAGTCTAATGCTTTCACTTTTCAGCCACAGATGAAGTCTGACTTAAATATTGGAGCAGTCCTTGTTTACGTCTTATTTTTGGAACTTTTCATCCTTTACATGATCCATCGGATTAAGCTCACTCGTAGATATGGTTTTGTATTAGTTCCTATGTACTTTTACAACCTCATCTTGAGGTGCTTGTACATTCAGTTGTTTTTGGCTTTGTAATAAACCCACTAACCTGGAACTCGGAGTCTGTGATCCTTTTGAGGCACAGTTTTTACAGATTGTTGGATTTTCCTAAAATTGAGTTATTTCTCCCTTTTACACATCTCAGCCGGTAATAAAGACCCATCGACCCAGGGTTCCTAGTTAATTTTACGTAGTGGAACCCAGCTGAATCATCATGAAGGCAGAAGTGTTATGTTTAAGCTATATGTAACACAATGGAGTTTGCCACTGTGTCGTTATGGTTCAGTTGCCTTTTCAATGACAAAAATATTTTTTTTTTAGTTTGCCTATAACTTTTGACCCAGTAGACAGATTTGCGCTAAATCTGGCAGTCAGCTATGGGCAGGCAAATCAATTTTCATGCCAATCCATGCAAGGGGAAAAAAAGGTGTTTCCCCCATTTTAGCTCCTATAGGATATGTTGCTTGTGCCTACAACCCGAAGCACTAAGCAGATTTACATCATACTTGACATGATAGTAGAACTTTATTAAAAAAAAGTGTGCTTTGTTAGTTTGGTGTAAACCTGCTCAACAGCTTTTTTTCTATTCATAAGTGCTTAAAAAGTTGCTGAGCGGGCTTTAAACCGTTAACACTTCTGTATATCTCTGCTATCTAAAAAATGCAAGTCAGTGATTGGCAACAGCTGTCATTAACACTTTAAATTCTTCCACAAATGTGATTAGAAGGGCTCTAAAAAATGTCAGCCAACTTAAAAATTGCAAATTGAAACTGACCCATGATATTTGCACAGTGGGGAAAAAAATTCCAAAACCATGAGGCCACCCTCAGGGATGACCTTAATCCAGAGCAATGCTGAGAGGTGCTTAAAGGCATAAAAGGTGAATTCCCACATAAGGAATACACACATAGAAACCAGCGCCCGATTCACAAATAAAAAAATGATTGCGATCAATCGAGCTGCCATTTTAGGTTGTAATTTGACTTCCATTTTGTGAATGACTCACAATTCTATTATGATTCGCAAGTTTCAAAAAGTGGTGGAAAAAAACAGGCAAAGGCAGACACTAATGATTGTCTAGCCCCAAGACACGGGTGGTAGAGAACTGCAAAGCCATTCACTGTCTGCAAACACACCCTATGCCCAACCTCCACTGCACATAGCTGACAGCTGACCGCAGCAGGGGTTGAATGCCAACGCTATGCCCAATCCCTGCTGCGCATGGTGAAGGCCCTGCCTTGCAGAGGTTGACAGTCCGTGTCGGGGTGGCTGTAGGATTTGCCCTCCCTCCTGATGCTCCAGAGCAGGGTGCCAGGCTCTACATACCAGCTTTGGTGATGTGCTCAATATCCCTTCTACCCTGCAGTGCCTCTTGAGGTACGCCAGACATTAAATGGCAGTCTTGGTATTTCCGTGGATGTTGCCCTCATCTTCTTGTGTCGGTATTGACTACTTAGGTACGAAAAGGGAAACTGTGCTTGGTCACAATTGGACTGATGAAAATTTTATTTTGGCAAGCTCCCCCTCAAACAGCCGGAGGCCCATTGCCTTGGCGTGCTCAGCAGCACGTGATGCACCATGAGCTGTGGTCTGGGAAGAACAGTGTCTTGGGGCGTCACATACAAAGGGTTTTAGCAGTCGTAAACCCTTTTTCAAATGTATAAATCCCATTTAATGATTCAGAAAGCGCTTTCCAAATCATTAAATGGGTTTAGGAAACCACACCAAATTGGTATTTAGAAGGAGTATATTTAGAGCGTCTCTTCCAAAGGCCGATTTCTTCTGGTATGAGTTAATGCTTTGTGACTGAAATCTGGTCGCAAAACAGTAATATTTTCACCAACACCTCAAATGAGGTGGTAACCGATTCACAAATGGGAAGGGATCTCCAAGGAACTCCCTTCTCCCTTGTAAATGGTTAAAACATTTTTAGGTGTAGACCGTGGTCTATGGGACTACTGCTTACTCATAAAACTGTCTGTAAAGGATTTCTGTTTTTTTTTGTTGATTCATACCTTTAAGGAAATATGGCTGCAGGTTAAAAATTATTTTTTAAAAGATTGTTTTATTGAAAAGCAATCACAGACATGGTAGCATTCTGACCCCGGAAGGCCACCATCACAGTGGTAGTTGTCAATCACAGTAGGTCACAATTTGTGACCTTCCTCTGCATGCGGATTGCAACCCACTATGAATGGCAATTTAGCAAATTGACTTATTAATACGTAGGTCAGTCCGTAAAATCAGAAGAAATTTGCTACTACTTTTACTGAATCTGTTCTTGGTACATGATGCCCCTCGAGCCTACCCTGGTATAATTAATTTTGAATGCTTTGCAAGAGGGCCATGGGGATTTGATGGGCTGCAGTGAACGTTTGTCTTGCCTTTTTTCCCAGTGCTTGGGGTGTTTAACTTTATATTATCACTTTGCAAGACACTTTGCACTTTCAGAGACACTTCGCACATGTATACACAAGACATTGGGGCATATTTACAAAGAAATGGTGCAGCGCTGAAAGCAATTTAGCAGTGCCGGGCCCCGTTTGAAAAATGCAGGGACGTACCGTATTCACAAGAATAAGGCGCACCCCTGTGTTTTCCCTTCTGCCGGCACTAAAAAAGCTCCCAAATGCCAACTCAGACACCCATGCACCAGTGTGCAAGGGTGCCTGCGTTTCAGAGGTGATTGTTTATGTGCAGGAAGATACACCTTCCTGCACATAAACAATCATAAAAGGAAATTTACTTCTTTTGTGTGTTCTGCAGAATGCATCACACATAAAAGGAGCAAAAAACAAGGAGAAATAAAAGTATTTCTCCTCATTGCGCCACCTAACGCTTGCTTTTCAATGGTGGTATTTTTGGCACTACCTCAGCTTTACAGATCCTTGTAAATCTGGGGCAGTGTTAAAAAGCAATGGGTGTTGCTGGGAATGCCCACAGCAACACCCACTGCATGCCCCTTTGACACAGAAAACTGTAGCGAGGAGGGCCGTAGTTACAAGACAGCGTTCAGCCACGAAAAGTGGCTTAGCGCTGTAGGAGAGTAGGATCTGCTTCTTATAGTTACCCCCACTTTTGCTGATGTTTCATTGTTTTCGACTAAGTCTGACTGGGATCCTGCTAATCAGGACCCCAGTCTATCTGCTTTCTCTCTAAATTGATTACATGTACTTTAGGTACACTCCAGATTGGATTCTGGGGTACCATTATCAGTCCCTAGAATATAGTATACTATGTACCCAGGGCATAGGTACCCCAGAGACCTCTCAGGGGCTGCAGCGTGTATTATGCCACTCCTGGGAGACCATTCAAAATGACACAACAGGTCTGCTACAGCAGCCTGTGTAAGGTGGTGCATGCACCCCTTACTTAGATATAGGTTCACTATATCTATCCTTATCACTGCACATATAAACCTATCAGTTACCCCTGTGGCAGGCCTTATGAATTCTGAAGGCAGGGTGCTGGGTTTTTGTGAGAGGGTGCCCATGCTCCTCTGCAGCCTTCGGAACCTATATTCCGGGGTTGTTTGTGATGCAGCCAACCATATATACTTAAGTGCATTATAACCTCGCGGTAAATGCTAACTTTAAAACGGCTGCACGGAAACATGTTGTGTTTGGTGTCAAACACCTTGGAATCATACCTCCACATCAGTAACTGGCGGGGGAGGTATGATTCCACCCTACTAGAAGGAAAAAAATGACAACACCGGTACACCCGGTACCAGCTTCACAGAACCCTGGCATCACAAAATGGATGCTGCCAGCCACAGACACAAATCTGCCCTCCTGCTGCTGGATGAAACTCTGGCAGGGGAGGCTGGACAATAGGATTCCTGTCACAGGGAGGTGTGACCACCTCCCAGACAGGCTTTAGTGTATTGGGGCTGGGTGGGTGCACTCTGAGAGTGCTTTGATGACAGCACTGGAGACACATGTGGTGTCCCTGTGCGTTGTCCAGCTCAAACCGGTTGCAGGGGCTATCAGCCCCTGCTCTGGCGCAACACTGGACAAAGGACATGGGTGTAGCCACCCCTCTGTCCTGACCCTCCCATAGGTGGGTCCCCAGAGTTTGTCCCACCCCTTCCTTGGGTATAAAGTAGGAACCCCTGGCTACAGGACTTTAGATTTACCTGGACGAAACTCTGCTACAGAAACCAAGTACTTCGACTATCTACATGACTTTGGATGACTGAAGAATCTCCCTTGGAGTAAAGGAGTTACTCCCCTGCAAGGCAGGCACCTTAAATGCATCTGACCAGTTTGCATCTACACAACTCCTGAAGGACTATGAAGATTTGTGCAGCACAGGAGGTGGGTTCCTGTGGTCTCTGAGGTTGAGCCGTGCTCTCAGCAATGCTGAGATCTGCATCCCTCTTGGGGACCGTGCAACCTGAACCCCTCGGCACCGTGTACATTTGCAGCAGCATATGCTTTTTGGCAATCCCTGAGGCTGTGCTTTGGACTACTTGTAGTCCAGACCCCGAGCAGTGTTTCCACCAAAGATTACCGGCCTACACTCCACGAGTGTTCCGTTGGCTGGTATTTTGTGATCCCTCTCGAGGTCTTTACGCGATCCCTGGTCTGTCGACCTGTGGGTCCCTGAGAAGGGAACTTTAACTTTAAGTGGGCTTTCCTGTTTGCTCCAGATGTGCCCTGACTCTCCATTGCTTGGGGAATTCCCAGGACCTTGCTGGCCCACATTGAAGCATCTTTTCTCTGACCGTGTGGGTTGCAGTTGCCAAGGCTTGTTGGTCTCCAATCCAGACACTGACCCCCCAGCACTCGACATTCTTCATGAGACAGCTCGCCTACAGACTTTGGTCATCGTCAACTTCTCCTGGTCCCCGTGGCTGCAGATTTAAGCTTCACCTCATCTCACCTGAAACACCTGACATTGGTGGGCATTCGTCTATCGTGCCCCTGTTCACTGTGAAGTGACCCAGACTCTGTACCCTCTTCTTTCAGGTTCTTCTCAGCTCCGATCCAGGCTTGGATCACACCGACACTTCTCATCTTCCTGGCAGCAGCACTTCCTCGCATCACGCCATTGAAATCAACTAGCGTTCCCGACACCACTGACCCCTATGCACCCGGCTCTCCTGGGATAGGTAACACGGGTACCTCGGTACTCTCAAGGGTGCTGGCCTTAGAACCTTCTATGTTCCAAAGGGTTTGCTTAAAGTCCTCTCCTAAGTGTCCTTAATCTTTAAAATACCAACTGCGACTTTCCCATAGGATTGTACGGAGCTCGCGCCTGTGTTCTCACACTGCACACGCCCCCGTGGGTCCCTTGTGTCACTACCTTGGGTGGTTCTTTGGGGTCCCAGTGATTCTACACGCTCTAGGCACTGTGTCTTGTCAAGTCATGGTTGTTATACCACTTTCTTAGTATATGGTTTGGTCTCCCCCTGGATCGCACTGTGTATTGTGCTATTTACTGTTGTTCTAGTGCTTTAATATTGTGTATCTTGTGCTCTAATCTCATAAAGAGGTTGTTAGAGAGTGTTTAGTAATAAATACATTTATGTTATATATACCGTGTGTGATTCTCCTTTCATTTGGTCATTCAGGAGATTATAATCTGGTGAACCAAGCTGCTTTACATTTTTCTAGACTTAGCCTGAAGGCTGCTCTCCATAGCTACCACTAGGATAGCTTTCAGTAAAGGTTGTCTCTAACCTAATCATCAATAAGAGTCGTTTGGACTGGTGCAACGTGTCCACTATAACTAGTGGACAGCATATACCAGGCCAACTTCTCACATTGGTGGCAGCGGTGGGATTCAAGCTTGCTATTCCTTTACCAGATAATCTCATTGAGTGACTAACTGAAAGCCACTACATATAAAACAAGATTAGAATAAAGTAAGTTCTACTGAACTTAGAGTTGGGTGAGCCAAGGGTCTAGCACATCCTTTCTCCAACTCAAGAGAGTTAGGTAGTTCCCACTAGGTTAGGTAGGTGTCACACTACATAACACTAGTATGTCTTCCAGACCAGAAGCCAGTGGGCCTCTGGCAACTAAGTTTGACCATATCCCATTCCAAGAATTGAGGAGTATGTATACAGCTAGGAAACTGAAGACAGGGAAAAAATCCACACACCAAACGCCTCATAGAGGCTTTGCTGTTGGATGACCTCAGAAAGACCCCAGGGTCTGATTAGGCAGGCAAGTTGGGTGGGACAGCAGAAGAGGAAAGGCCAGGAAGTGAAAACATCCAGGACCTAGACTCTGATGCTGACCAGGAGGATCTAGATGATTCTATCCTGGACAATCCAATTCTTCCTGAAGGTGAGGGAGAAGGCCTCAGTGGCCCTCTCTTTACCCCACCTGGAAGGGTTAACAGTTTATCAAGAAGATCAAGATCTCCTTCTCAGGAATCTAATCATTCTGGTACTTCTGTAGGTACCTCTATTTCCCATAGGACCTCTGCTTCTCATAAAAGGGAGTCCTCTTATGAGAAGAAGCGCCAACTGCTTGAGTTTGAGAGACCTAAGCTCAGGAACAAGAGCGAGCAATTGGCCTTAGATAGGGAATCCCTGGAGTTTCAGGGAGCTTCTAAAAAGCTGGGGCTAGAACCCCATGGTGGCAGCAACAGTGTCCCTAGAGGTAGAGAACATACTCATGACCATAGGAACCTGAACAAGATTGTCCCTCCCAACCAGAGTGGGGATGACATCCACAAATGGATAACTGCTCTGGAGAGGGCCTGTAAAGTACAGAGGGTCCCGCAGGAGCAGTGGGCAGCAATCTTGTGGCTCTCCGTTGCAGACAAAGGTAGAGAAAAGCTCCTCACTGTCAGAGAAGAGGATGCTGATAATTACACAGTCTTGAAGAGTGCTTGAATACCCAAAAGGCACAGACTCAAGATTGGGTTGACTTTGTAGATTGTGCTACGAGGCTCTGGAAGGCTGGTTACTTGGCAGTAAAGTGTGTGATTTTCAAAGATTGTACAATTTAATTAGGAGGGAGCAGATCCATAATAATTATCAAAATCAGCTGTTGCATCAGTCCCTGGTGGACTCTGATCTGACCTCTCCCCAAGAATTGGGCCAGAAGGCAGACAAATGGGTCAGAACCAGGGTGAGGCAGAAGGTTCAGAACCAAGGTGCTGACTCCAAGAAGCAAGATTCTAAAAAATCTGATAAGGGTGGGGAGAAGGGTAAAGACCAGAAGTCTTCTCAAGGGCCCCAAAATCTGCATCTGGTGGGGAGTCACAATCCAACAAGGGAAAAGGCAACAAGAAACCATGGTGTCAAATCTGTAGACAGAAGACCCATTGGACATGTGATTGTAACAAGTCCAAGGACTCAACTCCAGCCACCAGGCAACTGTTCCCCCTAGTTCAGCTCTGAGTGGTGATACTCAGAATAAGGGTGTAGTAGGGATAACCCTGGGATCTGAGGTGGACTCTGGCCTAGTCAGAGCTCTTACTCAGGCTGTACTGATCTGTGATGGAGGCATGGATATTGCCTCCTTATTTGTTAGTTCCAGTAATCTGGGAAAATACAGACAGCAGCCTTTGATAAATGGAAAAGAGGCCTTGGCATTCAGGGACACAGGAGCAAGTGTCACAATGGTGACAAAAGATCTCGTGGCTCCTGAGCAAATCATACTTGGTGAGAAGTACCAAGTGACCAATGCTAGCAAAGTCAGGACAGACCATTCCTTGGCAGTTTTTAATTTCACTTGGCAAGGGGTAACTGACCCTAAGAAGGTTGTGGTAAGTGCAGACCTCCCTGTTGAATGCTTGTTGGGAATGATTTGGAAACTTCAGCTTGGGCGGAAGTGGAGCTCAGGACTCATGCAGAAATGTTGGGAATCCCTGCATATGTGTTTGCTATGACCAGGTCACAGGCAAAAATGTCTAACACTGAACAGGCCCTGGATCCTGGAAAAATGGACCAGGCGCCTTCCAAGAAAAGGAGCAGTGACTTACCCCCTGACTCAGAATCCAGATCAGCCTCTTGAGGTAGCTGATCTTAGTCCTGAAGAAGGAACTGTCCCAGATGAGCTTGAACCTGATCAGGTTGAGTTCTTGGGGACAGGGGGGCCTTCCAGGGCAGATATGAGCCAGGAGCAGCTGAGCTGCCCTTCTCTTGAACCCCTCAGACAGCAAGCTGCTGCTGCGGCTGCTGGGAGTGCTAGTGGGTCCCATAAGATCTACTGGGATGATGGACTCCTTTACTCAGAGTGTAGAGACCCCAAGCCTGGTGCCACCAGGAGGTTGGTTATACCTCTGACATTTAGGGGCTTTCTGTTGACACTAGCACACAACATCCCTTTAGCAGGTCACCTAGCCCAAAACAAGACTTGGGACAGAATTGTTCCTCACTTTCATTGGCCTCACATGTCTGAAGACACCAAGGAGTTTTGGCGCTACTGTGGTACCTGTCAAGCCAGTGGTAAGGCAGGTGGTACCACAAAGGCCCCCCTGATACCACTACCTGTGGTGGGGGTTTCCTTTGAGAGGGTTGGGATTGATATAGTTGGTCCCATGGATCCTCAAACTGCCTCTGGGCACAGATTTATAATGGTGGTGGTGAACCATGCCACTAGGTATCCAGAGGCAATTCCCATTAGAACCACCACAGCACCTGTGGTGGCAAGGGCCCTCCTGGGAATCTTTTCCAGGGTGGGTTTCCCTAAGGAGGTAGTATCAGACAGAGTTGCAAACTTCATGTCTAGTTACTTGACTGCTATGTGGAAGGAGTGTGGAGTAAATTACAAATGTATCACCCCTTATCACCCACAATGCAATGGGTTAGTTGAAAGCTTCAGCAAAACCCTCAAGAGCATGAATAAAGGTCTCCCAGAAAAGCTTAGGCGCAGATGGGACATACTTTTGCCCTGCCTTCTCTTTGCCCACAGAGAGGTTCCTCAGAAGAGGGTAGGTTACAGCTCATTTGAACTTCTGTTTGGACATCCAGTTAGGGGTCCATTGTGTCTAGTGAAGGAGGGATGGGAGTTACCTCTCAAACGCCCTAAACAGGAAATTTTGGACTATGTACTCGGTCTCCGCTCCAGGATGGCTGAGTACATGAAGAAGGCAACTAAAAACCTTGAGGCTAGCCAGGAATTGCAAAAGGCCTGGCATGACCAAAAGGCTGTGCTGACTGTTTACCAGCCAGGGCAGAAAGTATGGGTGTTGGAGCCTGTGGCCCCAGCAGCCCACCAAGACAAGTGGAGTGGCCCCATACCATAATTGAGCAAACAGGAGAGGTTACCTACCTGGTGGACCTTGGAACTCCCAGGAGCCCCCATAGGGTGCTCCATGTCAACAGGCTCAAACCATATGTTGACAGGGCAGACATGGGCTTACTCATGGCTACTGATGAGGGACAGGAGGAAGAGAGTGATCCACTCCCTGACCTGCTCTCTCAGAACCCTGATGATAGTTCAGTTGATGGTGTAGCCTTGGCAGGCAGCCTCACTGTCCAGCAGCAAACTGATTGCAGAAAAGTTCTCAATCAGTTTAGACATATGTTTTCACTGATTCCAAGTCAGACTACCTGGTGCACTCATGAAGTGGACACTGGGGACAGTCTGCCTGTAAAAATAAGATTTACAGGAAACCTGACCACCTCAGGGACTGCATCAGGACTGAAGTCCAGAAGATGTTAGATTTGGGTGTGATTGAACCCTCAGATAGCCCTTGGGCTAGTCCAGTAGTCTTGGTACCCAAACCTCACACCAAAGATGGCAAGAGAGAGATGATGTTTTGTGTTGACTACAGAGGTCTCAATGCAGTCACTAGGACTGATGCCCATCCAATCCCTAGGGCAGATGAGCGTATAGATACTTTGGCCTCAGCCAAGTTTCTGAGCACATTTGACCTAAAGGCTGGCTACTGGCAGAGCAGATTAGCTGATGATGCAGAGCCAAAGACAGCATTTTCTACCCCTAGTGGGCACTACCAATTTGTGGTGATGCCCTTTGGTTTGAAGAATGCACCTGCCACTTTTCAAAGGTTGGTGAATAAAGTCCTTACAGGCCTGAAAGCCTATAGTGCAGCTTATCTTCATGATATTGCTATCTTTAGCTCCACCTGGGAGGATCACCTGGTCAACCTAAGAAATGTTTTGGAGGCCCTGCAGAGAGCAGGCCTCACTATCAAGGCCACCAAGTGCCAGATAGGGCAGAGTCAGGTTGTGTACCTGGGCGACCTTTTGGGTGGAGGCCAGGTTCAACATTTGCAGAGCAAAATCCAGACCATCATGGACTGGGTTGCTCCAACCACCCAGACTCAGGTCAGAGCTTTCTTGGGCCTGACTGGGTACTATAGGAGATTTGTCAAAGGTTATGGATCCATAGTGACCCCTTTGAATGGCTTAACTTCTAAGAAAATGCCAAAGAAAGTTTAGTGGACAGTCAGTTGTCAAAAGGCATTTGATGACCTGAAGCAGGCCCTGTGCACTGCTCCCCTTCTGCAAAGTCCTGACTACTCCAAACAATTCATTGTCCAAACAGATGCATCTGAGTTGGGGGTAGGGGCTGTGTTATCACAAAAGAATGATGAGGGTCAGGATCAGCCAGTAGCTTTTATTAGCAGAAGGCTGACCCCCAGAGAGAAACGTTGGTCAGCTATTGAGAGGGAGGCCTTCGCTGTGGTTTGGGCTCTGAAGAAGCTGAGGTCATACTTGTTTGGCACTCACTTCATTGTTCAGACAGACCATAAGCCCCTCTTATGGCTAAAACAGATAAAGGGTGAAAACCCCAAACTTTTGAGGTGGTCCATTTCCCTACAGGGCATGGACTATACAGTGGAACATAGACCTGGGAGTAACCATGCACATGCAGATGGACTCTCCAGATATTTCCACTTAGAACATGAAGACTCAACTGGTGAAGATTAGTTTAATGTCCTTATGTTTGGGGGGGTAGTGTAGGAGAGTAGGATCTGCTTCTTATAGTTACCCCCACTTTTTGCTGATGTTTCAATGTTTTTGAATTAGTCTGTGTTGGACCTGGCCCTTTTGGCCGGATGGTCCCTAGACTTTCCGCCTTCCACCTGTACTGACCTGGAGGGGGGGACATCTGTAATCAGTGTCCCTACCAGTCTGTCTTCTTGGTGTACCACTCCAGGTGGGAAGGTACAGCCATCTGAAAGGGGGTGCAGAGGGAGGGAGTCCTCGCCTCTGACCCCCGCTCAACTGAAGGGTTTAGACCCTAGGTTGAAGGGCCAGGTTCAGGGTGCCCCCCCTGACCTGGACGCCCAGTTGCAGGATAGAACCCCTGTACTGGTGGGCGAATTGAGCAGGACACCTGCCACAGGTGCCCTGGCAATTCTGGAAGGGGGTACCACACCAAGTGGGAGGGTACAGAGCCCCAAGGGGGAGGACCGGGTGTGGGAGAGGCCACCCCAGTCTTTGGTCCAGCAGCCGGGTACAGGCCTGGGGCTGGTGGGTCAGTGCCAGGATGTCATACCTGACCTGACGGGAGGGAGAATGGACAAAGGGTGACAAGCACCTAGGGCTACTGCCCCCCGCTCCCTGGCGCCACAGAGGTTTGAGAGCCCTGGAGGCATACGGCCTGGGTCTCATCCCTGACTACTGTCAGTGGCCACTGTAGCATTTTGCTGTCTGTCTGTTGGGACACACCTGTGAGCCAGTTAAGGTTAGGTGCGGCACAGGTGGTGTCCACAGGTATGGAGAAGGGTTCCCCATGGATTGGCTTGGTGGGCCCTGAGAGTATGGACAGAGGGATTCCAATAGGTTCGGATTGGCGTAGGACTGGAGTCTGCCCCTGCAGTTGCGGGTCAGGTCCTTGTTCTACCGCCTGCAGCAAGGAAGCCCATCAAGGTAGTGATTGGTCTACCCTGCGTTTTGGCTGGAAGGGGGTTGTGTTGGACCTGGCCCTTTTGTACGGATGGTCCCTAGACTTTTCGCCTTCCACCTGTACTTTTTCTGACCTGTTGTTGGGCATTCTATGACTCTGGGCACTTTACCACTGCTGTTCAGTGCTAAAGTGCATATGCTCTCCCTATGTAAAATGTATATGTTGGTTGGATTCCATGATTGGCTTATTTGGTTTACTGTCAGACCCCAGTAAAGTACACCAGGAGTGCCCAGGGCTTGTAAATGCAAATGCTGCTAGTGGGCTTGCAGCACTGGTTGTGCCACCCACAGAAGCGGCCTGGTAAAATGTATCTAGGGTCTGCCATTGCAGAACCTGCGTGCAGTCTGGTACTGTCATGCTGACTGGGCAGGTGCACACACTTGCCAGTCCCTAAACCTTCCATTAACTTCATATCAGTCACCCCTATGGTAGGCCCAAGGGCAGGGTGCATTGTAAGCATAAGGTAGGACAAGCCCTGATGTGTGTGGCCTGTCCTAATAGTGAATTACAGCCATTTTCGTTTTTCACTATTGTAAGGCTACCTGTTCTCCATAGGCCAGAATGGGCTGTTAGAATTGTTACATCCTATGATCCTAACAGACCCAGGGAACATGATAGAAATTCGAGTTTAGTATGCCTGAACTCAGAATAATGAAATACATCTTTTAGTAAAGTTTATTTTAATATTCTGTGTTTGCAAATACCACTTTTAGAAAGTTGGTATTTGCTTGCTTGACCATTTCAGCCCGCCTCTGCTGTGATGTGTATCTGCCTGTCTGGTTGTGTGAGTGACAGGGCTGGGGAAACCCAGAGGGGCAGGGCTAGGTAGCCTGGTGGTGAATAGGAAGATTGGCAGTCAGATGGGTGGGAGGAGTACACCTGGGCTCTGAATAGGGTTGTGCTCTGCTACCACAATGCTGGCTCCACCTCCTGCGGAGCGGCTGATGTCTCTGCCCTGCACCCTGAATAGAAAGGCAGAGTCATGTCAACAGAGTGCTCAAGAACTGGTTTGGACTGGGCAAAGGCCCCTCAACCCCAGAGGAACAAAGGAATTAGGGGTATAAGTATTGGGACCCTGCTCCCAAGAAATTAGATCAGATCCTGCTGAAACAAGAAGAACCTCTGCCAGAAGAGAAGGAACTGGGAAAGCTGTAGGAGGAGTAACTGTCCCTGACCTGGGGGATTGGCCAGCAGTGGTTGCCTTGCTGCTGAAGGAGAGGAGAAAGGACTACAAAGACTTTTATTTCAACTTGTGCTAAAAGATCTCCAAGGGCTTGAACTGAGCTTGCCCCCTGAACGAAGTCCCAGGACCAGTGGACTTCATCCCCAGCTCCCCAAAGTCTTTTGGAAGTGCCTGCTGCTGTTGTTGGGCCTTCTGAGGGACTGCGTGTCGCAAGGAGCTGGAAGCGCGACGCAAGGGAGAGAAGCGTGCCGCCGTCGGAGCCGCTGTCGTTGCATCTCGCAGAGAGTGTCGCCGCTGCAGCATCGCATCGAGCGGAAGCGTCTCGCATCATTCCGGAAGTGTCTCGCAACGCCGAAGAAGCGTGTCGTCATCGCAGCCATCGTAGCTGTCGCATTGCACCGCATCGAGAGGAGAGTCTCGCATCGAGGAGGAAGCGTGTCGCCATCGCAGCCATCGTAGTTGTCGCATTGCACCGCATCCAGAAAAGCGCCTCGCATCCACGGAGAAGCGTGCCGCCGTCGGAGCCGCTGTTGTCGCATCTCGTCAAAGGTGACGCCGCTGTAGCTGATGCATCGGGTCGAGCCTTCTCGCAACATCGGAGAAGCGTAACGCATCTGGAAGATCCCGTCTTTATTTCTTTTGCACCAAGAACTTCAGCGCATCTGCATCGCTGCAACACTTTCGTTGCCCTGCGTGTCGCATCTAAGGTACATTGACTTAAAGTGTCAGAATAATGAAATACATCTTTTAGTAAAGTTTATTTTAATATTCTGTGTTTGCAAATACCACTTTTAGAAAGTTGGTATTTGCTTGCTTGACCATTTCAGCCCGCCTCTGCTGTGATGTGTATCTGCCTGTCTGGTTGTGTGAGTGACTGGGCTGGGGAAACCCAGAGGGGCAGCGCTAGGTAGCCTGGTGGTGAATAGGAAGATTGGCAGTCAGATGGGTGGGAGGAGTACACCTGGGCTCTGAATAGGGTTGTGCTCTGCTACCACAATGCTGGATCCACCTCCTGCGGAGCGGCTGATGTCTCTGCCCTGCACCCCGAATAGAAAGGCAGAGTCATGTCAACAGAGTGCTCAAGAACTGGTTTGGACTGGGCAAAGGCCCCTCAACCCCAGAGGAACAAAGGAATTAGGGGTATAAGTATTGTAAGTCGCATCTCGCAGAGAGTGTCGCCGCTGCAGCATCGCATCGAGCGGAAGCGTCTCGCATCATTCCGGAAGAGTCTCGCAACGCCGAAGAAGCGTGTCGTCATCGCAGCCATCGTAGCTGTCGCATTGCACCGCATCGAGAGGAGAGTCTCGCATCGAGGAGGAAGCGTGTCGCCATCGCAGCCATCGTAGTTGTCGCATTGCACCGCATCCAGAAAAGCGCCTCACATCCACGGAGAAGCGTGCTGCCGTCGGAGCCGCTGTCGTCGCATCTCGCAGAAGGGGTGTCGCCGCTGCAGCATCGCATCGAGCGGAAGCGTCTCGCAACGTCGGAGAAGAGTGCCGCTGCCAAGGCCGCTGTCGTCGCATCTCGTCAAAGGTGACGCCGCTGTAGCTGACGCATCGAGTCGAGCCTTCTCGCAACATCGGAGAAGCGTAACGCATCTGGAAGATCCCGTCTTTATTTCTTTTGCACCAAGAACTTCAGCACATCTGCATCGCTGCAACACTTTTGTTGCCCTGCGTGTCGCATCTAAGGTACATTGACTTAAAGTGTCGCATTTAAGAACTTAAGAGAAACTAAGCAATCTTCTACCAACTAAGCAACCGTATTGTGCATTTTTAATCGTTTAATGGTCTTGTGATAATCCTATATAAAGATTCCTTATTTTTAATATAACTACCTGTGTGGTGTCCATTTGTAGTGTTGTCACTTGGTTACTGTATGTGTTCACAAATGCTTAACCTATAACGCTCTGAGATAAGCCTTGTCTGCTCGCGCCAAGCTACCTAGAGGGTGAGCAAGGGGTTGTTTTAGTAGTGTAACCCCTTACCCTGACTAGAGGAAAGGTTCCCTGCTTGTTACGAGTACCTACCTGTGCCAGCCAGAGAACCCGGATTCTAGTGTCTGACTGGGATCCTGCTAATCAGGACCCCAGTCTATCTGCTTTCTCTCTAAATTGATTGCATGTACTTTAGGTACACTCCAGATTGGATTCTGGGGTACCGTTATCAGTCCCTAGTACATGGTATACTACGTACCCAGGGCATAGGTACCCCAGAGGCCTCTCAGGGGCTGCAGCATGTATTATGCCACCCCTGGGAGACCATTCAAAATGACACAACAGGTCTGCTACAGCAGCCTGTGTAAGGTGGTGCATGCACCCCTTACTTAGATATAGGTTCACTATATCTATCCTTATCACTGCACATATAAACCTATCAGTCACCCCTATGGTAGGCCTTATCAATCCTGAAGGCAGGGTGCTGGGTTTTATGTGAGAGGGTGCCCAAGCATGAGCACAGCCCCTCTGCAGCCTTTGGAACCTATATTCCGAGGTTGTTTGTGATGCAGTCAACCATATATACTTAAGTGCATTATAACCTCGCGGTAAATGCTTTCTTTAAAACGGCTGCATGGAAACTTGTCGTGTTTGGTGTCAAACACCTTGGAGTCATACCCCCACACCAGTAACTGGTGTGGGAGGTATGATTCCACCCTACTAGAGGGAGAAATATGACAACACCGGTACACCCGGTACCAGCTTCACAGAACCCTAGCATCACAAAATGGATGCTGCCGGCCACAGACACGAGTCTGCCTTCCTGCTGCTGGATGAAACTCGGGCAGGGGCGGCTGGACAATAGGTTTCCTGTCACAGGGAGGTGTGACCACCTCCCAGACAGGCATTAGTGTATTGGGGCTGGTTGGGTGCACTCTGAGAGGGCTTTGATGTCTGCACTGGGGACACATTTGGTGACCCTGCGCATAGTCAAGCTCAAACCGGTTGCAGGGGCTATCAGCCCCTGCTCTGGCACGAAACTGGACAAAGGACATGGGTGTAGCCAACCCTCTGTCCTGACCTTCCCAGAGGTGAGTCCCCAGAGTTTGTCCCACCCCTTCCTTGGGTATAAAGTAGGAACCCCTGGCTACAGGACTTTAGATTTACCTGGACGAAACTCTGCTACAGAAACCAAGTACTTCGACTATCTACACTATGTTGGATGACTGAAGAATCTCCCTTGGAGTAAAGGAGTTACTCCCCTGCAAGGCAGGCACCTGAAACGCATCTGACCAGTTTGCATCGAAGCAGATCCTGAAGGACTCCGAAGATTTTTGCAATACAGGAAGTGGGTTCCTGTGGTCTCTGAGGTTGATCCGTGCTCTCAGCAATTCTGAGATCCGCATCCCTCGGGCACAGTGTACATTTGCAGCAGCATATGCTTTTTGGCAATCCCTGAGGCTGTGCTTTGGACTACATGTAGTCCAGACCCTGAGCAATGTTTCCACCGAAGATTACCGGCCTACACTCCGCGAGTGTTCCTTGGGCTGGTATTTTGTGATTCCTCTTGAGGTCCCTTCGGGATCCCTGGTCCGTCGACCTGTGGGTCCCTGAGAAGGGAACTTTAACTTTAAGTGAGCTTTCCTGGTTGCTCCAGACGTGCCCAGACTCTCCATCACTTGGAGAGTCCCCAGGACCTTGCTGGTCCACACCGAATCATCTTTTCTTTGACCATGTGGGTTGCAGTTACCAAGGCTTGTTGGTCTCCAATCCGAACACTGACCCCACCCAGCACTCAACATCCTTCGTGGGACAGCTCGCTTGCAGACTTTGGTTGTCGTCGATGTCTCCTGGTCCCTGTGGCTGCAGAGTCAAGCTTCACCTCATCTCACCTGAAACACCTGACATTGGTGGGCATTGGTCTATCGTGCCCCTGGTCACTGTGAAGTGACCCAGACTCTGTCCCCTCTGCTTTCAGGTTCTTCTCAGCTCCGATCCAGGCTTGGATCACACCGGACACTTCTCATCTTCCTGGCAGCAGCACTTCTTTGCATCACGCAATTGAAATCAATGAGCGTTCCCGACACCACTTGACCCCTATGCACCTGGCTCTCCTGGGATAGGTAACACAGGTACCTCGGTACTCTCAAGGGTGCTGGCCTTAGAACCTTCTATGTTCCAAAGGGTTTGCTTAAAGTCCTCTCCTAAGTGTCCTTAATCTTTAAAATTCCAACCGCGACTTTCCCATAGGATTGTACGGAGCTCGCGCCTGTTTTCTCACACTGCACGCGTCCCCCGTGGGTCCCCTGTGTCACTACCTTGGGTGGTTCCTTGGGGTCCCAGCGATTCTAAGCGCTCTAGGCACTGTGTCTAGTCAAGTCGTGGTTGTTATACCACTTTCTTAGTATATGGCTTAGTCTCCCCCTGGAGTCCACTGTGTATTTTGCTATTTTACTGTCACTCTAATACTTTAATAGTGTATCTTGTGCTCTAATCTCATAAAGAGGTTAGTAGAGAGTGTTTAGTAATACATACATATATTTTATATATATACCTTGTGTGGTTCTCCTTTCATTTGGTCATTCGGGAGGTTATAATCTGGTAAACCAAGCTGCTTTACATTCCTTCAAGACTTAGCCTGGACTAGGATAGCTTTCAATAAAGGTTTTCTTTAACCTAATCATCAATAAGGGTCGTTTGGACTGGTGCAAGGTGCCCACTATAACTAGTGGACAGCATATACCAGGCCAACTTCTCACAAGCGCCGTGTTGTAAATATTGAGCAGGGCATTGCGCCATCGGAGCATTATAAACAAGCATTTGCAATGCAATAGGTCTCGCATTTGTGAGAGTTTAAGTTATTGGCATTGTAAATGACAATGCCTTTTATTTATCTGTTTTGATAATTAACACAGAAAGGCATTGAGCCAGTAGCTCAAATTCTTGTAGATGCGAGACCTATTTCACTTCAAAGAAGCAGCGCCGTTGTCCCGGGCTGCTTGAAAAGTGAAAGTGCACAAGGCGTGCTGTATGTTGCAGGAAAGCATGTCATGCCTGCAGTAGCAGCAACTCATTAAAGAAAATAGTGCTTACAGACTAAATAAGACATACCGTGTAACAACTGAAGTAAAAGGACCAGTCCTCATAGGAGGTTACAAATGAAGACAAGGCGGTACTAAGGAGGGACTAACTAGCCTATTCATGAATTAGAAGCCAGCGTTTACGAAAGACAATTACACAAGCCAATGAAAAATATGGAGGGGATAGTAGGCGGGGCTTCAAGCCCATACTCTAAAACAGCATGTCTCGCAGAGCAGTGCATGCACTGCCTAGGTCCGACCTAAAAAATAGGACACGTGGAATTTGAGCCCTCTATGATAACACCCTGTGTGACTAACTACAGCACATTGAAGTGTGTGCTATATTGCACATTTGTTCATACAACTTCTGACGTCACCCTGTCCCTCACTGCAAATCACAGAGCCGCTAATGCCTACAATCCATGGCCCTGAACAACATCATCCAGTGCCTTGATGTACAGCAGCAGGCGCTGCCACGAGGCACGCCACTCAGTGTTCCTCAGAGGCGCATCATAAATTGCTCCCCTCAGGTACATTCAGTGGTTAATTTGTACCAGTGTGTGGCGGTGGGGCTTGCCAGCATGCGGACTAGGATTCACTTCACAATCCTTCCCCCTCCCACACACACACACACCGCTGCTTTTCTACAGCCCGTTAGTTTTGTGTAAACGGAGCAAGACTGGCGCTGTTTACACAACACTAATTGTCTGTCTCTTATGGCAGCGTGTGACGCGAGAATGAGGAGTAACGAGAGAGAAAGAGAACAAATGTGAGTGTGAGTGTGTGTGAGGCAGGGGTTGATATGCGGTGAGTGGTTAGCATCGGCTGTATTTTAAAACAGACTTTGAAGCTTACCCTGTCTTTCTAGTGCTTAACTCTCAGGCAGGGAGAATGATTTCTTTGTAGACAATGTATGCGACAATTATTTAGGTAATCCAAGTCAGTGATGCGTTCTCTGTTACATTTCACACTTCCTCTTCAGGTTGTGTGGGATATGTTGCCTATCTCTTAACAGTGTTTCTTTTCCCAGGCGTTTTGTTTCTGCGGTTGAGTTTTTCATGCAAGCGCACACTGAGTGAGTTGCTTTAGGTATGGGGCTGCACTCGGCAAGTGGATTGGTGTTCATGACAGCAGCACTGCGCCCTCTGGAGGTGAGGCTGAAGGCAGCCCGAGAGTCTGACAGTGCCACTGTCAGTCATTGTCATGAATTGAATGTGCTCTTACTACGGGCTCATCCTATCCTTGGCCTCTGCAGAACGGTGGCCAGGCATGCGCCAGTTGAAGTTCTAATTCGATGGGAAAATCTTTTGAGGAATTACCTAACTTTTAAAATATGGAAAGGGCCAATGGAAACATTTTCTAGGTGGCTCGCTCGCTTTGGTTGTTGACAGCCTGGCGTGTGTTCTCAGTGCAGGCAGTGGCAGTAGTGAAAGTGAGCTGTGCCACTAAGGGAGGGGGGAGGCGAGGGGGGGTAGACGTCGGACTCCTTAGAAAAAGTCTAGATACATTACACTGTGCTTCCATGTGGCACATTTTCCAGTGCCCTCCTGGTACACATCTCCCTGTACACAAGCTCTCTCTGTCTCTCACACACAATTGCCTTGTGCACCACGCACCGCGCTTCCTCTTGGGCTCCAATGTGAGCACATTTCCAGTGCTCCAGTATTATACATCAACCTGGGCCTCTTGCTGGTGTGTGGTGTTTTGTTATGTTTTATTATCTACTCTCCTAGGGTTATGTACCACTGTGGGTCCATGTGCATGAAGGGCTGCATGTTTCTTGTTCTGTGTACATGGGTACATGCGTGTATGTCTGCTGAAGGTCGATAAAACGGCTGTATGCATATAGGCGATCTGCTTGTGTGCACATGGGCCCGCCCTTCGTTGTGTTGTGTGCCTCGCTGGGCGTACACTATAGTAAAAGCCGAACTAATGGCCTAGTTAGTGCTTGCTCTTCATTTTTTTCCGAGATTCACATTTGAAAATCTCAAAATTGTGGTCCTGCTTTAAATCTTTGTTCAAAAACAGCCCTTATTGTTTCGAGACTCCACTGCATTAGCAATGACAATGAATTCATAGAGAGCCGTGGTTAAAGCACACACAGAAGCTTTGCTCTCTTCGCAGCGCTTTCCTCACTCCCGTGTCCAATTTCCCAAAAAACGCCTACTGTTAACTTATGCTGTCTTGTTGCGGTCGCACCCAGGGAGAGGGCAGTGTACCACCAGAGGATGGGGTGTGGCACAGCTGCACCCGGTAAATACGAATTAAACACTGACTCACCGTAGATTTTGGACAGGCTTTTCCGCCCGCTGCGTCTTTGCTTGGCTGTACCGTGTGCTGCGATGGCCAACCCCCTTGTCCCGTTCTGCATCGGAAGTGGCACGGAGATGATGAGGTTGGTGGATGGGCACATGTGAAACGTGTCCCGCTGACTCTTGCCTGAAACCAGACTGTCCTTCTGAGACGCACCGAAAGGTTCAGGGCGTGATTAAGAACAGCTTTCATTTAGATACCCCATGTCCTAGCTTACAACTTACGAGGCCGGTGGCGTTTACTGGGAGGTAAAGGAAGTCACAATTTCCGAGATGCGTTTATATTTTGGTAATGAAAAGTGGTTACCTGATTTTTATTTAACCGTGCTCACTACACTGACTTCCAAGTCCCTCACATGAGAGGCATACATGCTTAGTGTATGTTGTGGGGAACATCACTTTCTGAAAGGGTACCCTACATTATCTTGGCATTGAGTTTACAATGTTACATAAAAGACACTCTGGAAAGATAATCAAAGCATAGCCAGGGCTTTAAGTGGGTCGGGTCCAGCCGGCCCACTTAAATATGGTCTCGTCTTTGGGACCTTATAAAGTGTTTAGTCATGCAACAGTTGCATAACTAAATACTTATAAGGTCCCAAAAGCGAGACCTATTGGCTATGCCAAGCAGCCCTGCGGCCACGAAAGTGATCCC
>NC_140591.1:110461131-110468631 GCF_964204655.1 Triturus cristatus | reverse complement strand
GTGCAGGACCCCGGACAGAGCCCGGGGCGTGGAGGCCGCCCTCCCTGGGGGCCTCCAGGGGCCCCCAGGGGCCAATGAACCCAGACGAGCCTGGGGAGGCTCCCCGGACACAACGGAACCCTGCCCCGGGCCTTTGGCAGTGCCGCAGGCCGGGGGACGGGGCCCGGGGACGGAGACCCCGACCCGGGGCCCGGCCGGGCCCCTGGACCCAGCCGGGGCTCACGGGCCCGCAGGCACAGGGGAAGCCTCCCGGGACCTCCGGACCCCGCCCCGGGCACCCTGCCACGCGGCAGGACCCCGGGCGGGGAAGCCGCCCTCCCCGGGGCCCCCATGGGCCCCCAGGGGCCAATGACCCCAGACAGGCCTGGGGAGGCTCCCCGGACACAACGGAACCCCGTCCCGGGCCTTTGGCAGTGCCGCAGGCCGGGGGACCGGGCCCGGGGCCGGAGACCCCGACCCGGGCCGGGCCCCTGGAACCAGCAGGGGCTCCCAGGCCCGCAGGCACCAGGGAAGCCTCCCCGGGCCCTCCGGACCCCGCCCCGGGCACCCTGCCACGCGGCAGGACCCGGGATGGAGCCCGGGACGGGGAGGCCGCCCTCCCCGGGGCCCCCCAGGGGCCAATGAACCCAGACGAGCCAGGGGAGGCTCCCCGGACACAACGGAACCCCGTCCCGGGCCTTTGGCAGTGCCGCAGGCCGGGGGATGGGGCCCGGGGCTGGAGACCCCGACCCGGGGCCCGGCCGGGTCCCTGGACCCAGCCGGGGCTCCCAGGCGCAGGGGAAGCCTCCCCGGGCCCTCCGGAGCCCGCCCCGGACCCTGCCACGCGGCAGGACCAGGGACGTAGCCCAGGGCGGGGAGGCCGCCCTCCCCGGGGCCCCCAAGGGCCAATGAACCCAGACAGGCCTGGGGAGGCTCCCCGGACACAACGGAACCCCGTTCCGGGCCTTTGGCAGTGCCGCAGGCCGGGGCCCGGGGCCAGAGACCCCGACCCGGGGCCCGGCCGGGCCCCTGGACCCAGCCGGGGCTCCCAGGCCCGCAGGTGCAGGGGAAGCCTCCCCGGACCATCCGGACGCCTTATCCCGGGCACCCTGCCACGCGGCAGTCCCCGGGACAGGACCGGGGCAGCATCCGGGCCCGTCCAGCTGCCGGCTGAGGACCGAGAGGGGTCCCAGAGTACCCTTTTCCTAGTAATCCGGAGGAAGGCTACATAGCGGTAGGGCTCCCGCCTGAACCATGGGCTCGGTGGGCTCTCTGCTTCCCGGGGGCTGGGGGACAGCGGCTGGGACTCGGGCACGGGGAGGACCGACGGAGCTCTCGGGCCCGGGCGCCCTGGGGGTAGGACTGCCCGGGACCCGTGGAGCCCGTCCCTGGGCACTTTGCCACGCCGCGGGCCGGAGGAGTGAAGCCTGGTAGGATGTTGCCCGGGCGTAGCCCATCTGGTCCCCGGCAAAGAACCGCCATCCCCGGAGGGGTCTTCCGGCATACCCTGCCCATACTAATCCGGAGGAAGGCTACCCCCCTTTCTTGTAACCCTCGCGCTCCTAGTGACGGAGGGGACCCTAGGTGCGGACGCGCCCGGCCTCCTGGAGCCCTGGCTGGGATCCGCGAGGCGAATGGACCCTCATCGGGACTTCCAGGCCGGCCCGGCCATCTGGTCGCCCCATTGGAAAGCATTGCGCGCGACCAGATGGCCGGGGGGAGAGGTGCAACCATATGGACGGGACTGAAAGGACTCCCATCTGTCCAACCCCGAGCCTTAGCGCTAGGGTTCCTGCCTGCCCACGCAGGGCTCCGTGGCTGCAGGGCTCAGGGGCTGCAGGGCTCCAGGGCTGCAGGGCTCCGGGCCTGCAGGGCTCCGGTCCTGCAGGGCTCCAGGGCTCCGGGCTGAAGGGCTCCAGGGCTGCAGGGCTTTGGGGCTGCAGGCATCGGGGGACGCCCGGGGGCCCATGGAGCCCTTCCTGGGCACTTTGCCTCGCCGCGGGCTGGAGGAGGAAGCACCCGACGCCCCGGGGGAAGTCACGTCCGGGCTTGGCCCATCTGGTCCCCGCCTGAGAACCGCAATCCCCAGGAGGGGTGTCCCGGCATACCCTGCCCCTACTAATCCGGAGGAAGGCTACCCACCTTTCTTGTAACCCTCACGCTCCGAGTGACGGAGGGGACCCTAGGCGCGGACGCGCCCGGCCTCCTGGAGCCCTGGCTGGGATCCGCGAGGCGAATGGACCCTCATCGGGACTTCCAGGCCGGCCCGGCCATCTGGTCGCCCCATTGGAAAGCATTGTGCGCGACCAGATGGCCGAGGGGAGAGGTGCAACCAGATGGACGGGACTGAAAGGACTCCCATCTGTCCAACCCCGAGCCTTCGCGCTAGGGTTCCTGCCTGCCCACGCAGGGCTCCGTGGCTGCAGGGCTCAGGGGCTGCAGGGCTCCAGGGCTGCAGGGCTCCGGGCCTGCAGGGCTCCGGTCCTGCAGGGCTCCAGGACTCCGGGATGAAGGGCTCCAGGGCTGCAGGGCTTTGGGGCTGCAGGCCTCGGGGGACGCCTGGGGGACCCATGGAGCCCGTCCTGGGCACTTTGCCTCGCCGCGGGCTGGAGGAGGAAGCACCCGACGCCCCGGGGGAAGTGTCGCCCGGGCTTGGCCCATCTGGTCCCCGCCTGAGAACCGCAATCCCCAGGAGGGGTGTCCTGGCATACCCTGCCCCTACTAATCCGGAGGAAGGCTACCCACCTTTCTTGTAACCCTCGCGCTCCGAGTGACGGAGGGGACCCTAGGCGCGGACGCGCCCGGCCTCCTGGAGCCCTGGCTGGGATCCGCGAGGCGAATGGACCCTCATCGGGACTTCCAGGCCGGCCCGGCCATCTGGTCGCCCCATTGGAAAGCATTGCGCGCGACCAGATGGCCGAGGGGAGAGGTGCAACCAGATGGACGGGACTGAAAGGACTCCCATCTGTCCAACCCCGAGCCTTCGCGCTAGGGTTCCTGCCTGCCCACGCAGGGCTCCGTGGCTGCAGGGCTCCGTGGCTGCAGGGCTCCGGGGCTGCAGGGCTCCGGGCCTGCAGGGCTCCGGTCCTGCAGGGCTCCAGGGCTCCAGGCTGAAGGGCTCCAGGGCTGCAGGGCTTTGGGGCTGCAGGCCTCGGGGGACGCCCGGGGGACCCATGGAGCCCGTCCTGGGCACATTGCCTAGCCGCGGGCTGGAGGAGGAAGCACCCGACGCCCCGGGGGAAGTGTCGTCCGGGCTTTTCCCATCTGGTCCCCGCCTGAGAACCGCAATCCCCAGGAGGGATGTCCCGGCATACCCTGCCCCTACTAAACCGGAGGAAGGCTACCCACCTTTCTTGTAACCCTCGCGCTCCGAGTGACAGAGGGGACCGTAGGCGCGGACGCGCCCGGCCTCCTGGAGCCCTGGCTGGGATCCGCGAGGCGAATGGACCCTCATCAGGACCTCCAGGCTGGCCCGGCCATCTGGTCGCCCCGTTGGAAAGCATTGCGCGCGACCAGATGGCCGAGGGGAGAGGTGCAACCAGATGGACGGGACTGAAAGGACTCCCATCTGTCCAACCCAGAGCCTTCGCACTAGGGTTCCCGCCTGCCCACGCAGGGCTCCGTGGCTGCAGGGCTCCGGGGCTGCAGGGCTCCAGGGCTGCAGGGCTCCAGGGCTGCAGGGCTCCGGGCCTGCAGGGCTCCGGGGCTGCAGGGCTCCGGGGCTGCAGGGCTCCGGGCCTGCAGGGATCCGGGCCTGCAGGGCTCCGGGCCTGCAGGGCTCCAGGACTCCGGGGCTGCAGGGCTCCAGGGCTGCAGGGCTCCGGGCCTGCAGGGCTCCGGGCCTGCAGGGCTCCGGGGCTGCAGGGCTCCGGGCCTGCAGGGCTCCGGGGCTGCAGGGCTCCGGGGCTGCAGGGCTCTGGGCCTGCAGGGCTCCGGGGCTGCAGGGCTCCGGGCCTGCAGGGCTCCGGGCCTGCTGGGCTCCAGGGCTCCGGGCTGAAGGGCTCCAGGGCTGCAGGGCTTTGGGGCTGCAGGCCTCGGTGGACGTCCGGGGGACCCATGGAGCCCGTCCTGGGCACTTTGCCTCGCCGCGGGCTGGAGGAGGGAGCACCGGACGCCCCGGGGAAGTGTCCTCCGGGCTTGGCCCATCTGGTCCCCGCCTGAGAACCGCCATCCCCAGGAGGGGTGTCCCGGCATACCCTGCCCCTACTAATCCGGAGGAAGGCTACCCACCTTTCTTGTAACCCTCGCGCTCCGAGTGACGGAGGGGACCCTAGGCGCGGACGCGCCCGGCCTCCTGGAGCCCTGGCTGGGATCCGCGAGGCGAATGGACCCTCATCGGGACTTCCAGGCTGGCCCGGCCATCTGGTCGCCCTGTTGGAAAGCATTGCGCGCGACCAGATGGCCGAGGGGAGAGGTGTAACCAGATGGACGGGACTGAAAGGACTCCCATCTGTCCAACCCCGAGCCTTCGCGCTAGGGTTCCCGCCTGCCCACGCAGGGCTCCGTGGCTGCAGGGCTCCGGGGCTGCAGGGCTCCAGGGCGGCAGGGCTCCGGGCCTGCAGGGCTCCGTGGCTGCAGGGCTCCGGGGCTGCAGGGCTCCAGGGCTGCAGGGCTCCAGGGCTGCAGGGCTCCGGGCCTGCAGGGCTCCGGGGATGCAGGGCTCCGGGGCTGCAGGGCTCAGGGCCTGCAGGGCTCCGGGCCTGCAGGGCTCCAGGGCTCCGGGGCTGCAGGGCTCCAGGGCTGCAGGGCTCCGGGCCTGCAGGGCTCCGGGCCTGCAGGGCTCCGGGCCTGCAGGGCTCCGGGCCTGCAGGGCTCCGGGCCTGCAGGGCTCCGGGCCTGCAGGGCTCCGGGGCTGCAGGGCTCCGGGCCTGCAGGGCTCCGGGGCTGCAGGGCTCCGGGGCTGCAGGGCTCTGGGCCTGCAGGGCTCCGGGGCTGCAGGGCTCCGGGCCTGCAGGGCTCGGGCCTGCAGGGCTCCAGGGCTCCGGGCTGAAGGGCTCCAGGGCTGCAGGGCTTTGGGGCTGCAGGCCTCGGTGGACGTCCGGGGGACCCATGGAGCCCGTCCTGGGCACTTTGCCTCGCCGCGGGCTGGAGGAGGGAGCACCGGACGCCCCGGGGAAGTGTCCTCCGGGCTTGGCCCATCTGGTCCCCGCCTGAGAACCGCCATCCCCAGGAGGGGTGTCCCAGCATACCCTGCCCCTACTAATCCGGAGGAAGGTTACCCACCTTTCTTGTAACCCTCGCGCTCCGAGTGACGGAGGGGACCCTAGGCGCGGACGCGCCCGGCCTCCTGGAGCCCTGGCTGGGATCCGCGAGGCGAATGGACCCTCATCGGGACTTCCAGGCTGGCCCGGCCATCTGGTCGCCCCATTGGAAAGCATTGCGCGCGACCAGATGGCCGAGGGGAGAGGTGCAACCAGATGGACGGGACTGAAAGGACTCCCATCTGTCCAACCCCGAACCTTCACGCTAGGGTTCCCGCCTGCCCACGCATGGCTCCGTGGCTGCAGGGCTCCGTGGCTGCAGGGCTCCGGGGCTGCAGGGCTCCAGGGCGGCAGGGCTCCGGGCCTGCAGGGCTCCGGGGCTGCAGGGCTCCGGGGCTGCAGGGCTCCGGGCCTGCAGGGCTCCGGGCCTGCAGGGCTCCAGGGCTCCGGGGCTGCAGGGCTCCAAGGCTGCAGGGCTCCGGGCCTGCAGGGCTCCGGGCCTGCAGGGCTCCGGGGCTGCAGGGCTCCGGGCCTGCAGGGCTCCGGAGCTGCAGGGCTCCGGGGCTGCAGGGCTCTGGGCCTGCAGGGCTCCGGGGCTGCAGGGCTCCGGGCCTGCAGGGCTCCAGGGCTCCGGGCTGAAGGGCTCCAGGGCTGCAGGGCTCCGGGCCTGCAGGGCTCCAGGGCTCCGGGCTGAAGGGCTCCAGGGCTGCAGGGCTTTGGGGCTGCAGGCCTCGGTGGACGCCCGGGGGACCCATGGAGCCCGTCCTGGGCACTTTGCCTCGCCGCGGGCTGGAGGAGGGAGCACCGGATGCCCCGGGGAAGTGTCGTCCGGGCTTGGCCCATCTGGTCCCCGCCTGAGAACCGCCATCCCCAGGAGGGGTGTCCCGGCATACCCTGCCCCTACTAATCCGGAGGAAGGCTACCCACCTTTCTTGTAACCCTCGCGCTCTGAGTGACGGAGGGGACCCTAGGCGCGGACGCGCCCGGCCTCCTGGAGCCCTGGCTGGGATCCGCGAGGCGAATGGACCCTCATCGGGACTTCCAGGCTGGCCCGGCCATCTGGTCGCCCCGTTGGAAAGCATTGCGCGCGACCAGATGGCCGAGGGGAGAGGTGCAACCAGATGGACGGGACTGAAAGGACTCCCATCTGTCCAACCCCGAGCCTTCGCGCTAGGGTTCCCGCCTGCCCACGCAGGGCTCCGTGGCTGCAGGGCTCCAGGGCTGCAGGGCTCCGGGCCTGCAGGGCTCCGGGCCTGCAGGGCTCCGGCCTGCAGGGCTCCGGGGCTGCAGGGTTCCGGGGCTGCAGGGCTCTGGGCCTGCAGGGCTCCGGTGCTGCAGGGCTCCGGGGCTGCAGGGCTCCGGGGCTGCAGGGCTCTGGGCCTGCAGGGCTCCGGGGCTGCAGGGCTCCGGGGCTGCAGGGCTCCGGGCCTGCAGGGCTCCGGGCCTGCAGGGCTCCAGGGCTCCAGGGCTCCGGGCTGAAGGTTTCAGGGCTTTGGGGCTGCAGGCCTCGGTGGACGCCCGGGGGACCCATGGAGCCCGTCCTGGGCACTTTGCCTCGCCGCGGGCTGGAGGAGGGAGCACCGGACGCCCCGGGGAAGTGTCGTCCAGGCTTGGCCCATCTGGTCCCCGCCTGAGAACGGCCATCCCCGGGAGGGGTGTCCCGGCATACCCTGCCCCTACTAATCCGGAGGAAGGCTACCCACCTTTCTTGTAACCCTCGCGCTCCGAGTGACGGAGGGGACCCTAGGCGCGGACGCGCCCGGCCTCCTGGAGCCCTGGCTGGGATCCGCGAGGTGAATGGACCCTCATCGGGACTTCCAGGCTGGCCCGGCCATCTGGTCGCCCCGTTGGAAAGCATTGCGCGCGACCAGATGGCCGAGGGAAAGGTGCGACCAGATGGCCGGGACCGAAAGGACTCCCAGCTGCCCACACCGAGCCATAGCGGTAGGGCTCCCGCCTGCCCTTGCAGGGCTTCGGGGCTCTGCACCAGGGTCCCTTGTCCCGGGCAGATGGACACTTGGCAGGCCGCAGGACGTGGGATCCCAGGCCCTGACTAAAAATCAGGAGGCCCGGGGCCGGTCCCTGCTTCTCAACGCAGCCAGGCCGGCGAGATAGGGGAGCCTGCCCAAGTACGAGGGACCCCAGTCCCGGGCACACGGTCCCTCAGGTTGTGCGCTCGTTTTCCACAATTTTTTTTCAAAATTCCGCGAAGAGGCATTCCGCAAATTCCGCCCAGCCCTAACCAAACTCCTACTTCCGCAAGGAAAAGACTTAGCCAGCCACACACCCACCTGGCCCGGTCCCTGCTTCTGATCCCAGC
>NC_140591.1:110441131-110453631 GCF_964204655.1 Triturus cristatus | reverse complement strand
GGTATTCAAGGGATTATATATGTTATCACAGCTGGCTTCACATGCCATTCAGAGTTTAGCCTAAGACTGCTCTTGTCCATGCTACCACTAGGATAGCTGGTCTATAAGGTTGACTTTACAACCAATCACCATAAGGGTATTTGGACTGATATAAGGTGTACACTAGAACTAGTGACATCATACATCAGGCCAACTTCTCACATTGGTGGCAGCGGTGGGATCTGAGCTTGCTGTTGTAATACCATTGTAATCTTGAGATACTAAATTGAAAGATCACACAGATATTGTCTAGGTACATATAACATAGATTATAATACTTAAGTCCTACTGGACTTAGTGGTTGTAGGTTGAAGGGAGTAACACACCCTGACTACAACTACCAGAGAGGTTTAGTAGAAACAACAAGTGTAGGTAGGTGCACACACCACACCCTCACTAGAATCATGTCCCTGAATGGAGATCACACTGATACTCCCTCAGGAGAGGAGAATCCTAGACAGATTCCCTCTAGACATGATGCATTCACTTTCCAGGAGATGAGACAACTGTGTACCTCCAGGAGATTAAAACAGGGTTCCAACCCTACCCTTAGACAGCTAGTGGAGCTTCTGGAGGCCTATGATGCTGAAAGAGCTGCCAAGTATGGTGCCATAGCTGTAGGTAAGGGTCTACCCACCACCGATGAGTCAGATGGGACTTCAGATGAAGAGGTAGACAGCCAGGGCCAAGTAGGAAGGCTTAGCCAGGCTAACCTAAGCTTACATGGGAGTTTGCATGGGGTCCCCCATACAGACCCCCAAGTGGGCTTAACCAGAGAAGCAGGAGAGACAGATCCCCTTCAAGGGAATCCATCCACTCCCATGTCTCTAGCATCTCTAATGCCTCTTCTCACAGGGGAATGACTTCCCCTGAGAGAAAGGAGCATGAAACCAGAATGAGGGAAGCTAATCTGAGGATTCAGAGGGAAGAACTTGCCCTTGCCAAGGAGAAGCTTGCTCTGGCTAGAGAGCAAAAATTGTGTGGGTCAGAACCCACTGGTGGCAGCAACATTCCTAGAGATAGGGATAGGTCTTATGACCATAGAAACCTAAGCAAGATAGTCCCCCCATATCAGAATGGGGATGACATCCACAAGTGGATGACTGCTTTGGAGAGGGCCTGCAAAGTACAGCAGGTACCCCAGAGTCAGTGGGCAGCTATCTTGTGGCTCTCCTTTTCTAGTATAAAAATATATATGCCTATTGGCTATTGGTCAACCATCACTATCCTCTCAATCTTCAAACACACTCATATTGCACACTTTACTCTCCCCCTAACTGTTGGGTCTGTAAGAAGCACTTATGATGAAACGAAATAGATAAAAAATCTGTATTTTAATAATCAATATAAATTCATCACTGATGTATTATATAAAACATAATAAATCATACACATAAAGATCGTATACAGTTAAAATGATAAAAGCACCACACACTTTATCACAATTGTTTCAAAACATTTTCCATGCCATAAAAAGGAGAACAGTAATTGACAAGCAATGTGTCATACATCTGTCAATTTGGATTTGTTGAAGGCAGTGTCAGACATAAGTTACTGATCCCTGTCTTTCCCTAACTGTACCAAATTTAACACTTAAAAAACAACAGGCGTCGACGCGTTTCAGTGGTGAAACCTTCACATAGAACCACCTTCCTCAGGACTCAAGCTATTTTCTCCTTGTATATATAAGTGTTCAATTATGATGTCGAATTCACCTATTAGAGAAACATATTTGTACACTGTAAAATCCAAACTGATAATTTTAAAAAAAAAATTTTTGTTACAATGGTGCATTTACATAGGTTACCAATACAGATATATAATTTTCCTACAGATATTCAATTTTACAATGTATCTTTAAATAGACTTATATTTCCAAATATGTAAACTAGTTCAAGATCAAAAGTGCTTAATACCGGTCAACAAACCCAACTATTCGTTATACAAATCTATATTGCTCGTTGCACACACCTATCCATACTCATTCAGCCATTACGTTTACACTCAACCTTTATCATCCACTTCTACATGGAACTCACCCGTACAATTGTACTGCGGCAAAAGTGTCTCCAAAAATGGAGTACTTGTAGATATCTTGACGGAACGTTGGAAACTTGCAGAGATTGCTAGAATGATAGAAAGCTCATATGTAGATCTCTATTTTCGAAAATAATTGAGATTCAAAGGTCCCTCATTACTTATACCTATTCGATGTCACTGGTTTTACTCTTACATCCCCATCTAGTAGTACTTTTCTGGTTCCTTACTAGTGGTTGTGCGTTTACATAGATTGCTACAATGAAGGGGTACATCAAATCAATTGTTGTAATTGTTGGGCTATTGTGAGAAACCTCTATAATTTGCATCTCCAGGCAAAACATTCCCACGATAGAAATATAATGTTTTGATTATATCTAATCCCATATGGTCTCTATATGGGTATACTTGAGTTATTTTCCTATTTAGATCCACAAACCCACCTCAATTTTTCTCAAAGGACGAAAAGACGGGGTAGGCTTCAATTCAAGTTCAATTTGTTTGCCGGAAATGGTCTCGGTCACTGTAAAATTAAATTGGAGCAATGGTTGTTAATTAATCTCCCTTTCTTTATACACCAGTTTTTTGAATGGTTTGCTCAATTCGCGCTCACCTTTCTTTTCTGGAGCTTTATTTATTCCAGGTGGATGTTAATCCCTCTCTTGTGTTCTCTTATTGTTCAGAAAGGGGCGAGCATATAGTTTGTCATCTCCCTTGATTTTCTGAAAAGCGAGTGAAAACCACTATATAAATCATAATGTATCTGCACCGCTTATTTGATAAGTTGTCTATTCATCCTCTTATTATTTATTCACTTGCTCATTAATACTTTCTTTTAAACCCCCTCTATATCATTGCTGTAGGATAACTTAAATGGAGGTAGGCGTATTCATGACACCTTATTATTTACATTTCCTATTCTAAAAGGATAAACCCGTATGTCCACCTTACTAGATCGGCATCGTACTATATACAACTGCTCGGTTAGTTTACCGCAAGCCCCCACTTGTTGGGTTAATGTTTTAGTAAATTCACCATGAGCCCTCCGTTGTTGGAATACTGTTTGACTGACTCGCTACACTTCGCTGCAAAGCGGCGCATGTGGGAACTAGATAATAAATTAAATGGTTCCGACATAATGTTAGAGCTGTTTTTACCCCCGCCCCGTAATCCACGGGCTGAACGGACTTATTTTAACCCATACAGTTAACTAACCCACCCATTGCTTACCGTGTATCAGGGTCGTGTATGTATTCCTCCGTCTTTCGTCTATTCTTCCGCTTTCTGTTCGTGCCTACTACAATTGTTTGTTATATCCGTTGGAAAACGTGTGACGTCTCACCTTACGTGCCTCAATAGAAACTGACGTTTTTTTGTGTCTAATCCATAGTCGCCATCTTGGAATGGGGCGAAAACTATCTCCCAGCTAGTTTCATGATTCTAGGGAGCTTAAATTACCCGTTTTATTACAAGAATTATTCAAGTAAACCAGAGGTAGACCCTTTATATTCAATCGGTGTCGGACTATTATAATCTATATAAATACACAATTCTATCCTTTTGTTATAATCTTTTCGCTTCGTGGATGATGGTTAATCCCTGTTTTTAATACACCCCCTTCTTAGTGCATGAAGACCCGATCTCGGTTGTGTATAAGACCTGGTTTTATACACAACCGAGATCGGGTCTTCATGCACTAAGAAGGGGGTGTATTAAAAACAGGGATTAACCATCATCCACGAAGCGAAAAGATTATAACAAAAGGATAGAATTGTGTATTTATATAGATTATAATAGTCCGACACCAATTGAATATAAAGGGTCTACCTCTGGTTTACTTGAATAATTCTTGTAATAAAACGGGTAATTTAAGCTCCCTAGAATCATGAAACTAGCTGGGAGATAGTTTTCGCCCCATTCCAAGATGGCGACTATGGATTAGACACAAAAAAACGTCAGTTTCTATTGAGGCACGTAAGGTGAGACGTCACACGTTTTCCAACGGATATAACAAACAATTGTAGTAGGCACGAACAGAAAGCGGAAGAATAGACGAAAGACGGAGGAATACATACACGACCCTGATACACGGTAAGCAATGGGTGGGTTAGTTAACTGTATGGGTTAAAATAAGTCCGTTCAGCCCGTGGATTACGGGGCGGGGGTAAAAACAGCTCTAACATTATGTCGGAACCATTTAATTTATTATCTAGTTCCCACATGCGCCGCTTTGCAGCGAAGTGTAGCGAGTCAGTCAAACAGTATTCCAACAACGGAGGGCTCATGGTGAATTTACTAAAACATTGACCCAACAAGTGGGGGCTTGCGGTAAACTAACCGAGCAGTTGTATATAGTACGATGCCGATCTAGTAAGGTGGACATACGGGTTTATCCTTTTAGAATAGGAAATGTAAATAATAAGGTGTCATGAATACGCCTACCTCCATTTAAGTTATCCTACAGCAATGATATAGAGGGGGTTTAAAAGAAAGTATTAATGAGCAAGTGAATAAATAATAAGAGGATGAATAGACAACTTATCAAATAAGCGGTGCAGATACATTATGATTTATATAGTGGTTTTCACTCGCTTTTCAGAAAATCAAGGGAGATGACAAACTATATGCTCGCCCCTTTCTGAACAATAAGAGAACACAAGAGAGGGATTAACATCCACCTGGAATAAATAAAGCTCCAGAAAAGAAAGGTGAGCGCGAATTGAGCAAACCATTCAAAAACTGGTGTATAAAGAAAGGGAGATTAATTAACAACCATTGCTCCAATTTAATTTTACAGTGACCGAGACCATTTCCGGCAAACAAATTGAACTTGAATTGAAGCCTACCCCGTCTTTTCGTCCTTTGAGAAAAATTGAGGTGGGTTTGTGGATCTAAATAGGAAAATAACTCAAGTATACCCATATAGAGACCATATGGGATTAGATATAATCAAAACATTATATTTCTATCGTGGGAATGTTTTGCCTGGAGATGCAAATTATAGAGGTTTCTCACAATAGCCCAACAATTACAACAATTGATTTGATGTACCCCTTCATTGTAGCAATCTATGTAAACGCACAACCACTAGTAAGGAACCAGAAAAGTACTACTAGATGGGGATGTAAGAGTAAAACCAGTGACATCGAATAGGTATAAGTAATGAGGGACCTTTGAATCTCAATTATTTTCGAAAATAGAGATCTACATATGAGCTTTCTATCATTCTAGCAATCTCTGCAAGTTTCCAACGTTCCGTCAAGATATCTACAAGTACTCCATTTTTGGAGACACTTTTGCCGCAGTACAATTGTACCGGTGAGTTCCATGTAGAAGTGGATGATAAAGGTTGAGTGTAAACGTAATGGCTGAATGAGTATGGATAGGTGTGTGCAACGAGCAATATAGATTTGTATAACGAATAGTTGGGTTTGTTGACCGGTATTAAGCACTTTTGATCTTGAACTAGTTTACATATTTGGAAATATAAGTCTATTTAAAGATACATTGTAAAATTGAATATCTGTAGGAAAATTATATATCTGTATTGGTAACCTATGTAAATGCACCATTGTAACAAAAAAATTTTTTTTTAAATTATCAGTTTGGATTTTACAGTGTACAAATATGTTTCTCTAATAGGTGAATTCGACATCATAATTGAACACTTATATATACAAGGAGAAAATAGCTTGAGTCCTGAGGAAGGTGGTTCTATGTGAAGGTTTCACCACCGAAACGCGTCGACGCCTGTTGTTTTTTAAGTGTTAAATTTGGTACAGTTAGGGAAAGACAGGGATCAGTAACTTATGTCTGACACTGCCTTCAACAAATCCAAATTGACAGATGTATAACACATTGCTTGTCAATTACTGTTCTCCTTTTTATGGCATGGAAAATGTTTTGAAACAATTGTGATAAAGTGTGTGGTGCTTTTATCATTTTAATTGTATACGATCTTTATGTGTATGATTTATTATGTTTTATATAATACATCAGTGATGAATTTATATTGATTATTAAAATACAGATTTTTTATCTATTTCGTTTCATCATAAGTGCTTCTTACAGACCCAACAGTTAGGGGGAGAGTAAAGTGTGCAATATGAGTGTGTTTGAAGATTGAGAGGATAGTGATGGTTGACCAATAGCCAATAGGCATATATATTTTTATACTTGTATTTCTGGGTACTCCAGCCTTTGGCTTTAAGAGTCCCCTCTCCTTGTTTTCAAGGCTCTCCTTTTCTGACAAAGGTAGAGAGTAGCTCCTCACAGTCAGTGATGAGGATGCTAACAATTACAAAGTCCTGAAGAGTGCTCTGATAGATGGGTTTGGCTTAACCACTGAGCAATATAGGTTGTTGTTCAGAGACACCCAGAAGACACAGACACAGGACTGGTCTGATTTTGTGGATTGTGCCACTAAGGCTTTGGAAGGTTGGTTAACTGGCAGCAAGGTGCAGGACTATACAGGATTGTACAACTTGATTATGAGGGAGCAGATCCTTAGTAATTGTCAGAACCAGCTTCTCCATCAACACCTGGTAGACTCAGATTTGACCTCTCCCCAAGAATTGGGAAATAGGGCAGATAAATGGGTCAGGACCAGGATTAGGCCTAAAAATCAGGGTGGTGACCAAAAGAAAGATACCACCAAGCCTCAAGAGAAGGGTGGGGATAAAGCAAAAAAGAAATCTTCCTCAGGGCCCCAAAACTCCACACAGGGTGGTGGGTCCCAAGCTCCCTCCTCTACCACAGTTAAAAAGCCTTACTGCCATGAGTGTAAAACTCCTGGGCATTGGAAAACTGACAGCAGTTGCCCAAAGGCTAAAAACAAAACTGTTCCTCCAACTACTCCTGTCACATCACCTATTACTGTCAGCAGTAATCCCCCAGGTGGTGGGAGTGCCCCCAAAAATTTGGTTGGGTTTTCTTGGGGAACACAGGGGGATCCTGGCTTAGCCAATTCCCCTACAGCAGCTACTCTTGTCTGTGATGGTGGCATGGGGTTTGCCAACTTCACTGCCTGTCCCAACACTTTGGGTAGGTACAGACAGGAGCCCTACATCAATGGTAGAAAAGCTGAGGCCTACAGAGACACTGGAGCTAGCATCACTATGGTGGCCCATAGGCTAGTTCCCTCTGAGCAGCTTTTGCCTGGTTTCTCATACCAGGTAACTAACATTGATGGCAAACAGAACAGTCATTTCATGGCAGAGGTATGTCTCAGCTGGGGAGGTGTCACTGGCCCTAAAAGGGTGGCAGTGTCTCCAACCTTGCCTGTGGACTGCTTACTGGGGAATGACTTAGAACTCTCAGCTTGGGCTGGAGTTGAACAAGACACCCATTCTAAAATGGTAGGCCTTTCAAAAAAGGGTAGTGGGGTTGTGCCAGCCACAACCCCTGTCCAAGTAGATTTCCTCCCTGAAAAGGTTGGAAGGGCAGTGGTAGCCACAGCCCAGGCAAAGACAGACTTCCCTGTAGAGATTGGCAGAGCTGTGACAGTCACAGCTCAAACCCAAACTGAGTGCCTCCCTGAAAAGGTTGGCAAGGCTGTAATGGTCTCAGCCCATACTCAGACTGACATAGGTGTAGTGAAGCCTGAAACTATGGATCACTCCACACAAACAGAGAGTAGAGGGGAGGAAGAAAAGTCTCCCTCTCCCCAGACATTAGGAAAAGGTCAGCCTCCTCAGGGATCTGACCTCACCCCTTGTGAAGGAACTGCCCCAGAGGTAGCCAGGCCTGGCCAGGCAGAGCCTCTGATGTCAGTGGCCCCTTCCAAGGTGGGACCCAGTCTGGTGCAGGTAGCCTGCCTCTCTCTACCCTGCCTCAGTCAGCCCAGGGCTGCAGAGGTCAGGGAGGCCAGTGGACCCCAAGAGGGCCCCTGTCCACAAGAACCCCCCCATCAAAAGAATGAGGATTGCCTGGCTAGTAGCCCTAGCCAGGTGATGGGTAAAAACATTCCTGAGGGATCCCCTTTACAGGTAGTTAGGGACCTCCCCCAGAGGGATTCTGTTGGGCACAGGCAAACATGGGACCTTAGGGCCCCAAACGTGACCTGTCCCTCCAGTAAGCCCACAAAAGGGACTCAGCCTCCAGTTTTAGGTAGCCAGAGGCTGACCCTGAGAGCACAGTGCAACTCAGTTAAAGAAAGAAAGGCATCCATGGTGGAGGATGATTGGAGGAAGCTGAGGCCTCACTTTGAGGACACTCACTTCAGTACTCCATCTCAACACCAGCCTTTTACTTTGCAAAGACACACCCAAGGTAGAGATTCCCTATGGTGGAGACCCTATGATACCTTTAGGATGAGGGATTGCTTAGTGGACCATGAGACAGGGGGTAACCATGCCAGTGCTGGTTCTTCCTTATATGGCCACTTAGGCAATAGAGGCTTACCTTGTCAAGGCCAGCCTTATCTCCTTTCGTTTGGGGGGGGGGTTGTGTAGGAAGGTGGATATCTGACTATGGTTACCCCCAACTTTTTGCCTAGTGTCTAGCTGGTTTTTCGACTTAGTTGGCCTGAGATCCTGCCATTCAGGGTATCAGGCTGTCTGCTCTCTCCTTAAAATGGACTCCATGTACCCTAGGTGCATACACAATTGGTAAGGATCACCTTATTGGACCCTGTACAGTGTACCCTAGGTACCCAGGGCATAGGTGTACCCTAGGCCTCCCAGGGGCTGCAGCATGTATTATGCCACCCCTGGTCTGGCCTTCCAATCAGACACAACTGGCTGATCACTCAGCTGGGGCGAGGTCGTGTAATCAACCCTTGCTTAGATATAGTATATCTATATCTACCTTATATATGGACACATGTGTACCTATCAGCCACTCCTATGGCAGGCCTTAACAATCCTGGAGGCAGAGTGCTTGGTAACATGTGAGATGGTGCTCTAGCATGAGCTGAGCCTGTCTGCAGCTTTCGGAACCATGTCCTTATAGCTGTTCTATGATATAGCCTACCATATACTCTTAAAGTGCCTTATAATCTTAAACGGTTATGGTAACTATGGTTTGGCTTTATCGAAACATGTCATGTAAGGTGTCTAACACTGTGGAATAATACCCCCATACCATTTCTGGACATGAGGATATTATTCCCCCCCTTCTAGAGGGAAAGACATGTTAAAATCATACTTTGCTCTTTAACTCTAACCAAAGCCTCAGCATCACAAAATGGATGCTGCTGCCACAGACACAAGTCTGACCTCCTGCTGCTGGGAGTGATCCCGTCCAGGGAGGCTTGGAAAATAGGTTTCCTGCTTGGGGAGGTGCTAGCACCTCCCCAGACAGACTTTAGTGTATTGGGGCAGGGAGGGCTGAAAGGAATGAGACATGCCTGGGGCACACAAGGTGTCCCATGCATAGTCCAGTTCAAACCGGTGCTGGGGCACTCCAGCCCCAGTCCTGGCGCGAAACTGGACAAAGGGAAGGGGGTGTAACCACCCCCCTCCCAGGTCCCACCCATAAGGCATGACCTAGCAGGTATCCCAGCCCCCCAGATTAGTATAAGAGTGGGAGTTGGGCCTCAAGACTTTAGATTATCCTGAACCTGCAACTTGAACAGAAACTCTGGACCTTCGACATTCGACGAAAGAAGAAGACTGAAGAATCTCCCTTGTGGCCAAGGAGTGGCTACCCTGTGCAAACAGGCACCATCAAGAGACTACCCTTTGCTTTGCTAAAGTTCTACGAGGGACCGACTGCAGAGCCCGACCAGAGCCTTGACTTCCAGACTTCTCCGACCCTGATCCACATCCACAGCAGAGCTGAGATCCGTGGAGGTGACGAGAGATGTGGGACCGGCTACCTGGGAAAAGTGGCTAGTATCTTCAAGCGCAGCTTCTGAGGCACCCTCGAAGTTGTGCACCGGGGATTGAGAAGCCCCAACCACCATCTGCACCGAAGACCAGCCCCCCACACTCCACGAGTCCTGCATGGGGCCCTTCTGCATTTTCCTGCTTGCCGCGTCTGTCCGGTTGCTTGCCCGCTGGCTAGTGGCCTTTGTGACGACGCATCCTGAAATCTTCAGCGCTGGTTTGGCTCCTCCAGACTGGCTCCCGCTTCTCTGCAAAGAAGAAGCACCCCAGACCTTCCTGGTCTGCACCAGAAGCAAGTCCTCCGTTCTGCGTGGGTTCCGCTTGCCAAGGCTTGGTGAGTCCTAGTCCAACTTCGACGCCGCCGACAGCAAGAGCCTTCGTGGGACAGCTTGCCTCCTGGTCCTGGTCGTCCTCGACGTTCCCTGGTCCTCGAGGCTGCAGCGACAAGCTTCACCTTCACCTGCAATCTTCACGACATCGCCTGGTTCCTTCCTGGTTCCACGTGGTCACTGGCTAGTGACCTTGACTCTGTCCCTTCTGCTTGCAGGTCTCCTCTCTTCTTGATCCCAGCCTTGGGATCCACCGGACACTCTTCACTGACTGCCTGTCAGCATCTTTCTTCAGGCATCCATAGGAGTCGACGACGAAACCCGACGCAACTTCACCCCTATGCACCCGCAGCCTGTGGGCTAGGTAACTTGGGTACTCCGGTGCTCATCAGGATAGTGACTATCCTAGTGTCTAGTTTTCCAGTCTCGACTTCCTAGCTACTCCGGAAGTGTCCTAAATCTATCTATTTCTAAACTGTACTATTGCTAGTGACTTTTACGCATTACGCGTGAGTGTTTCCACCTGAATCCCGTGGGCCTCCCACTTCCTAACCTTTGGTAGTATAGTGTAGCCCCAGCGATTCCCTAGGCCTAGGCCTATCCTATTTCCGTGACAGTGGTCCTTATACCACTTACTTAGTATATGGTTTGCGTGGCCCCTAGGGCCTAACTGTATTACTTACCTGTGTGACTTAATGTATGCTTAAATAAGACTGTGTTGTACTTACCTCTAATCTCATAAAGAGTGCTGAGGGTTTGACTAGAATAAATACACTTTATTTTATATATATATCTGTTGTGGTGTCCTTTCATTTGGTATTCAAGGGATTATATATGTTATCACAGCTGGCTTCACATGCCATTCAGAGTTTAGCCTAAGACTGCTCTTGTCCATGCTACCACTAGGATAGCTGGTCTATAAGGTTGACTTTACAACCAATCACCATAAGGGTATTTGGACTGATATAAGGTGTACACTAGAACTAGTGACATCATACATCAGGCCAACTTCTCACAGGGGGGCTGTAACACCCTCCGCCAGAAGCGAAGGGCCACCTGCCACCCCGAAGCCTTCCCAGCCGACCCGGAGCCGGTCGCGGTGCACCGCCGCGGAGGAAATGCGCCCTGCGGGGGCCGGGTAGGGCCCGGGCGCCGGTCCCGCGGAGGGGATCCGGAACTCCCGGGCCACCGACCTTCCCGCCGTGTTGAATCCTCCGGGCGGACTGCACGGACCCCACCCGTATACCTCTCGACGGTTTCACGCCCTCTTGAACTCTCTCTTCAAAGTTCTTTTCAACTTTCCCTTGCGGTACTTGTTGGCTATCGGTCTCGCGCCCGTATTTAGCCTTAGATGGAGTTTACCACCCGCTTTGGGCTGCATTCCCAAGCAACCCGACTCCGAGAAGACCCGATCCCGGCGCGCCGGGGGCCGCTACCGGCCTAACACCGTCCGCGGGGTGAGCCTCGATCAGAAGGACTTGGGCCCCCTGAGAGACGCCGGGGAGTCGGTGTTCTGTACGCCACATTTCCCACGCCCGCCGCCGGGCGGGGATTCGGTGCTGGGCTCTTCCCTCTTCACTCGCCGTTACTGGGGGAATCCTGGTTAGTTTCTTTTCCTCCGCTTAGTAATATGATTAAATTCAGCGGGTCGCCACGTCTGATCTGAGGTCGTAGTCAGAAAGAAAACGCCGGAGCGTTCGGGGGGGAGCCGGGGAAGGCCAGGCACCCCTGCCGGAGCATGGGGCCTGGCGTACCCGGCAGCGCGCGCCCTCTTTCCCCGGATCTCGTCTGGAGGGGTTTCGCCCTCGCCGGGAATCTGGCCACGGAGGAGGGCGCCCGAGGCGAGTGCGCGCGGGCAGCCGGTGGGACACCACGGACAGCCACACGCAGCACGCAGCCAGGCGCCCCGGGACGGGCCCGGGGCGGACCGGTCGCCGGGCCCCCTTCACAGGGGGCCAGGCACGCCGGCGGCGTACCTCCGCGGCAGGACCCGGCCATGGACCCTGCCAACGGGCGATCGGGGGGTCTGACCTTGTGGGGGGACGAAGGGGAAGCGGAGCTCACCCTGCGACGGCCCCAGCCGCGTCCCGGGGAAGCCCCGGGGCGATTGACGATCGAGCGACCCTCAGACAGGCCCCGGGAGGAACCCGGGGCCGCAAGGTGCGTTCGAAGTGTCGATGATCAATGTGTCCTGCAATTCACACTAATTCTCGCAGCTAGCTGCGTTCTTCATCGACGCGCGAGCCGAGTGATCCACCGCCAAGAG